>NC_136747.1:28019207-28454207 GCF_936440315.1 Barbus barbus | reverse complement strand
GTTTTTCTGAAAGTCCCTGATATATCTGAGTTTGTCTGGTTTTTATTGTGCTGAGGAGGCCTGTGTTTGTGTGTGAAGTGTTCAGCGTGAGGCACATCACTGTTTCTCTCTCGGTCTTTGCTGACAGTGTAGAATTTGATGTATAATTACGGTGAGTTGGCAGATGGTCCAGCACAGACCCATATCAGGTAACCGTGACAACCGCCTCAGTCTCCCGGCTGCCCACAACATTTCATCTTCCCAACGAGAGCCTGTCTCTCTCCAAGGACACAGAGACACTGCAGTAACACTGACCAGTTCAGAGCAGGGCTTATCAAACCCTCATATCCAATGTTAAATTAAAATAAATAAATGGGGCTAAACAATAGCAATTATCTATTCAAAAGATGCAGTTTAAAAGCCCATATTGTAGAAAGCAGTATAGAGATGATGGTGACATGATTTGAAGTACATAGCACATTTCATTATTATAATGATCAAATATTTGTTTTATTTTATAGTACCATTGTAATTTACAGCTGTAATGTATTTGTCTTCATTTTTATATTTAGAGTTAGAACGTACTTCTACTGCTAATAATTATTAGTATCAACATCAGAGAAATGAATGCATTGTTAAATTCTTAAAATAAAATAATTTTAAAATGCCTTCTGAAAATTAAATAATAAAAATGTAATTTAAAATCTACATTTAAAAAAATCTAAATGAAATGCTTACTAAAAAAAAAAAAACATTATTCATTTGAAAAAAAAACATTTAATTTGTTTACCTGCATGTCATGTGACCCTTAATCAACATCAGAAGTATGAACGAGTACGAGTGTGTTGTTAAAATTAAATATTAACTTAAAAGTTCAGGTGGAATTTCAAGCAATCATTGAGATTTTTTATTTTTTTTTAAAGTGTCAAAATAAAGATGTAAGTTACTGTAACATGCAATATAAAAGAAGTTGAATATAAATGTTATGTTAATTATAATAATGGCACCCTTCTTTTCTGAAGTGAGTGTGTTGTGTTTGAATGTCCATGTGGGGGCAGTACAGAGTGTTTAATACAATATTTACGGCCTCCTGCAAATGTGCAGCAAATATTTCCTCCCTGAGCCAGTGCACTCAGTTTGATCTTGTTCAGTGTGGGTTGGGAAGCTCTTTAGTCTCTGTTCTGTTTGCCGTCTGAAGTGTCCCGCTGGACGTTATACAGGAAGTAGAAACACGGCCTCAGATGATTTGTATTTGAGATGTGAGAGGTCACACAGGCTCTTCCTGTTTGCACAGTTTGGTTTGTGTACAAACCCTCATCCAACAAACCAGAGAGCTTGTTCACAGTGCTCTGAAAGATCCAAGATATTTCCCCTTGAGTGTTAAACTGAGTGTTTCTGAATACAAATAGTCTTCAGGTCTGCATCCTGATTTGCATATGTCTGCAGTGCACTTACCTGTACTTGACTGCATACGCTAGCAGTCAAGCTTATGCAGGACGTATCAAATTGGGACGTACTATCACATTTTTATTATTTTTTAATTTTTTGTCTTGATGCTAGCTTATGCATTTTGCATCTTTAAGCATTTGTAGTGGTTTTTGTGTTAAGTCACGTGGAATGTCACAGAATTTTTGGACCAATAAATCAAAAGTATATCTGTACACTTAAATCACGATATGGACTAGTTTCTCTGAAATATTAAAGCTCAAAAAGGCTATTAAAATATGCATATTTTGCATGTCTGCCAAAAAAATAAAATAATAATAACTGTTACATTTAAATTGTATTACAAATTTAATAAATTGTTATTTTATGCCCTAAATTGATTATCAATACTGTACATTTCTATTAAATCATAAATCGTAATCCAGAAAAATCTAAGGAAAACACAAGTTCTAAAAATATATATATATATATTACTGTCAATTTTATTTAAACATTTACTGATAAAGTTTTATGAATTAAATTGATTAAAAAAAAATCGAATCTAAAATCCTGGAAATTGGGAAAAATGAAACGGAATTTAGGGAGAAAATAAAACTGATTTTTGTGGGGCCCTAAACTTAAAATAAATTGCTGTTAAATTGTACAAGTTTGATTTCAATTAATTAGACATGCTTTTTATTTTTTAATATCGAAATTTTAATTGAATTTAACCATGAAAATCAAATAAATAAATAAATAAATTGAAATTCCAAAAAATTAAATGGAATTAGTGAAAAAAATAAAACAGATTTCTTAGGTCTCTATATTTAAATCTCACTAAATTATTAACTAAAAAATGTACAGTTACTTTTTTTAGGTGAGTAATGACTTTAACAGACTGAATGGACGTTCACACTGACAGTGATTAAATCATCAGTTTTGAAATTAAAATTAAAATTAAAACTTAAATCAAAACTCTTCCGAACTGTATAATGCATGTCCAAACTTCACTAAAACACAAGAAAACCTGCAAGTGTATCAGACTTATTCCCACTGGACTGATGAAACGGTGAGCTGGCACACACAGAGAGAGCGGCTGAAATGTGAAATGTTTATCAGAGCAGGAGTAGAAAGCATCCAGACACTCTGATCCCTCGTTCCTGTGCTTCTGCTGTCAGCGCTCGGGCTTAAACTGTCTGTCTGAGCATCACATTGATTTATCATCACCCGGGCTCTTCTGCAGGACCAGCGCTGGCCTACACGCCAAACACCTTCAAGCTTTTCTCACCCGGTTACTGCAGTCTACAGCAGACTAACTTCAAATAGCAATGCTACAATTACAGTTAAACTTGCTTATATTAGTTAACTATATTAATTCATTGTGATTTATGCAATGTTGTCCTAAAAATTCAATTGTATAATGCAGGAATTTGGCCATTTTTTTTTCTTCTATTTTTAAGTTTTATTTTTATATTTTCTATATTCCTTTTCATTTTAGTTTGTAATTTTGTTGTTGTGTTTTTGTCTGTATTTTATTTATTAATCTGTGCATCATTTATTCATTTCAGATCTATATAGTTTTCATTAAAGGGATAGTTCACCCAAAAATTAAAATTCTGTCATTTATTACTTGCTAAAAGACCTTCGTTCATCTTCAGAACACAAATTAAGATATTTCTGATTAAAATCTGAGAGCTCTCCGACCCTCCATAGACAGCAATGCAACTGAAATGTTCCCAGGTCCAGAAACGTAGCAAGGACATCAGTATAATAATCCATGTAACACCAGATTATTGAATAAAAAGTAGGGCCGTGCACTTATTAGATATATAGTCTAATATGTCTTATTAAAGCTCAAAAAGACTTATTTTTAAATATGAAGTCTGCGTGTTTTGCATGTCTGACAAAAAAAAAAATGAAAGGAATTGTTCAATTGTATTTACGTTAAATGTTTTTTTTTTTTCAAGGTTTTTTTTTTTTTTTTAAATAGCATAAGATACATCTATGCTTTCATTCTTGAATCTGAAAGTTTTTAGTAACACTTCACTAAATGTTTCATTTGTTAACATTAGTTAACTATATTAAACTATATACAAATTTTCCATATAAACAAGCTTTCTAACAGTTATTGATCTTAAGTGTTTTCTAACATTTATTAATGTGTTTTTGGATCATTAGTAATGCATTGTGAACTAACATTTAACGGTTTTATTTTAATAACTGACAGTAACATTGATTAATACTGAAGACTGTAAATAAATGTATTGCTCATTGTTGGTTCATGTTAGTTTATGCATTAGTTAATATTAACAGATGAGACTTTTTAACTGTTTCCAATAAACTTAGATATTTTCTGAAAATTGTAGCTGGAGTAAGTTATTAAATTTTGTTTGACAAATCAGGGTTATTATAGTTAACTAAAACTGAAACTAAATATAAAGCCATTAAAAAACGGTTACTTGAAATAAAATTACATTAAGTTTTATTTAGTTTAGTTAACTTGATGTACTAAAATACCTAAAACTGAAATAAAAATGGCTATTAACAAAACAAAAAAAACACACAAAATTACTAAAACTAAAATATAAAAAATTATATTAAAATATTATAATAAAAATAATATGAAAATAAAAATGTAAAATATATTTTGTAAAATATAAATTTTATAAAATATTAAAATAAAATATTAGTAAAAACTGTAATAGTATCTCAATGATCCTAAAATGAAACGGTTTAGATTTACGGTTTAGTTTGGATTCAAGGAGGATTTTCTTTTTTTTTTACTGGACAAAACAAGACAAAAACATTGGTGCAGAAACCCATTTCACTCAGATATTAATAATAAATTTCACGAACAATTACAAAGAAACCGCAAGTAATACATTGAATTAAACATGAAACCTTAAAGTAGAAAATACAGTATTTTATGTTTAAAAAGAAGTTGAGTGCTGTATAGTTAGCCACTTGTTAAAGCAGCACCGAGAGTTTGTTGTATGTTTGTAATCTCAGTGAAATATGACAGCCGTGATGTCCTGAAGTCGTCTCATGAATTGTCTGCGTTTGCAGATATATCAGATTCCCCTGATAAACAGTGCGGCGCTGCTAAAATCTGCTGTCTGTGTGAAATCTGATCGTCATCACTACACCTGCTTTCTTTATCTCACGCTTTGTTTTCTGCTGCCAATCTGTGCTTCACTACAGGAGAAGTATCTCAGACAGATTGAGACTCTTGCTTTGGCTGCAGTAATATTCTGTCATAAGGCAGATGAAGAGACGCGGGGGGCGTTTTTAATGAGCTTCTGAGTGGATACTGTCAAACATAATATTAGTCTTGTGCAGACACCCACTGAAAAAAAATGATTCATTGAATTAACACTCTTAAAAATATTTTTTATTAAGTTGTAGGTTTTATTTTGAGCTGTTATTATAGTACATCAACTAAAACTAAATGAAAATCTGAAATTTTGCCTTGACAACTAGCTATTTTTAGATTTTATTTGAAATTTTCTCTATTAATTTTAGTTTTTTTGTTTTTGTATTTTTTTTTTTTTTTTCTGTTGTTTAGTTGTCTCATATTTTCTCTATTCATTTTATTTTTTAATTAATTTTGTTGTGTTTGTGTCTATAAAAAACGTCTATATAGTTTTGTTATTATATTTATTTATGTATTAAGTTTATTTGTTATCTTGGTAAAATAATGGACCAAACAGAACTAGCTGTGGGTCACAACTGCAGCATCTGTACACTTGTCTGACAGAGTTTAATGTGTTTGTAACATTTAAATGATGAACTACTGGAAACTAATCTGATGTCTTATTAAAGGGGTCATCGGATGCCCATTTTCCACAAGTTGATATGATTCTTTAGGGTCTTAATAAAAAGTCTATATCATACTTTGGTTAAAATTTCTCAATGGTACTGTAAAAAACACCTTCTTTACCCTGTCAAAATCAGCTCTGTTTTCAGCAAGCTGTTTTTTTAGTCCATGTTGCTTTAAATGCTAATGAGCTCTGCTGACCCCGCCCCTCTCTTCCGTGGAGTGACGAGCAGACTGTAAACTTCAGCTGCGAAACCGGCTAACTAGCGCATTATTAGGAAAGGCGATTTGCAAAGATTCATAAAAAACCCTTATACTCACTTCTTCTGTAGGTAAAGTTGGATCACGAATGATTCGCGTGAACATAGACGCATTTAGGCAGATCAGGATCAGCGCATTCACTTCGAAACTAAAGTAACGTTAATACTCTGTGTCTTCAGTGGCTCAGATGTCGGGAGTAAATGACGACTGCTATGTTCATTATTACGTCCGACAACAAAACACCTCACACGGACAGCTCTCAGCTCACTCAGGGCGGGTCTAAGGTAAGACGGTCTTGTTAATCAACTCTTGTGGGAGGGGCCTGTGCAGAACTACGTCATTCTGACAGGAATCTCAGAACAGCCTGATTTGAGAAAGGGGATTTTAAAATAGGGATAAAAAAAAAAAACTGGGTGGATTTTATCATTATAGGATGGATGTGTACCCACACTTCCAACACACATTTATGTTCAAACAACTTTTGCATCCGATGAACCCTTTAAAAACGCACCTCAATATGTTCCACATTCAGTTGTGTTCTGCAGCGTCTTAGCGGTTTCTGAATGCAAGAATATGCACGTGTATGGCTTACTCTGCGATTGGCCTTCAGCTTCTCGAGCGCTGACCAAAAACACATTTGAGTTCCTTGAACAGGATTTGGCTTCCGGTTCGGCTTCATTGACAAACACAGATGTCCGTCTTCTGTAGCGGTTCTCAGGCGCCGGATTAAGAGTGATGGATTTATGGATTGAGCTGGAGATGAGATCTGTGTGAAGCTGATGTCTGATGTGTGTCGTCCAAACAGCATTGATTTCACATCGCTCCATTCACACACTACTCAAAGAGCCCTTCTCCTTATTCACGATTTATGGCCTGCTGTTGTTCAGCACTCACAACCGTTCAGAGTTGTTGCTCGGTTTGTAGGAGAAAACATGCAGGAAAGAGGCTTTGAGGCAAGCATTTGCAACCCATTTCTCTTCTGTAATGTTGTATTTCAGTGCATTTCACTGGTAAGTATACTAGAAGGCTGTACTAAGACAGAGTCTACTTCGTGAGTACGAGACCGGACGAATGTGCTGAGTGAGGTGTGTGCCTTTGTACTGGTTGATAATGAGGTGATTGGATGCGTGACAGGTGCAGGTGTTCAGAACTCAGGTGACAGGTCGTTGTGATTGGGTGACGGTGGAGCCCGACCGTTTTATGACACTGTATTTGCATATATCTTTTTTGATAAGTTTTTGTTTGTTCAAAAGTTATTTTAATTGATCATTTTTATTGCTTATTTGTTTAATGTCCTTGTGTGAATAATTTTTAATATTATCCAAAAAAAGTATTATTTGTAATCTTTCATCGAAATAACTTTCTTCACCTCTGAAACTAGTGATGTATTAAATATATCTTATAAAATGTTATAATAAATACTTTTTATAACATTTAATAATAATGTAATTAATATAATAATAATTTAACAAGAAATATTTTTAATAGTAAATATTTCCATTTTAAAGGAAGCATGTTTATTAGACCCCTCCTCGTTATGCATATTCATACCTCTATTTGCATATTTCACCAGTTTTGCCTTTGGAAATGTTTGGATTAATTGATTTGAGCGTTGTCCTCACTAAATCTGCATTAGTGTGCATCAGAAGACTCCTGCAGACCTCGTGAGCATGCGGTGTTTATACAGTAAACTGATGTTTAGAGCGCTGCGGTGACTCTAATGCAGTGCATTCACATGCGGTTCAGACGGTGTTGTCGTTTCTGGTTTGGTTTTGTGCCGGGCTGTAACTCACGACCCTCCAACACACGCTGGCATTTTCAGCTGAGCACTGTGCTTCGGCCCGGACAGGCCTTTAGACATGCAGACTTTGTTTGGCCCTCTGTTGTCTGAGCGGACGTGGCTGGAATCAGAAACGAGCGGAGCATAAACACCAGCGTCTGATTATCTGTCTTCTGCATGAAGTAAATATGTTTCCTTTAAGATTACTTGGGCATTTAAGGTCTAAATTGTGAGGGAAACAGATGTATTTCTATACAGCATTAAAGCCTGACATAAAAGACTATTCTGTTTGCGATCCGTCCACTTAAACAGGAAGAAACCATCTGAGCAACTTTATGACAGGATTATTATACTGACCGCTCCGAAAAACAGAGAGAGCGCAGGGACGACGGGAGGAAAGAGACTGAAAAGAGGAAACAGAGAGAAATGAGATCCAGCAGAGATCAGGAAGCCGCACCTCAGGTGCCTGGGTAATCACCATGGAAACGGCTCCATTTCCCTGTGCATTATGGGCTGCGTTTGTGTCCCTGAAGGCAAACTGTAGTTTCAAAACCAGACAACATGAACACCGAGTGAGAATGACCAGAATATGACTCTTCATATGGTTCTACTGCACACTGTAGTGCACACTATACTAGATCAGTGATTCCCAAACTTTGTCAGATGTAACCCTGAAAGCTAAATTATTTACTAGAAATATTTTAGCTTAATATTTCATTGATTTGGCAAGCCTTCAATATATATGTGTGTGTGTGTGTGTGTGCTTTTTACTAATTGTTTTATGTTGGTTGTTTTACTTTAAAATTATTTATTTTACATTTTTATGATTTATCTTAATATTGTGTCTGCTGATTATTTTCTTGCTTTTCCAGTAGTGCATGAACTAATCAGATGTACATTCAGTGCAAGTATCTTTGTATAAAACCATCTGTCAAATGCAAACAATAAATTCTCCTTCTACAGTTTCATCTTTCTGCTCATGTCCGGAATTATGGGTAATGTTTAAAGCTGTTTAGATGGAATTGTTTGCTTTACATTTGCACATTTAATGCATTCAGTTTGTCTGTCGAAGCTTGAATGTTTGTTCACTGGTTATCTCAGGTGTTGTTTGTTTTTGCTTCATGTGTGTTACGGATGAGTGTGTGTGAGGATTGTGAACGCTGGTAATCTGAATCTGAGCATTTATTCAGAAAAAAAGTTTTTTCTGCACTGTGAACAAATACACACCTGTCCAGAATGACTCTCCAAATCCTGCATTGCACACCAGCTCTGTGTGTCTGTGTCTGTGTCTGTGTGTTAGGGGCCTGTGGTGTGTCAGGACCCCATCACTCTTGATTTGTGTGTTTGTCTGACACGGCCCTCAGTGTTGTGAGTAGCTCAATTACCCAGAACCCCCGGCACAGCAGTTTATTAGGAGTGATGGAGGGATGGCACACATCGGACAGCATGTCTGTGCCATATCCCACAAGGCTGCTCACTTGCCTCTCCATCACATAATTCCATCTGGAGCGGCGGAGATGGACACGAGCGAAACGGAGCGATGAGAATGAGCCACAACTGAGAAAAGCACAAGAAAGTAGAGTTTAATGAGGTGATGGAGGAAGTGACGTGCTTTTATTTACATTTAGTCATTTAGCAGATGCTTTTATCCAAAGCGACTTACAATTGAGGACAATGGAAGCAATCAAAATCAACAAAAGAGCAATGATATGCAAGTGCTATGACAAGTCTCAGTTAGCCTAACGCAGTATGATATGATATATGATATAGCAGTTTATTGAAATTTTTCTTGCATGAGAGTATCTATGTCTACAACAATCAACATCCTTTAAACAACAACATACACTTCATCCATACAGGAATAAAACACACTTAAACAATACATTATGCCTTACACTTTACTACACTTATACAACTACACCATGTTCACAATACTCTTGATTTTCAACTCCAGGATTGCCTGATGCACAAAAGAGTGTTTCAGCCTAACTTTGTTAAATCCTGGAACTCTGTTCCTCCGATTTGATGGTAATAATTCAAACTCATTATGCAGGACATGATTAGGGTCAGAAACTATATTATTAGCCAGTCTTAACAAATTATTATAATAAGCTGAGTCATAGCTTCTCAAGGGGCTGACCTACAATTCTTGAGCAAAGTTTTCACTGATTGAGCAACTTTGTTTTTAGCTAGATAGAAAAAAGAATAGAGAAGCTAGTTTTAGTTGTTTTTTTTTAAAGAAAACAAGCAGTTAGTAAATTAGCAAACATTAATGCCTTGAATTTAATGCGAGCCGCCATTGGTAGCCAGAGCAAATTGACAAACAGAGGTGTGACGTGCATTCTTTTTGTCTCATTAAAAATTCATCTTGCTGCCGCGTTCTGGATTATAGTAGAGGTTTGATAGAACTGACTGGAAGAGAGCATTGCAATATATAATTGGAGCACTTGGTGCAGAATTATAAGAATATTTGGTTTGTTTGGTGTGTATATTGTGATTTCTTTTAATTGCCGGTATGAGAGCAGTTCAGCTTGAGCTTCAGGAGTGAAGAAGTGCAGATGAGATGAGGTTTCTTCATCATCATCATCATCATCCTCAGACCAACAGAAGCACTTTCAGAATAAAGCTGCAGATTCACAAACGGCAAGAATGGAAGATCAAATGTTCTCACTTAAAGTGAGGTTTAACTAAAATGTATTATTATTTTACTTTATAATGTCTTTTGAAAAAGGCTTTATGCTTTTTTTATTTTAAATAATATTTAATTATATCTTAATATTTTCTAAAACAGTTTTATTTTTAAATTTTTTAAAATGTTTTCTGCTCACCAAGGCTGCATTTATTTGACCAAGATACAGTCAAATCAGTTATATTGTGAAATATTATTGAGATTTAAAATAACTGTTTTATATGTGAACATACATTAAAATGTAATTTATTTCTGTGATCTGCAGCTGTATTTTCAGCATCATTACTCCAGTCTTCAGTGTCACATGATCTTCAGAAATCATTCTAATATACTGATTTACTGCTCAAGAAACATTTCTGATTATTATCAATGTTGAAAACAGTTGTTCTGCCTAATAATTTTGTGGAAACTGATGCATTTTATTTTTTTTCAGGATTCACAGATGAATAGAAAGTTCAAAAGAACAGCATTTAAATATAGAAATCTTTTGTAACATTATAAAGGTTTTTACTGTCACTTTTGATCAATTAAATGCATCCTTGCAGAATAAAAGTATAATTGTTTTTGTCTTACTCCAAACTTTTGAATGGTACTGTAGTGTATGGTTTCCACAAAATATTAAGTGTAAAAACATGATAATAATCCGAAATGTCTCTTGAGCAGCAGATCGGCTCCTAAATGGTCCACCTGGTTGTATGTAAATCTACTGATGTGCGCAGGTTTCTGAGAAAGTTGGTTTTGGGTTTGGAGATCATTAACCTGACTGAAAAACAATGAAAGTCTGATGTGCAGTAGTCTCTGTGTGTGTTATTTGTGGTGTCAGTCATTTACTGTAATATGAGCATAAGAGGTAATTGCAGATTTCATATCAGACCCCATTATGCCGTTTTACCGTATTAATTTTTGATGAGCATCTGATTACCTCCTTCCCCAGAACACGATCGGTCCTGTGACTCCGCAAGAGTGAAGTTCTGCTGGAGACGCAGGGGCTTCTGGGAATGATTTCTAATATGCACACGTGTGCTTGACATTAAGTGAGTGTTTATGTGTGTTATTCTGATTTATTCAGATATGTAGATATGAAACGCAAGTCTAGATGTGTCCTGCTGACGCTGATGATGGGGATATTACTGATGAAGTTTCCATTGATCAGATCTTGAGTCTTAGATCTATCAAATCATGAGGATTGCAAAAATGAATGTATGATTTCTTAACACCAACAAAATATAGTAAATGTAAACAAACAATCAACTGACTGCTTACGGAAAGACACTACAGGTGAATAGTGTGAAAGAACACAGTAACAGACAATTGATATATTATCACTCACTTTCATACGTAATTTTCATCCAGAACAGATGCCTTAATATTGGTGCAAAATTCTTGTTTAATTTTACTGACACAATAGAGTTTAAGGTTTTCCCAGAGAGGAATTTGGATTTCTCTTTTTATCTTTTTAAATACCATCAACAGCCAGAGAATTAGTTTTTACCATGTTTATGGGGAATAAAAGGTTTTATGAAGGTGATTGATATGTGCACAAACCCCTCAGTAAAAACCTTCAGAATATAGATACAAATACAACTGTAAGTTTGGTTTATGTAAGTGCTGCTGAAATGCAAGATCAGTCAAGATGTACAGATTTAAATATGAAGTGTAATAAAATGAAAACACTTACTGTACATGTGTATTTCAACTACTTTCTATTAGTCTGAGAGAAGATGTTTATGGAAGCAAAATTGCATGAAAAACTGTATGAAAAAACAATGGTTTTGCCTTAACCCACCAATATGATATGATGTATTGATACATATTACATTATGAATAATCATGTGAAAACAATAGAACAGATGTGCTCAAACCAGAGCCAAAGTTGGCCCATGATAACCTTTGATTTAGCTACCATGCCTTATCACAAGAGAGCAGGAAAAAATAGGAACAGCGCAAACAAACAACAGTATTTTAATTTGCTTAACTTTCAATTTGAATGAATTTTATTATTTTTTTTATTATCACTATATAGTGATGTCAAACGATTAACCGTGATTAATCACATCCAAAATAAAAGTTTTTGTTTACATATATGTATGTGTGCTATGTACAGGTGCATCTCAATAAATTAGAATATCGTGAAAAGTACATTTTTCTTGTAAGTTATTTCAAAAAGTGAAACATTCATATATTTTAGATTCATTGTAAAGTAAAACATTTCAAAAGTTGTTTGTTTTCAAATGTTTTTGAAAACAAATTTTTTTTGTTTTAATTTTGATGATTAGAGCTTACAGCTCATGAAAGTCAAAAATCGGTATCTCAAAATATTAGAATATTTACATTTGAGTTTCAATTAATGACCATCCCTACAGTATAAATTCTGGGTATCTCTTGTTCTTTGAAACCACAATAATGGGGAAGACAGCTGACTTGGCAATGATCCAGAAGACGAACATTGACGCCCTCCACAAAGAGAGTAAGTCACAGAGGGTCATTACTGAAAGCTGTGGCTGTTTACAGAGTGCTGTATCAAAGCATATTACATGCAAAGTTGACCGGAAGGAAGAAATTGGGTAGGAAAAGGTTCACAAGCAACAGGGATGACCGCAAGCTTGAGAATACTGTCAAGCAAAGCTGATTCAAACACTTGTGAGAGCTTCACAAGGAGTGGACTGAAGCTGGAGTCAGTGCATCAAGAGTCTCCACGCTCAGACGTCTTCAGGAAAAGGGCTACCAAGCCACTTCTGAACCAGAGACAACGTCAGAAGCGTCTTACCTGGGCTGTGGAGAAAAAGAACTGGACTGCTACTGGAGCCCCTACCAAGTATTGAGTACATATACTGTACAGTAAATTAACATACTTTCCAGAAGGCCAACAATTCACTAAAAAAATGTTGTATTGGTCTTATGAAGTATTCTAATTTGTTGAGATAGTGAATTGGTGGGTTTTTGTTAGATGTGAGTCTAAATCATCACAATTAAAAGAACCAAAAACTTAAACTACTTCAGTCTGTGTGCATTGAATTTATTTAATACACGAGTTTCACAATTTGAGTTGAAGTTTTCCGCGACATTCTAATTTATTGAGATGCACCTGTATATTTATGTATATATAAATACAAACGCATGTATACATTTAAAAAAATATATATGTTTAAATATATTTATATATAATATAAATTATATGAATATAAATATAGACAAGTAAATACTTGTAAATATTTTCAAAATATATACTGTATGTGTGTGTATTTATATATACATAATAAATATACACAGAACACACACATATATTATGTAAACAAAAACTTTTATTTTGGATGCGATTAATCGTTTGACACCACTAAGTATATATATATATATATATATAGGGAATATAAATTAAATGTTTTGTTTTTTTAAATGTGCATTTTAATATAATATAGTTGGGTATAATACAACATTTATTTTACACCCACAGCCCTAAAGCAGGTGATTTTTGGCTCTTCGTAGTTTAAAAAGTTCATCTCTGTATAAGGATACTCCAGACAGTGTTACGGTGGCCCAGAAGTGCAAACAAAACAAATCGTGATTCTGAAAACAAAATAACGAATTACAAACGCAAATGCAAATCTAAAAAACAAAATAACAATTCAGAAAACACAACAACAATTCCGAAAACATTATAACAAGTAAGAAAACACAACGACAAATCAGACAAACCGGAAGAGGTAGGTATAGTTTGAGACAGCGCCATTGCCACCTTATTGGTACAATAAAGCCCTCCCTACACCTACCCTAACCCTACTCGATACTTTGTTTTCAACTTTTTGATTATTTCCTTTGACTATTGCCTTTCCGATGCAATACGAGATTTGAAAAGAGAGAAAAAAAAAGTTAGGCAAAAGGCGGGATCGAACCCGGGTCGATCACGTCAAAAAACACATTGACACACAATCTACCATCTGTGCAATTGGAGCTGATGCTTCAGTTGACTCTGCTCTTCTTCTTCTGGTTCTTCCTGTACCCCTTGATTGACAGATGTCTCATCCAGTCAGTGGTGAGCAATCTATTCCCAAACCAATGGCGCTGTCTCAAACTATACCTACTTCTTCCGGTTTGTCTGATTTGTCGTTGTGTTTTCTGAATTGTTATAATGTTTTCTGAATTGTTGTAGTGTTTTCTGAATTGTTATTTTGTTTTTTAGATTTGCATTTGCATTTGTAATTCGTTATTTTGTTTTCAGGATCGTGATTTGTTTTGCACTTCTGAGCCACCGTACAGTGTCCTGTTTAATCACAGCACTTCAGAAATTAATTAGTGTTTTAATGTCTATCATTTTTAACAATTTTATTTATTAGTTTTATTTTATTTATACTTAAAATGAAACTACATAAAAATGAGGAATGTTACCTCTGAAACTAGATGAAATAAAATAAGCTGCCTTTTCCAGATAATTGTTATTATTATTATTATTATGTCTGATTATTTTAGTTTTTTAATGGTTTTCTTTTTAGTTAATTATAATAACCTTGTTTGGTACGCAGTGAAAGATGAAATTCTTCACATGTTTTCATGTTTCCGCTCATCCACGTTCACACGCACATGACTGGAAGTGAATGGAGTTTAGCTGTAGCTTTAGTTCAGCTGGGAAATCAAACACACCTGGAGTTAAACAGCGCCTGATTTGTTGATAAAGTCTCATGGGAAACACAGACACACACACACGCACTCAGTTTTGTTGATCTACAGCGCACAGAGACACAGAGGAGGAGAGATGGATCCGTTCTGCTCTATTTCCATCAGGTCCCCTCTCTTTTTCACTGTCATATCTGACTGCATCTCAAAACAAGCTGTGTGTGTGTGTGTGTGTGTGTTACAGCTCCACATGCTTCTGCTTTTGTCTGCACATGCACATACAGTATGTAAATGCCACTGTTCTCCAATACAATGCAACATTTGGCCTGAATAAAGTACTGTTTCTGTTCAATAAATGCAGGGAATGTAGATACTTAACCTTCATTTGATCATCCACCTCAGGAGAATATAACTAAATATTACATGAGATTTTGTTTTGTATTCACCTTAAGTGTGCCAGCTTTGAATTGAAATAATAATATTTACTTGAATTGAAAGATTTAACATTATTAACAGGGGAATTCTTTGTTTTGCAACCTGGTCTCATAAAAATACGTACCTCTGTGCACTTTCTGTGCGACACCGTTTTACGTAGCTTACTGCACGTTTCGCCGAAGTTTCAAAGAGAAATGTCCACTGAGTGGCCTAAAACACCGGTTAAATATGTGAACCCTGGCATGTTTTTATTATGTTGATATAGGTACGTATTGCTGTGTTTTTATTATGTTGCTACAGGTACGTACTGCGGTGGTTCAGAATCCAAATATCCGGGGTCTGTCCCTAAAAGTTAATGCTCTATCGTGTTGGAAATATGCCCTACACCAAACCCAACCCTAAACCTACCCGATAGTGTTAACAAATGCAAAACTGGTATAAAAACGTATTTGTTGATGCAACCGTGCCATTTCAACTTCCTTTTATGCAGATTTGAACTGCTTTATCGAACCGTAGTTACACGGGATTCGAACCGGAGCTCCTCGCATGGCTCCGTACTCCGTGAGCTACCGAACAAAATTACCGTCTCTGAAAACCCATGTAACATATCTGTTTCTGTTGAGTTTTCCTTTTGCCCATTTTTAGTTCCACCTGTCATTAGTTAATTATCTATCATCCCCGTCACCTGTGTTTGATTCAATTATCTTGTTTGTTCCAGCCCCTTTATAAGTCCTGACTTTTCCCTTGGTTTTTGTCTGTAAATAAGTTCATTATTGTACTACGGTGCTGAAGCTGATTAAAAGCCTCCTTTTTTCTACTCCTGTCGGGGCGTTCATTACCACAACCCACGTACCGTAACAGATTTACTGACCGAAACAAGAATATGGGTGAGCTCGCACAATTTTTTGATCTGGCTCACGCCATCCAGGACCCAGCGAGTTTTTTAATGGCATTTGCGCCTCTCGCCCTCGCCAGCTCACTGGAAGGAGGAAACCTCAAGATGATGCTCCGGCTCGGGCTCACTTACCACCAGCAGCGAGAGCTCCCAGACACCTCCGACCTCGACTGGAGAGAAGCAGTAATCCGGTGTCTGGAGAGCCTCCGACCCAGAGCCGGAGCCTTGCACACGGCGATGAATGTTCCGTCGGCGGCGATGAGGAAACCGCCGCAGCCCGCGATGAACGTTGCGCCGTTCACGGCGATGATGGTCCCGCCGCCCAGGACGGCGATGATGGTCCCGTCCAGCCCACCTGAGTTCCCGCTGGTCCCGTCCAGCCCACCTGAGTTCCCGCTGGTCCCGTCCAGCCCACCTGAGTTCCCGCTGGTCCCGTCCAGCCCACCTGAGTTCTGAGTTTCCACCTCTAGTGCCTGCTCCTCGCAAGTGCCCTCCTGTGCCTGCTCCTCGCAAGTACCCTCCTGAGTCCCCGCTGGTTCCGCCCAGCTATCCTTCGTCTCCGCTGGTTTCGTCCATTATCTATCATCCCCGTCACCTGTGTTTGATTCAATTATCTTGTTTTCTCGTTTGTTCCAGCCCCTTTATAAGTCCTGACTTTTCCCTTGGTTTTTGTCTGTAAATAAGTTCATTATTGTACTACGGTGTTGAAGCTGATTAAAAGCCTCCTTTTTTCTACTCCTGTCGGGGTGTTCATTACCACAACCCACGTACCGTAACAGATTTACTGACCGAAACAAGAATATAGGTGAGCTCGCACAATTTTTTGATCTGGCTCACGCCATCCAGGACCCAGAGAGTTTTTTTAATGGCATTTGCGCCTCTCGCCCTCGCCAGCTCACTGGAAGGAGGAAGCCTCAAGATGATGCTCCGGCTCGGGCTCACTTACCACCAGCAGCGAGAGCTCCCAGACACCTCCGACCTCGACTGGAGAGAAGCAGTAATCCGGTGTCTGGAGAGCCTCCGACCCAGAGCCGGAGCCTTGCACACGGCGATGAATGTTCCGCCGGCGGCGATGAGGAAACCGCCGCAGCCCGCGATGAACATTGCGCCGTTCACGGCGATGATGGTCCCGCCGCCCAGGACGGCGATGATGGTCCCGTCCAGCCCACCTGAGTTGCCACTGGTCCCGTCCAGCCCACCTGAGTTCCCGCTGGTCCCGTCCAGCCCACCTGAGTTCCCTCTAGTGCCTGCTCCTCGCAAGTACCCTCCTGAGTCCCCGCTGGTTCCGCCCAGCTATCCTTCGCCTCCGCTGGTTTCGTCCATTATCTATCATCCCCGTCACCTGTGTTTGATTCAATTATCTTGTTTTCTCGTTTGTTCCAGCCCCTTTATAAGTCCTGACTTTTCCCTTGGTTTTTGTCTGTAAATAAGTTCATTATTGTACTACGGTGTTGAAGCTGATTAAAAGCCTCCTTTTTTCTACTCCTGTCGGGGCGTTCATTACCACAACCCACGTACCGTAACAACCCATAGATACGAGGCTGGATATGTGTGATGCCAGAGGTGGAAAGAATACGAAAATATTTTACTCAAGTAAAAGTACAATTACCTTAATGAAATTTTATTTAAGTAAAAGTACTAGTCTAAAAATCTACTCAAGTAAAAGTAAAAAGTAGCTCATTTAAAATTTACTCAGAGTAAAAATTGTGGAATTTTGGACGCAACAATGTGATAGGCCAAGGGTGTCAAACTCAGTTCCTGGATGGCCACAGCCCTACACAGTATAGATATAATCCTAATTAAACAATGGATCAGTTGTGTTTAATTAGGGTATATCTATAATAATCTAATTATTTAGGCTTGTTTGAAAACTACATGGTATGTGTGTTGGAGCAGGGTTGGAACTAAACTCGGCAGGGCTGCGGCTGACACCCCTGGGATAGGCCTATAAATCTCAAATTGGTTGTTTTTAATGAAAGGAATCAGTTATTTAGAATAATAAGATATCTGGGCTGTGACCAGGCAAATTAAATCAATATTAACACAATTCATCTTTGCAATGCAGAGGAAACACAGAAGCTTCATCTGAAGTGGCATTTAGCTAATCATGCTATTTTTTGGAGAAAAATGGCACTCTTTGTGTGATATTGATGTACTATATGGAATTATATAAATATACATTTTCTGCCCCTATATCTTCAATTTTGTGATTATTTTAAATGCATTTTAAGAGTGAAAGAACACGCGCGCGCACTAATATACTAGACTCCACACACGGTAGCAGGGTTTAGTTTGGTTTTTGGCTAAATCAAATTGCACATCGTTAAAATAACAATTACGATATTATCACAGACGATATCGCACACCCTGCACCACTGTCTTTTTGGCTAATTTGTATAAAACCTTTTGCTAAACTGCCAAAGCTTCATTTTAACCACCAGTGCAATGATGCAAGTATTTAGCTTACCTCTATATGCTTGGGAAGGAGTGATGTCCAGCGGCTAGTGTGGTCTCCCTAGGCAAACACAGCTTACACGGAATAGAGCATAAACATGGCCAGGGGTTCACTTCATTTCCTTCGAGTTCAACTTCAGCAGAATAAGATGGAGTTTGGTTTTCAGCTGGGTCTGCATCATTAACGCCTGTCTGTCCATCTGCATCGTTCTTGTGATTTTAGCACCAGTTTGTTCTCCTGCCCATTATTTACTGCAGTAGTTTCCAGTTTGGTTTTTTCATTTATTTATTTTTTTTACTCAGTAATTAATGCGTTTTAAAATGTAGCGAAGCATCAGTTTTCAAATCTCCCAGCATATAGCATAAGTCGTAGCGTAATTGTGCGAAAAATACGCTTTATTAATCAATACTCTGTAAATTTGTGTGAAAAGGAGTAAAAGGTGTCAGCTTTACTGCCTCTAGTGTTTGTTTCTTTAGGAAACTGCAGTAATATGTAGTTATTGGTAAGTATTTCGTGTCTCGCTAAAAAGTGCACCCAGGTACATAAATGCCATGAGACCAGGTTGTTGTTTTGATGTTTAAAACTTAAAATAATCTAATATTTTATCTATGTTATTTGATAGTTCACACAAAAACATGGGATAAACAAATAAATGAAGTTATTAGATTATTCAAATGTTATTCACACAATGAAAAAAAAAAAACTTTCTTTTAGGAATTGTTTACTGAGGAGTTCTTTGGGAAAAACATTTAGCAGCTTTATTTTCAAGAGTGTATACATGTTTGTCTTTGTATTTCAGGTTTTTTAGGAGGATTAAACAAAGCGTTTGTTTTTGTTTCTCGGTATTGATCCATAAACCAAACGAGACCCTGCTGTGGAGCACATCCAAATCAAGACCATCTCAAGACGCTTGCACTGAGGTGAGTGTTTCAGAGTTCATCACTTTATTAAGAAGGTGATTCAAGTCTAATTTAAGCAGTTCATTTCCTCCTGGCTTATGAGAGGGTGTGTTTGAAGACTTTTAATCAGCACAATTAATAAAACCAACATGTAGCTTTAATAATGCGAGCACAGCTCATCTAAAAGCTCTTTGAGGAACACTGGAAATGTCTACATGCACTGATTTCTGTCAATCCAAATGAGTCCAATCCAATTTGTTATTTACTGTTATAGCATTTATTATTTAGCTTTCATTTTTATATTTTCAGTTGCATTTTTATTTTAGTTTGTTTTAGTAATTTTATGTGCTATTGTCTTTTTTTCATTAGTTTTAGTATTTTTTTTCCAATTTAGGTTTATATTTATTATAATCTTATATTTATACAATCTGATTCAACAACCTTGCGTTTTTAATTATTATTAGTCTGAGCTTTTTTAGCTCATTACTAAAATTATTTTTCAGCAAATATTTTTTTATATTTCCGGTGTAGTTTTATTAATTTCAGTACTTAACCATATTTTTCAGTATGTTGCTGAGGCAACATTTCTAATTTTCATAGTTCAGTTTTGTCACATTTATTAGAGTTTTATTTATTTATTTATTTATTTATTTAATCTGAATAATTATTCCCCTGGTTTCACAGACAAGGCTTAAGACTAGTCCCAGACTAAAATGCAAGTCTGAGCTGTTTCAACTGAAAGAAACTTGCACTGACTGATCATAAAATTTGTTTCGTCTCAAGATGAACACCAGTAATGTTTTTTTTTTTTTCCTAAATTACATTTATAAAAAATTACTTAAATGTCCTAATTTACCTATGACCTAATCCTGGTTTAGTCTAAACCCTGTCTGAGAAACCAGGCCTTAGTATATCAACTTATTATTTTTTTCTTTCATTTCTAATTTTCATTTAAGGTTTTGACTTATATTTTACCTTTATTCCAGCTGTATCTCCGCAAATAAAAACTATTTTTAATAGTTTGATAGAAATTCCATTCGGATCGATTGAGGTGTTTACATGAAGGCTTTTCAATATTATTTGACAGATTATGAGGTTGCATGCATAAACTAAACCAGTGTCTGCTAAACAATTGCTTGCAAAAGTATAATGCACAAAAATGCTGTCTAGTCAGGTTTTAAAACAGCTGCTGTGTTTGACACTTGCCCTATAGTTTCATTTATCACCAGTAGAGGGACTGCACCCCTTCTCTCTCTCTCTCTCTCCAGTCGAGCCACTGAACAGAGACTCTGTTATTGGAGCAGAAAGCACACAGATCACAGACACTCCTCTTCTCTCCTCCTCTGACAGACGGAGCACATGCTCTCTCGTTCGCACGGATCCCGGACCTCCACCTGTCTTCTCCTTCACCGCTCCGCGTCTGTGCTGGATTACAGTGCTGGAGTATCTCAGCGGAGGAGGACAGAGCATCCTCATCATCCTCGCACTCATTCGTCAGGGACTGGCGCTCCGGACTCCAGACTGCAGCTTCATGGGAAAGACGCTGGAGCAGCATCAGATGTTCCCGCACTACACCTGCTACTATCCACCCTGCGCTCACAGCAAGGTAACGAGACGCTGGACTCTCTCTTTGTTCTCTCTTCTGCTCAGCCTCTCTCTGAAACTAGCTATGTTTCCATCCAAAGTTACGACTTAAACTTATGCACAAAATTGGAATATCGCATAAAACATTTGCGAATAAAGCACCGTTTCCATCCAGGGAGTTGAAGAGAACAAAATCGTCACTTCTTGATTACTTCGGGCTAAATATCATGAAGAAAATGTAAATTTGCGGCAGTAGGAGAAGGCACTATATATAATAATTTGTGTATACAATAAATTACGAGCTTCAGAGCGTGCAAACGAAACGCAGTTATCTTATTCTCGGAATCTGCTGTTTGGAAACGCAGTTCTAGGACTTAATTATAACAAAGCACTTTGACGAGACTTAAGAATGACATATTAGAATGATATGAGCATATTAGAATGACAAAACTAGCATTTCAGTCTTTCAGATGCTGTGCAATGAGATCGGTTTGTTGGTTGGTCCTGTTTTATGCCGTCCCATCGCAAAGTCACATGTCTGTTTTTGATGCGCATTAAGGAATTTATTCAGTAAAAGTGTTTCCATCATAGTTTATGATTTCTTACTGGATCAAAAAAAAATATCCTACACTGAAAATGATAAAAAAATTTTAAGGTAAGTTGTTGCAAACAATTTATCTTTTAAATAAAACATTTAAATAAAAAGTAAGTTAGTCAACTAAATGTATTTATTTAAATGTAGCTAAAATAAATTGATTGCAACCACTTACATTCATTTTTTTTTTTTTTTTAGTAAATTCAGTTAATATTTTTTTTTTTCAGTATACTTAGTTGAGTGCATACATTTTTGGAATTTATGTGCATCTTGGCCTTTCCATCCAGCGTTTTTTTATTTATTTTTTTTTTTTATCATGCAATATCCCAAAATGCGCATAAAAATAGGTGAATGGAAACAGCTAGTGACGTATTCACTGGCTTGACACTGACAGGACAAGTTGACAGTTGTCAAGTCACATTTACAGTATTTATATTGCGCTTTTACTTCTATGGGGTTTTATACAATGCAGATACAAAACAGGAAAATAACAATGTTAATGTTACAAAATTCATCAATTATGAAACAAAATTTAATTATAAAGCATCTCCACAGAAGATAACAATCATTGTTTATCTTAATTTAGATTGATGCTGATTCAGTTCAGTGTAAATGTTGCAAAATTAATCAATTATAAAACAAGTTTGGTTATAAAGTTGCTCTACAGAAGAATAGTCTCATTCAGTGTTGCAAACTTCAATTATGAAACAGATTAATTTAAACTGTAAAGCAACTCAGTTCAATGTTGATTCAGTTCGGTTCAAGAACTGTCACAGTTACACAATTCAATTAGGAAACCAATTCAGTTCCTTAAGCAGCTGTACAATGGTGTTGTGATTCAGCTCAGTTTAATGATGATTTAATTCAGTTCACTGACAGTGTTAATGTAGCAGTGGTCCTCGATTATAAAACAAATGCTAAATAAACTATAAAGCAGCTTTAAAAAGGGCAATAGTGTCATAATTCAACTACATTTAGTTGAAAAATCATTGTTTGGTCAATTTAGTTAAATAAGTGTCAATGCTGCCAAGTTAATCAATTATGAAACTATTTCAATTTACTTTAAAACACCTATAGATTACAATAGTGTCATAATTAATTTAGTTGTGTTTATTCACTTTACTTCAATATCAGTGTCAATGTTTCAAAATTCAAACATTTCAGCTGTGAAGCAGCTCTAAAGAAAGAAATAGTGTCGTTGTTCAACTCAGTTTAG
This sequence comes from Barbus barbus, assembly GCF_936440315.1. Taxonomy (NCBI): domain Eukaryota; kingdom Metazoa; phylum Chordata; class Actinopteri; order Cypriniformes; family Cyprinidae; genus Barbus; species Barbus barbus. The sequence continues at coordinate 28,431,569 of NC_136747.1, read as the reverse complement.
TTTCATGTTAATTCAGTTTAGTGACAGTGTCAATATTGCATGGAATTCATTTCATACTGTAAATCAGACAATTGTATCATAATTCAGCTTCATGTAATTCGGTTAATTCAATAACTCTCAGAGTTGTAAAACAATTATGAATCTCATTCAACTATAAACCAGCTTTAAGTTTAAATTGTTTCATTATATTATGGTAGAAAGTCTTTTTTTTTTCTTATCGATGTTCATATTCAAAGTTATTTTACAGAAAGTAATACTTATCTTTTATAAGTTTGTTTCTAAATTGTGAGCTCCTGGTTAATGTTAACTATCTAGTTACACACATTTATCTTACACGGTAATTTAATGCTGGTTACTGACTTTAAATGTAGTTTCATGTAGTCTTCAATGCATCTATTGATTTTGAGGTCTGTTTAATTCATTTTTTTTATTATTGTGTGTGTGTGTGTGTGTGTGTGTGTGTGTGAGGTCATCAGTGTAATTTACAGTGTTATACATCTGTGCTGGTGGCATATGGCATCTCTCTCTCACACACACACACACACACACACACTCGTTTTCTCGTAACTCTTGTATAGCAAGACCGTGTCAGGATCACTAGAGCGTCACACATTTATTTAGCTCTCTAAATATGGACATTGCAGAGACTTCTACTGTTTTTATACACAGCTAGTTAAAAACAATGCAATCAAAAGAGGATGACCATAAAAGGTTTTTAAAAAAACTTTATAAATGTATTTGTACATATAACATATTACATGTGAGGACATCCCCAAAAGGAGGTTTTATAAAATGTATAAATGTATTTATAATTTTATATATTTATTTCCTTTTTTTTATACTGTTTTACAAATGAGGACATCTAAAAAAGGAGGTTTTGTAAAATATATATTTATTTATAAATATATATGTACATACTTTAAAACAATATATATATATATATATATTTACTGTTTTTACAAATGCGGATGTCCCCAAACGATATATCATAATATAAACATAAATAAATATTTCAATTCAATTATATATATATTTTCTTTTTGTACTGCTTACATTTGAAGAGGTCCCCAAAAGGACCTCTTCAAATATATCTAAATTAGTTTATAAATATGTATTTACATTTTATACTGTTTTTACAAATGAGGACGTCCCTAAATGGAGGTTTCGTCAGGTTTACCGCATTTTACTGTACAAATTTGTACCCAAAATATGGTTCAGTAGGCACACACACACACACACACACACACACACACGCACGCGCGCACACACACACACACCCTCCAGACACACAAAGATATTCAGAGCATGAAGACGCATGCAGAGAGAGAGAGAAAGAGAGAGAGAGACAGAGAGGAGAGAGAGAGAGAGAGAGAGAGAGTGCATGTGTGTGTGTGTGCATGTTTATGTGGTTTATGAGGACACAAATGTGTATAATGACATGGGTATGACAGAGGTATTACAATATGAAGGTGGTTTATGAGGACACTGCCTATGTCCCCGTAATTCAAAAGGCTTAAAAAACATACTAAATGGTGTTTTTTTGAAAATCTAAAAATGCACAAAGTTTCCTGTGAGGGCTAAGTTTAGGTGTAGGGTTGGTGTAGGGCAATAGCACACACAGTTTGTTCAGTATAAAAACCATTACGCCTATGGAGAGTCCCCATAAACCACAAAAACCAACATGTGTGCGTGTGTTTGTGTGTGTTGTGTTGTGTTGTGGGTGAGTGAGTGAGTGAATGCGTGACTGTGTGTGTGTGTGTGTTTATTTGTATGTGTGTGTGTGAGTTTTTGCTGAAGGGGTTTTAATGATGCACATATGAAACACTGCACATCTGTGTGCTGTTAAACACGGCCTATAAACACACAGCAGATGTTACGAGATAACATTTGTCAGCTGAACAAGGGAAAGTCACATGATCTTTTCTCTACACAAGTACCATGGTTTTACTATAGTACTTTGATATATACCGTAGTAATTAATGATTGACATGTTCATATACTAAGGTAATCGCATGATATCTTGTGCAGGAGTCTGTAAATCATACAAGCTCTCTGATTCTTCTTCTTTGTTCTGTGTGTGTGTTTATGATTGTTATAAATTCATCCGGTGTCTCTGAACATTCAGTCAAACACAGAATCTGTGGCACTAAACACTGACCTTTAATATGTGATCAACAGAGGACAGCAGCGCTGCAAACGTTAGCTGTGATTTCCCATGATTCTCCTCTGAGACCAAACTCAGATCACACAATAACACATCTGTGACATTATAAATCTGAAATCTGAGCTTGGTCAGTGACCTTTGAAAGCATTTACACACACACACACACAGACAGACACACACACACACACAAACAACTTTTATTTGAATATAAACCTTTTTATGCACTACTGTTAAGAAGGTTGGGGTTGATGATATTTTTTATAACTTTACTGTTATTTTTGATCAATTTAATGCATCTTTGCTGAATAAAATGATTAATTTCTTTACCAAAAAAATCTTACTGACTCCAAACGTTTACTACATAAAATCACAGTGACAGGGATGAGATTAAAAGTGCTGTAAAATAAGGAGACATTCACTGTCCTTCTGATGACATGTATTAATGTCCTGATACAGCGAGAAGACGTCGGTCATTGGTCTGGCTAAAATATTCCTGTAATAAAACAGCCTAGTAAAAGGTGGCATCGGTTATTAAGTCATTATATATGCATATGCTAATGAGGGACACACAGGACTTGTGTTTAGCAGAATGACCTTCATCCTCAGCCAATCAGATCGTGTCTCATTCTTCAGGAAGTTACAGTCACAGTCCAGACAAACAGGACAAAAACAAGCCACTAAATATAGTTTCACATCCCTTCTGAGAGAGAATGGAAGAGATCCAGTCTTATTTTAGTACGGTTTTATATATACATATATTTGATTTGTTTATAAATGTATTTTATTAATATTTTGAATTGGCTTTTATTTTCATATTTTCACTTTTCATTTTTTGTTTAATTACTAATTGTATGTGCTTTTGCTATTTTTATTAGTTCTTTTTAAAAATATTTATACTCTTTTACTTTTTAGTTTTCAGGTAGTAATTTTAGGACTTAAGCTTAAACTTATTTCAGTTAGTTGCAAACAGATTATATTACTTTATATTATATTATTATTTATATAAAATATAAATATTTGATAAAAACCTACTGTAAACCAAATTAATATTAGAAATGTTGCAACATTTCTAATTGCCATTTGGGTTCAGTTTTTCATCCAATATTTATATTTTAGCTTTATTTAAATTAAAAAACGTTTTTTAAATAGTGTTTTATGTTGATTTACCTTTTCAATCTGCAATTTTAGTGCTTCAGCTTAAACTTGTTTCAGTTGTTTGTAATAAAATCGTATATTTATTTCTATTATTATTGATATAAAATTTAAATTAGAAAAAAACTTACTAAATGGATATTAGAAATATTGTCATTTGGGTTAATTTTTTCATTTGATATTTGTATTTTATTTTAGCTTGATTTCAATTTCTTTTATAACAACACTGGTGAGATCCATTGAGAAGAGAAGGAAACTAAAGAGAAACTCCAGAATCATTCACAGAGACACACATACAGCATTATTGTGTGTGTGTGTGTGTGTGTGTGTGTATGTATGTGTGTGTGTGTGTGTGTGTGTGTGTGTGTGTGTGTGTGTGTGTGTGTGTATGTGTATGTGTGTGTGTGTGTGTGTGCGTGTGTGTGTGTGTGTGTGTGTGTGTGTGTGTGTGTGTGTGTGTGTGTGTGCGTGTGTGTGTGTGTGTGTGTGTGTGTGGCCGTGCTTAATGATCTCTGGTTACTCTTGTGTATCTTGGCTATATATTTGTAGAGTTCCAGTAAGAGCTTGTCTAGTTTGTGTGGTTTTCTATCAGAATAGGTTCTTCTGTGAGCGGTGGATCAAACATATAAAGCACACACACACACACACACACACACACACACAGCTGTGGCTCTGATTACTATGAAAACAGCAGGAACACTAACATATGTGCACAGTCATTCACCATTCATGAGAGAGTCACATCTGAGCAGGACTCATCATCATAAAAACGTATCAGGGGCCCTTTCCACAGTTCCAGGATCCTCAAATATGATTTTTACCTTCTCGTTTGCTCCAATAGCGCAAGAAAAATCCACAATGGCATTGCCATGAATTTCCAAAAGAAGAAAAAAATATATAGAGATTGATTACAGTCATCAGACGAGAGAAAAACATCAAATTTAGTGATTTCTTTAGCAGCTTTATTAGAAGAAGAAAAAACAACAACCTCATGGCAGCGTTACCTAGTGTTTTTAGAAGTGTGGAAACATCACCATAGTCATGAAAATCAGGTTTGAGGTGAAAGCAGAGAATGTGAGAAACAAAACGTTTTTATGGAAATAAAAACACTTATAATGTAGCAAAAGATTTCTATTTCAAATAAATGCTGTTCTCTTGAACTTTCTATTCATCTGTGAATCTTGAAAAAATTAAATGTATCACAGTTTCCACTAAAATATTGTGCAGCACAACTGTTTTTAAAATTGATAATCAGAAATGTTTCTTGAGCAGCATATTATAATGATTTCTGAAGATCATGTGACACTGAAGACTAATGATGCTGAAAATACAGCTGCGCATCACAGAAATAAATTACATTTCAACATATTCACAGAGAAAACATCTATTTCATATTATTATAATATTTCACAATATTACTGATTTTACTGTATTTTTGATTAAATAAATGCAGCCTTGGTGAGCAGTTTCTGACTTCATTCAAAAAATCTCATCGACCCCAAAATTTTGAGCAGTAGTGTATGAATTTAGCTTTTAATTATTAAATTTCAATTTAATTGTTTAATTTCAATCACATTGTATTTTAACTCCACATATGTTTCAAATCTTTTGCAAATTTGCTTCAAAAATCACCTTTAAAAATACTGTCAAATTACATTTCTGTTGATTAATAACTACTCATAATAATAATATTTGACCGCAGAAAACATTTCACCAGACATAAAAACATTTCAGATTGATTGATTGTTTGGAAGATTGTTGTGTTTCCGTCTGAAATGAGCCATCAATTTTTGTAGTCCAGAGGCGGTTAATGATGATATAGAGCATGCGCGCACGTGTGTGTGTGTGTGTGTGTGTGTGTGTGTTTGCTGCTGTTGCCTTGACCTGCACAGATTGAGGAGTGACCCAGACCTCCTCAGTGAAGATGCAGAGAAACCAATCCAATCTCCCGTGTGTGTGTGTGTGTGTGTGTGTGTGTGTGTGTGTGTGTGTGAGATGAGCTCAGAGCTCAAATGAATGTGTCAACATGTAAAGATTCAGTCAAAGATCTCTCCATATTCTGAGTTGATCATAACTGATTATGCTGAACGAGTGTCGTCTTCCTCTCATATGCATTCACTGTGCGTTTATCTGTAGCGTGTGGACAAAGTGAGCTAAATCTGATGAAATCTCCCTTTAGGGACATTTGAGGACACAAGATATAAACTCTCAATTCAGTTTTTTTTCTGTTTCCTTCACAGAATAAAAAATAAAAGTTAATTATGACTTATTTAACAATTTTGACTTTTTTTCTCAGGATTGTAGGGCCCTGTGAAATCCTTTGTTTTCCCAAATTCCATTTAATTTTTTTTCGCTATAATTTTTCTGGATTCAATTGTTTTTCTCTGTTTTCATTTTTATTGACTCTTAATAATGGTTCAATTAAATGTTGTTAATCAAAAATCATATCTAATTAATTGAAATAATGAAACTCATGAATCATGAAACATGAAACAATTTAACAGCAATTTATTAAAAGTGTGACAAAATCACATTTTTAGGGCCCTATGAAATGTGTTTTATTTTTTCTCAAATTCTGTTTTATTATTCACCACTGTGTTTTTAGTTTTCATTTTTCTGTATTCCATTTTAATGGTTTAATTCAATTTTAATAATCAATCGCATCTCTAATTAATAGATTTAATAAAAACAGCTTTATTAATTATTATTATTTCATTTTGTTATTTTTTTTAACAATATAAAGTTGTGTATTTTTTATTTTTCAGGTAGATAAATGCAGGGATATTTTGTTTTATTCAAATGAAAATTAAACAAACCCTTTCTCTTTTTTTGACAAAAAGGAGAAGAAAAATTGTGATTATTCATTGTTTTAATATGATTATTATTATTAGCAGTAGTGCTGTTATTGCATTGAGTAATATATTTCTGTCACAGTTTCTTCAAGTTAGACTGAACTTTTATTTTGATGGGTTGCTGTGAAGAACTTTAAGTTTCTGTGTGTATGTGTATGGCTAATCATTTTGTACAGTATACAAGGTCATTTGCTGATTTTGTTTCTCTCAGTGGATCAGAGCAGATGCGTTTTAATGCATCCAACGTATTATTTTTTTTTAAATAGAAGTTCACCTGAAGTTCATTTGCAGTCCTACAAACGCTGAGTTGCATCAATAATCATTTGGGAATCACATTGTGACTCTTTGAATCAAAACTGAATTGAATCGTGAGTTTCTGTCGGATTTTGACTGGTTTGTGAGCTCTGAATGTCTGTCAGTTAAAGATAAATATCGCTTTATTTCAGTCTCTTGAAGATTCGAAGCATGTTGTAGTGGTCAGATTGTGTTTAGACTGGTTTCTTTATCAGGTGTTGATGCAGCTTTAATATTTCAGGTTTGATGTGTCTTCAGCTCTGTGCTCCGCATCTGTGACATCAGATGTTTAGTATTTTATTTGTGGCTGTGTAAATTGTTTCAGAGGTAGGACTAGGTGGATGAACCTTACTATTGAACAGGATTTAATCATGAGCTGGGGTATAATGCTGAGCTGTAGGTGAGAAAGTAACAAGACTGATGGAGCTTAAACATGAAATTACAAATACTTGTGTGTGTGTGTGTGTGTGTGTGTGTGTGTGTGTGTGTGTGTCGATCCTTCCTGTGAGAATCATAAAAGACTCTTCAAGAATGCAGCCAATTAAACATGAACTGTCCCAGAATGACGGACACACAAACACACACACACACACACTCTCTCTCGTCTGTCCTAATATATGATGTTGAATGCTCTGGGTGACGTTATCATTATTTGTTGAGTCTATGTTTGTAATGAGAGCAGATGAAGGATGTGTGTTCAGAGTCTGTGACTCTCTTATTTGCCTGATGTAGTTAACGTTGTGTTATTCACCTACAGAGAGCTAGTGGTAAACTGAAGGGATGTTTATGTACATTAGTGATCATGAAAGCTGTGATTGGGGTTGGATGAATAAATTTAGAATTTTATTTTTGCTTTTTTATTCTATCTTATAAATACAAATATTTTAAATTGTTTTTTGTTTTTTTTAATAAACTAAATTGTTATTTTTTTATATACTGCTTGTGTGTATATGTATGAATGTGTATATATATATATATATATATATATATATATATATATATATATATATATATATATATATATATTTTTTTTTATAAAGACCTTAAATCAGTGTTATTTTAGTATCAAGTTATTATATACTATAGCTTTCAATATTTTGCATTATAATTTTTTTTTCTTGTTTTCTTGTTTGTTTTTGTTGTTCTTAAATGTCTATATTGTCACGTGTGTCTTGTTCCCTAGGTGTTTCATGTCCTTATTTGGTTTCTCCTGTTCTCGTTTGGTCTCCATTCTGTTCATTTAGTCCCAGCCATGTTTTGATTATGTTCCAGGTGTGTCTCGTTTGCCCCGCATTAGTTCTGTCTATTTATAGTGTGTTCTGCCCCATGTTTCTGGTCTGCTGTTAAATGTCTTCCACATTGTGTAATAAAGATTTGTGTATACTGAAGATTCTCTGTTTCTCCTCGCTCCTTCGTTCCCCGCGCACCCTGACAGAACAGCAGACAAACAAAACAAGTGAGTGGCGTCATTCCCCAGGTTTTGTTTTCGCCGTCTTTTCCTAAGTTTTTGTTTGCCTTTTTCCCCTCCTCTCTGGGGCATGGAAGTCGCTGTTCGCGGCTCACCCAAGCCCGCCGTTCCCGGGGAACTCAAGGCCACCGTCTGTGGCGAAGTCAAGGCGGCCATTTGCGGGGAAATCCAGGCCGCCGTTCGCGGCTCACCCAAGCCCGCCGTTTGGGGGGAAATCCAAGCCGCCGTTCGCGACTCACCCAAGCCCGCCGTTCCCGGGGAACTCAAGGCCACCGTCTGTGGCGAAGTCAAGGCGGCCATTTGCGGGGAAATCCAGGCCGCCGTTCGCGGCTCACCCAAGCCCGCCGTTTGGGGGGAAATCCAAGCCGCCGTTCGCGACTCACCCAAGCCTGCCATTCGCGGGGAAATCCCAGCCGCCGATCGCAGGGAAATCCAGACCGCCGTTCGCAGCCCACGCAAGCCCGCCGCCGTCCACGGCTCTCCCAAGCCCACCGGCAGAGTGTATTGCAAGCCCGCCGGTAGAGAGTATGTCAAGCCAGCCAGCTCCAACTCCAGAGCTCCTGGATAAGGCACTATCCCCGGAGTTCTCGGCACCTCTCCTTACCCCAGAGCGCACTCCAGAGCCCGCTCCTCGCCAGTGCCCTCAAGTGCCCGCACCCCCCAGAGTCCATGCCTCCTGAGCGCCCCCCCCAGACATCATATTTTCCCCCTGGAAAATTTTTGGGGGGGGCCATACGCAATGGCCTCCTGAGGCTCCTGATCTGCCATGGCCACCCGACTCCCCTGACCTGCCCTGGAGGTCTTTCTAAGCTCCTCGCTGTTCCTGCCCTGCACCGGCCTTCAGGGCGTCCGCCCCCCCTCCCTGGTAGAACTGTTACGGCGTGGGATGCGCCTACCGGGAGGGAGCCCGATCTGCCATGTGTGTCTCTTTCCCTAGGGGTTTCCATGTCCTTATTTAATTTTTCCTGTTCTTGTTTGGTCTCCATTCTGTTCATTTAGTCCCAGACATGTTTTGATTATTTTCCAGGTGTGTCTCGTTTGCCCCGCATTAGTTCTGTCTATTTATAGTGTGTTTTGCCCCATGTTTCTGGTCTGCTGTTAAATGTCTTCCACGTTGTGTAATAAAGATTTGTGTATACTGAAGATTCTCCGTTTCTCCTCGCTCCTTCATACCCCGCGGATACCCTGACATATATAGTATTTTAATTTTAGAATATAAATTTAAACTGAATGAAGAGAATTTGCCTTGTTGAAATAAAAGCTGAACTAACTAGCTGAAACCATTTTTTTAATTTTTTAGGTTTTAGTTCTAGTTAACTATAATAACCTTGAATCCAGTGTAAATTTTAAAATAATAATTGTGTTTCCTTTTTTTCTAAGAATCCACCAAAGAACAAAAAGGATTACATGTCGAGATATTTGCAATCTTCTTTATTCTCATTAAGTGAAATAAAGTGCTAAGTGCCTATTAAAATCAACAGATGTTTCAGTCACGCAGGACGTTCCTCAGTGTTCACATACTAATAAAATGGTTCATTTTTATATTCAGTTCCTCACATATCAACACACACATATGTAATCAATTCCATTAATGAATCAGTAACATATCAGTTACGTCATTGGCAATTTACAAATATATCCAGAGGAGATACAGAAGAGAGAGAAACAAAAAAAAAAAGGAATAATTATAAAAAAAACTAGACCGATTGAAATCTTCATTCAAACCATTTGGTTATACAGTGTTAAGACAAAAAATCCACTTTCAGTTTGTAATATTTTCAGTTCAAAAATTGGTATGATGATGCATCGGAAGTATCTATTCCACAAAATGACAGTTCATTAACTGTATGGTTTAACTCAAAGAAAAGTTGGGCAACAGGTGATTTACTATCAGCTCTATTTATGGCACTTCTGTGTTCATTAATACAAATTCATTAATGCAATTAATTGCCGATTGGTCTTCCCACATATTGAAGGCCACAGGGACAAGAAAGTAAATATATTACATTGGTTGATCGACAAGAAATAAAATGTCTCTTAAAATGTCAAATTCCTAATTCCTAGAGTACCTCACTAATTTATTCACTTTTTTTTTTTTTTAATTACAAGCTAAACGATGTCTGCATGGAAAAAATCCCATAGGCCCTTTGATTCTATTATTGACTTGAAATCATGTTACATGTGAATAGAACCAAGCGCAAGATCCTCCTTTGTTTTTTTTCTTTTTATCACACTGTAAAAAAAAAAAAAAATCAAATTGAAAAAAAAAACTTAAAATAATTTGTTACCCCACTGCCTTATTATTATTATTATTATTATTATTTTTTTTTTTTATTATTTTTTTTTATTATTTTTTTTTTTTAGTCCACTAAAATATTTAAGTTTTCACATAGTACAACTTAAAACAACTAAATTTTTTTGAGTTGAATAAACTTAATTTTAAGTCAGCGAGGTAACAAATTTGTCACAGTCACCAGTCAAACTGCACTGCAATTACCAGCATCCCTCTTGCCACTCATCTGCACTCCATCTGTAATCACTCACACCTGACCTCCATCAGGGAATCCTGCTCACTTGTTGCCACTAATCAAGCTCCCTATAATACTTCACTCAATCCATACCATCATTGTCTGGTCTCGAGGTTACGAGCTCATTGTCTGTCTTATCACTTACCTGCTGGATCCCTGTGGCTCTGTGGATGTCTTCATCCAGTTGAGGAAGTTTCTACTAAAGGGAAAGATAAGGACAATTAATTGATCATTTTATTGAGCTTCATTGAAATTTGAGTTATTGCACTTACCTGTTGAGGTTGCCTTCAGTTTGTTTAATAAAGAAGCTCTTACCTTACTCATCCTCGTATGCCTCTCCATCCAATGTGTGACAGAAGACCAGAACCAATACAAGAATCATCATATGGATCCCCTTGGGCAACTATGTTCTGTATATCAAGATGGCCGTCCCCTAGAGGAGTATATCCATGAGTTCTTCACCTGCTCAAAGCAGATTTCCCTTGACCGGTGAACCCTTCTAGACTGTTTCTGGAATGGTTTGGATGAAGAGATCGCTCTGCAGATGCCAGGGGCTGGGTCCAGCTGGACTCTGCCCAATTACATCAACCTGGCTCGGTTTGTCAGTGGATCCCGTCTTCTCACCATCAGCCAGGAAGAATCACCCCTTCGTCCCATCCATTTCAAGGCAAGTCTGCCGACCGCTTACCAACCCAGCCTGCCAGTCACACACCTGTCACCACCTGTTAAGCCCATCAGTCCAGAATCTACATGCCTGGGCAGTGGTCCAGACCACACCAATCCTCCTGTGTTTCCCTGAGCCCGGAAGTGGGTTTCGAACAGCGCTGACTTGGGGGCTAAGGTTGCAGACCCTGCTATAACATCTGTCCGGTCAGCACTGAAATCTGTTTTCCACCCTCTGTTTTCAGCTCCCCAAACCAGTCCGGTCCTCAGCTCAGAACCTGCGACCACATCTCACTCAAGCCTGCCATCCGTGAGGCTTTCAAGCCTGCCGTTCATGGCCAACACAAACCAGCCGCAGTTCGTGGCTCCCTCAAGCCCACCGCCGTCCGCGGCTCTCTCAAGCCTGCCGTCCGCAGGTAAATCGGCGCCGCCCTCCGCGGTTCTCTCAAGCCTGCCACCGTCCATGGCTCTCACAAGCCCGCCATCCGCAGGGAGGTCGACGCTGCCATCCGCAGCTCTCTCAAGATCGCTTGTCTGCAGAGAACTCGATGCCGCCATCCGCGGCTCCCTCAAGCGTCACAAGCCGCCGGCCACCGCTGACTCAAGCCCAGAACGCCCTCCAGTGTCAGCCCCTTGTAGTCACTTAGCCGTGCCTGCGCATCAACAGCGCCCTCTGGTGCCCGCTCCTCGACAGCGCCAGGAGTGCCGTTCCCAATCCCAGAGAATCCAGTTCTCTAGTCACGGCCAGGAGTGCCGTTCCCAATCCCAGAGATTCCAGTCTTCTAGTCACGGCCAGGAGTGCGGTTTCTGATCCCAGAGAATCCAGTTCTCAGGTCACGGCCAGGAGGGCCATTCCCAGTCCTGGAGAATCCAGTTCTCGAGTCATGGCCAGGAGGGCCATTCCCAGTCCTGGAGAATCCAGTTCTCGAGTCATGCCCAGGAGTGCCGTTCCCAATCCCAGAGAATCCAGTCCTCTAGTCACGGCCAGGAGTGCTGTTCCAGATCCCAGAGAATCCAGTTCCCCGTTGAGTCCAGGGAGGACCACAGATCCTCCTAATTCCAATCGTCCTTCGTCTTCGCTGGTCTCAGCCAGCTCCGCTCCTCCAGAGTGCCCTCAAGCGCCTGCTCCACCAGAGACATCCGGTTGTCAAGTTAAGCCCTGGAAGGGCTGCTATTACCACGACTGGCCCAGGGAGGGCCTCGGATCCCAAGATCTCTGCTCCAGAACCAGTTCATTTAAATTAATTTATTTATTTGCTACCTCCATGAATCCAGTGAAAACTGTACCACTCTTTCAGTCATTTTCTGGCTGCATTTCTGTGCATATGTGCAGGTTGCATTTAGCACATTTTTCTCTCCATGTTTGCGCTGTTATCTGATTTGCATGTAATCAGACGGTCAGCATAAGCTTGTGGAGCAGGTCAGAAGTCTGACTGTGGCCTTCCTGCTGCTCATTCTTCTTTGATAGTGTTTGAGCTTCACTCCTGTCCTCTCCTGACAGACTGAGACACATGAGTGTCTTACTGAAGGACATTTTATCGTCTGTCTTCATCCCTCAGCAGCATGTGGGTTATTCGTTGTGTGTTCTGCATCTGTTTCAGTGTGTGGAGAGTAAAGTGTGTGGTTTGATCCTTTCTGCCTCATTGTGTAAAACTCCTGACCTTTAAAACAAAGCTAATCACAGGGGTGGGACGTTCAAATTCCTGCAGACAGACAGCGGCCAAGAGAGAGCAAAGGATCGTGGGAGAGGGACAGAGACACAGGAATATAGTGAAGAAGTCTATTTCAGTAATTCATAATGCAGCTATAAAGATGTCTGATTCACAGCTGTCTGATCCAGAAACATGCTTCACAGTTTAACATGCAAACTATTGTCATGCTGTTGCCCACAACCCTGCTGCACCAGTGCTACTTTAGTATTATATATCAGCTATTTTAGTATTATTGAGAATTTATGTATATTGTTTAATCTTTGTTTAAAGTTTTAGTAATTCTTTAGTGTTTTTTGAAATTTGTTTCTTTAAAAATATTTCTATAGTTCCTATTTATTTATTGTATTTTTTTATTTTAGTACATTAAGTTAAACTAATTTAGTGTGTGTAGGTGTGCGCATTTTTGTGACAAATGAGGACATAAATTTGTATAATGACACAGGTATGACACGGGTATTACAAGGTGAAGGTGACTTTTCAGGACATTGTCCCCATGTCCCCACTTTTCAAAACGCTTATAAATACAGAGTGAGGTTTTCTGGGGGAAAGTTGAAATGCACAAAGTCTCCTGTGAGGGCTAGGTTTAGGTGTAGGGCAATAGCACATACAGTTTGTACAGTATAAAAACTATTACGCCTATGGGATGTCCCCACTTTTCACAAAAACAAACGTGTGTGTGTGTATAATTTTTTTTTTTTTTTTTTTTTTTTTTTTTTTTTAAATTGGGTTGTGTTTTATATATAATTTGAATCGTTTAATTAAATTTTTAGTTCAGTGTAACTTTTTATTTCTGCTTATTTCTTAATTATATTGCCTTAATTTAAATGTATTTCAATTATTTACCAAGGCAATAGTTTATATATATATGTATATGTAAAATTTATTTTTTTCATATTTACTTTATCCATATTAAACGTGTTTTTAAATGTATTTATTTTAGTTATCAGTAATAACCCTGTGTTGCACAAACTAAGATGAACGAATTTGGACATATAGTTGTAAAAGTCTGCTAAATTAATAAATGTATAGGTAAATAAAAATAAAATGGCATTTAAATGTGAACTGGAGCTGTTTTATTTATTTATTTTTTATGTCATACACTGATCGGTCTACACAGCACTGCTTTAAATCGCACACACTTACATTCTTCAGAACCTTCAGGTTAACCACGCCCCTCTCTTTCTTACAGCCATATACCCCGCCCCCTCATCCGATGGCCCCGCCCAGTCCAGGAAGCAGCAGCTGTAGTCAGAATGCAGTGGAGCAGCTCAGCAAAACCAACCTGTACATACGAGGACTTCCACCTGGAACCACAGACCAGGACCTCATCAAACTCTGCCAACCGTGAGTGCACATGCACACACTTTCACACTCTGAAGGTCAACGTAAAGCCCTCCTGCATTGTGAAAATGTGCAGTATACTATGGATAAGATTTTTTTCTTATAATTATGAGTTTATATTTTGTAATTCTGATTTTTTTTCTGGCAATTCTGACATTTTTTCCTCATAATTAAGTTAATTCTGTCATATTAAGTGCAATTCTGAAATTTTTCATTTTTACATCTCACAGTTTTGTCTTTTTTGTTTCAATTCTCCGTTTATATCTTGCAATTCTGACTTTTCTCGCAAACAGTGTTTCCAGTGTATTGTAGGATACTGCACAATTATCCCTGCTGGAGAAAAGATGACAGACCGAGACACACACACACAAAGTTAATTTTAAGAAATAGCCATAAGCCAAATATCCTTTGTTCCATGGTTGATGGTTCTTTGCCCAAATGGTAATCTGTTTCCTGAGACATCGGTCTCTCTTTGTGAGGACTTGATAATGATAAGATTTCCCAAATGACATCTTTGATGACTCTGTTGGCATATAAAATGCCAGATATTTCAATCACTGCTTCCACTCGGTCTGTCTTTGAGCCTGTAAACTTGAATACTCTTAATTGATTGTCTACTCTAAAACTTGCTATGTGTCCTCAGGATGTTATTCCTTCACGTTTCCTTGGACAGATTATTGAGACCGTTGCCCCGATCTGTTGTCTATTATTAACAAATGTCTTTATACTGGCACTGTACCTGGCGACTTTAAACTTGCCACGGTGCGGCCTCATCTTAAAATAACAAGTTTGAATTCCACATTAGCAGCTAGTTTTCGTCCTATTTCAAACTTGAATTTTCTTTCCAACATGTTAGAGAAAGTGGTTCTAAATCAACTTCAGTCTTATTTGACCATCGATTCAATCTCTGAAAAATTTAAATCTGGTTTTAAATCCTGTCACAGCACAGAGTCAGCTCTTTTAAGAGTTTTGAATGACATCATGCAAATTACTGACACTGGGCAGTCTATGGCTTTGGCTCAGTTCTGCTTTTGATTTAGTTGACCATAATATATCACGTCTTGAAACATGTGTTGGCCTTCGGGGCACGGTATTGCAGTGGTTTCGTTCTTATCTCACAGATAGGAGGTATGTTGTTAGTATTGGAAACCACTCCTCATCTGAAATATCTTTAAAATCTGGTGTCCCTCAGGGCTCGATCCTTGGTGTAGTGCTGATTTCTCTTTACATGCTTCCTCTAGGATTGATTTTTAATAAGTATGGAAAATTTCATTCTTACAGTATGAAAAAATTAATCTGTATGCCGATGACACACAAATATATATCCCTTTGAAGCGTGATAACAAGCAGGCTTTAAAGCCTATTTTAAATTGTTTAGATGAACTAAAACGTTGGCTTACAAGTAACTTCCTAAGCCTCAATGAAAGTAAAACATAATTTATTTTGTTTGGCTCAAATGACCACTGTGTACATCGTTTTGAATCTGGACCTCTTACTCCATATAGAACTACATGTGCAAAAAACTTAGGTGTATGGTTCGACAATAATCTTGAATTTGGTAAGCAGATAAATGCTGTGGTTAAGTCCTGTTTTTATCATCTTCGTCTTTTGACGAAGGTGAAGTCATTTTTGTCTCTAAAGAAGTCTGAAATGGTTATGCATGCTTTTGTAACCTCTTGATTGCATTACTGCAACTCACTGTATATCGGTGCTCCTCAGTCATGCGTTTCTCATCTACAGTTGGTTCAAAATGCTGCAGCTCGGCTTCTTTATGGGAAGCACAAATATGAGTCCATCACGCCTGTTCTGATTTCAATGCGTTGACTGCCAGTCAAATATAGAATAGATTTTAAAATTCTACTGTTTGCCTACAAATTTCTTCATAATCTGGCTCCACGTTACCTATCTGATCTGTTACAATCATACACTCAGTCGAGAGTTCTCAGATCTGCTGATTCTGGTTTATTGCAAGTTCCCAGGGCACGTTTCAAAAATAGAGGTGATCGTGCTTTTTCTGTTGTTGGCCCTAAGTTGTGGAATAGTCTCCCAATTCATATTAGAACTGCTTCAACATTATCTGTCTTTAAGTCTATCTCTTCTCCTTGGCATTTAATATTTTTTGACTTGTTGTGCAATGATTTTTATTTTAGCAAATCTCATCCATTTTACAGTTTGTGTTTTATATATTTGTGGTTTATATATATATATATATATATATATATATATATATATATATATATATATATATATATATTAATTTTATTGTTTATAAACTTGTTGACTTTGTTTGCATACTCTGTGCAGCACTTTGGTCGACTTTGGTTGTTTTAAATGTGCTATATAAATAAACATTGTAAACATTGTTCACACACACACACACACACACACACACACACACGCTGAGATAACTCTCTGACTGAACTACACAAACTATGCAGCCATATTTACACAACATTTACTATTCAGGTTAAAGAGCAAATCAATCAGGATTGTGATTTAATGGTACAAAAGTAGAAACAGCTGCTGAAGTTGTACTAAATTAACTTCTGACTGTTTTGGGTGCAATAAACCTTGATTGACAAATTATTTCAGTGGAGAAATAAAATCCTATAAATGTGCAAATAAAGCTGGAAATACTAACCCTACATGAGATACCTGTAAGAACTATGGTTATTATAGTTAACTAAAATGAAAACGATAAAAATTGTTCTTGAAATAAAATAAATGTTAATTGAAAAAACAAAAGCTTTTAATCCATCTAGTTGCCATGGCAATGTTTCTCATTTTCATTTATAGTTAGGACTGAAATGACTAAAACTAAAATGATTAAATATATAAATAATAGACATATATATATATATATATATATATATATATATATATATATATATAATATAATATATTAATTATAAAAATGATTTAATAAAAAATGGCTAAAATTAAAGTAATAAACAAAATATAAAACTAAAATGTTAACAAAAACTATAATATAACAATTATACTAAAATAACACAAATGGGAACTGCCACTACACAAACATAATATACAAACAAAATCTCAAGTATAAACTGTATATGCACATGTGTAAACTGTATAAAAAATACTTGTGCTGTTTTTGCATCAATGTTTTTTAAATGTCTGGTTATGTTTATCACTTCTATCCTCACAGCTATGGGAAAATAATGTCTACTAAGGCCATCCTGGACAAGAACACAAACCAGTGCAAAGGTAAACACCTGTTTTATGCTTTTATTATATAAAGATAAACCACTTGTGGCAATTGAACTAGGAATGATGTTCACCTAGATGGTAGTTTTAGTTTTAATATAGTGTTTGAGCTTCAGAGACAGTGACTGAAGAGCTGAAGTCTGTCAAACACATTCATCATCATCATCTTCAGCGCTGCGTTTACTGTCTGCTGTGAGAGATGTTCATGATCGTCTGTAGCTCTTCCTTATGTGCAGATGTTTATGATAGATCATCTGTCAGTTTTGTTATTGAAGGGATGTTTATCGGTTTCTTCAGCGTCTCGCAGCATGCACTTTGAGATTTGATGATGATGTGCTCTTGCTTGAATATGTCCTGTGTGAATCAGGGTTATTAGTTAATTAAATCCTTTAAAAAAAGTGGTAAATAAAATACTATTTAACTGAATATAAAATATATAAAAAAGAACATTAAACTTTTTTTATTTCAGCTACTTGCCAGGGCAACATTTCTCATTTTCATTTAGTTTAAATATAACATAATTAAATGAAAAATGACAAACACAACAAGATTTAGTACATTTAAAATTTAAATGTACTGGTTCATTACTCCTGAATATATCTTCTTTAATGTGATGTTTATTTATTTATTTTTGTTTGCTTTTTATCATCAGAGTTTGTGAAACCTTCATTATAAGTGTTTTGGAAACTATCTTCACTCAGAAATCGCTTGTCAATTTCACAAATAATTATGAAGAAATTAAACATGGCATTTTGAAGTATAAAAGATGAAACGGTATTTTCTTGTACAACCTACTCTAATAAACTTTAGTGTTTTATTTTCTACTTTATTGTAAAACAGTATGCAAAATTGCATGCAGTATAGTATGATAAACATTTAAATTACAAATTATAGATGTCTTCTTCTACACATGAACGTTTTAATTAAGCAAGTGATTCTTGAAATTCTTGAAGTGAAAAAAAAAAAACAGCATTTTTGGCAAAAAAATAAATGTTGACTATAACCTTGTAGTGCATTTCATTGATGAATACAGTATACAGTGTACTCATTTTACTCTGCACATTTGGGCAAATTTTGTCCATACATACAGAGAATTTACATATTGTGCACATTATACATGCTGCATACTTTAGAGCTAGTATGCATGCCAATAATAATATGCGTGACATGCTTCACAATTACAGAGTTTATTAACTAGCCCTTCTACAACTTTTTTTCTCAAATGTTTCACTCTGAAAACTTTCTGCTTGTATGATATTTTTTTTTTTTCCATGTCCATGAGGAAGGATTTGAGGATTTGATCTGTGAAGAGGGTCGTCTAACCTATTTTCTCTCTAATTAAACCTTCATCTCTCCTGGATAACAGGCCGCCGCTGACGGGCTTTAATCCAAAGACTGTGTGTGTGTGTGTGTGTACTCATTTAATCTGCCATGAAATTTTAATTAACACCGGTGTGACCCTTATCTGCTGATACAGCCCTGAGAATGAAGGTGTGATGGAAAATAAA
The DNA here is from genome assembly GCF_936440315.1 of Barbus barbus. Classification (NCBI taxonomy): domain Eukaryota; kingdom Metazoa; phylum Chordata; class Actinopteri; order Cypriniformes; family Cyprinidae; genus Barbus; species Barbus barbus. Next base: position 28,412,659 of record NC_136747.1, on the reverse strand, counting down.
GGAGGAGCGAGGGATTGTGGGAAAGAGCGATCGCTCATAAATATCTCATAACTCATTAATCAGGTTTGGGGGTTTCCTCTCGGCTCGCGGTTATGGATGAGGTCAGGAAAAATGGGGAACGCTAAAGAGGAAAGTGAAGTCTAAGGGTTGTTGCCATGGAGACGATGCCATGGAGACGAAGGGTGTTCACCTTCAGGTGTTTCTCAAACGCTGGTGGTGTGATAATGAAAAACACATTTAGTTTATATAATTTTCTTTTCCTATCTTTGAAAAGTGCAGTGGAATGGATTCGGATGGGTCTTCTTTTAGGAACTGTTCACTAAAAGGTTCTTTTGGGAACCAAAAATGTTTTTTCTATGGCATTACTGCAAAAACACCCTTTTTGAACCTTTATTTTTAAGTGTAGTCAGTTTTTTAGGTTGTAGTCTATTTGGATTTTCATGACATGCTGTTCATCTTTAGATGAAAGTAGATCTGTTTCCGTTTATGGATTTCAATGTCAATCAATACATCTTCAGATGTTTTTTTTCTCCATTCAGCAGCACACACACCAAAACTTGGTTTTATTCTTATCTACTGTATATTCTGAAGGTCATATGTCATTTGCCTGGTTTTATTTTGGCACTTATAAGCATATCTTTATAGGCAGTTTGCTCAAAATGAGTTTGTTTCTCCACATCAGCAGCACATATACATCCAAATTTACCGTTTTATTCCAATCTTTATTCTGAAGGCTTTTACTGTAGGGTTTGTCAATGTATCATTTGCTTGATTTTAAACATTTTATTCCTAAAAAACATGGTGAAAATGTATTTTTCTTTGGTTGTTGACAGTATTTTCTGATTTATGGAGTGATAAAAAGAGACATCTAAAATATCCTCAACCTGGCTTTATCCAAAGTTCAGAATTAGTTTCTGGAAATGTATGCAAGTATGTGCATTTTTAATTAGTTAATTCAGAAAATGTTTGCAATTCTTGTATGGTGAAATCTGTTAGTTATTTATTTACCTACGGGTGTCTTGGCTTAAAGAAATTAAGAAATTTCTAAATATAAATTCCAAGAAGTTTGTAAGAACGTTCCTAAATACATTTCTTGAAAAAAAATAAAAAAAATCATAAGTTCTCAAATACTTGGATATTTTTTTCTTCAGGAAAAAAGGACAGGCTTTGGTATTGTCTTACTGTATTGCGGTTGTTTTTGAAGATTTGCTCATCAGATCAATGAAAATCACCACGAAGTCTGTGCTTCTGAGTTTCCTGATTGCAGTAATAATCATAATAAAATCGCACAAAGTTTTAGTTGTGACCGGTTTAGCTTTTGACGTCATGCTTTTAGTCAAGTTATTTCTAAAGAGCCTGTCTAAAATGTTACAAAATTTTGAATTCAGCAAAAACTGACCTTTGTGGATTTAAAACGAGTTGGATGTTATAATATTTAGTTATTTATGTAGATATTTTTTAGAAGATTGTTGTATTATTTGATGGCAGTTAAGAATGTTGTGTCTTTGGTGAATGCATTTAAAAAAAAAATCTAATTCACCAAATGAACTGTGATTGGTCGATTTACAAATAATTTTTTTTTTGGTTAAATACGTGGACTAGGCTTGATAACGCTGGTGATGTGACGTCACATTAATGTAGTGCCGTGTCTGTAGGTTATGGTTTCGTGGACTTTGACTGTCCAGCAGCAGCGCAGAAGGCCGTTTCGTCTCTGAAGGCCACCGGTGTGCAGGCGCAGATGGCAAAGGTAAGACATCTTCATCATCCTCACAGCTGTTTAAACTGCATATGACTAATTTAAATATTTAAAGTTTGAGTCACTGATGAGTCAGAGTTAGTGTGTGTAAACTGCTCTTTTCTCCTTTAGAGCAAGTGAATGTCTTTCATTATGTAAGAGATGCATGAAGTCTCTTCTGCTCAAGGCTGCATTTATTTGATCAAAAATGCAGTAAAAATAGTGAAATATTACAATTTTAAATAGCTATGTGAATACATGTTAAACTGTTATTTATTTCTGTGATCAAAGCTGTATTTTCAGCATCATTACTCCAGTCTTCAGTGTCACATGATCTTCAGAAATCATTTTAATATGCTGATTTGCTGCTCAAGAAACATTTCTGATTATTATCAATGTTGAAAACCGTTGTGCTGCTGATTATTTTAATGGAAACTGTGACGATTTATTTTTCAGGATTCACAGATGAAAAGAACAACATTCATTTGAAATAGAAATATTTAGTAACATTATAAATGTCTTTACTCCCAATTTTAACCATTTTAATGCATCCTTGCTGAGTAAAATATATATATTTTGAAGATTTCTTTCAAAATGTTTTTACATTTCCTGGACAACGAAAAAGAGGCGCTTGAGCTATAGAAAATGTTGAATGTCAATCTGCATTTTGTTTCTGCACATTTGATATTTTTCATACAGCAGCGTCACGTTCATGGGTTTGCATGAACTGATATTATAAAGTATAACATGAATGCAGTGTCCCTGGATAAAAGCTAGTTGTTTACCGTGCTATTTTAGAGTCACTGAGATACTATTATAGTTTTTATTATTTTTTTTAATTTTTAGTCATTTATTTTGTTTTGCCATTTTATTATGAGATATATATATATATATATATATATATATATATATATATATATATATATATATATATATATATATATATATATATATATATAAATTTGTAGATCAAGTTAAACTAAATGAAAATGAGAAATGCTGAAAGAATTAAGTGTGTTTTTGTATTTAATTTTATTTCAGTTTATGCTTATTTCATGTAGCAATTTTTTTTTTCTACTAGCTCCCACAATGAAAACCATTAGTGCTCTAAAGCTTAAGTCACGGTTGTTCAATATTCATGTGAAGTGCCTCCTCTGCGAGCGTAATAAACACTGCACTTCCTCTCTCTGTCTCTCGTTAGTGTTTGACAGGCGAGTTGGGTGTTAATTAGTTTGTCTGAGAGATTCCTGACACAGGGTTGACGTGAGTCTCTAAACGCATCGAGGAGCTGAGCTCTGGTTCTCACGCTGTCTCTTCACACGCAGAGCTTTAGTTTGTGATGGATGTGGCGCTCATGTAAACGATGCTTTAATGCGCTGGGAATCTGCCGTATGTAAACACAGTCTGATGATTCTGAGAGTCAGGGGGTGTTTCTGTCTGTATTTGGCCTCACACTGTGCTTGAGCTGTAATTAGACCAGCGAGGCAGGGGAACCGTCCCATAATGCATCTGTCTCCTCTGGTACCCACAACTCCCTCTGTTTGCCCTTCAGAACTCACCGTCTGTTCCTGAGCCAGATGACATCAGGGGAAAAGAAAACTTGTTGGGAATTGGAGAAAGTTATTAAATTTGAAAGATTTTTTTTTCTTTAGAAAAACTGCACACTTAGTCTCTAGGGCCTATGAAATCAGTCTTATTTTCCCCGAAAATTCCATTTAGTTTTTTCCAAGTTCTGTTTTTACATTCATTTTTCTGGATTCCATTTTTTTTTTTTTTTCATTTAAGTTTTTCTAGACTTTGTTTTAGTAGTATAAAAACCTTCAGTCAGTAAAAAGCATTCCCAGTGCATAGGCAGAGGGTGAACCAACTCCAGGGTAAGGCTAAAAGCAGCTAAATGTATTAAACATCATAAACCTGTTTAGGCAAGAAGCAGACATGGGTGACATGTAGGCAAATAAACTCAAAATTCACAAACGTAATAGATTTAATTTGTTTGTGCAGGGGCATTTTTGTCCAGTTTAGTGGCATTTTTGCCCCAAGTCCAGGGGTGAACTGGTGCCAAAAAGTGGCCCTGGACTTTTTGGCACAGAGTGGCCCACCATAAATGAGTGGCATATTCTTGACATTATAATTAGTCTTTTCTGGTGTATATGGCAAATAGTAAATAATGTTTGAGAATTTTTACAAGGGACAGTTTAATATCACTAAAGTTAAATACCAATATTATCAGTCCATATGACACGATGCTCCAGTATTGTCTAGAAGACTGGAATAGTGCAGAATGTGGACTGTTTTTATGGGTCCTTTCTATTGGTCATCATACAGTATTGGTCCTTTTGCAGGAGCTTGACATCTATCATTTTCAGGAATAAAGCTCCAATTGTAGTGCAGTAAACAATACTGTGATATATATATATATATATATATATATATATGTTACAATTTAAAACAGCTGTCTTCTATGCGACTATATTGTAAATCATCATTACTCCAGTCTTCAGTGTCACATGATCTTCAGAAATCATTCTAATATACTGATATGCTGCTCAAGAAACATTTCTGATTATTATCAATGTTGAAAACTGTTGTGCTGCACAATATTTTTGTGGAAAATGTGATACCATTCAGTCTTGGGTAAGATCAAATAATATAAATTAATATTTTTCTTCAACAATGTTGCATTAAATCAAAGATTATAGAATACAAAAAGGGACTTTGAGTAAATTGATTTGTGCCAATAAAGATATTTACACTTATTACAAAGTACTTATATTTCAAATAAATGCTGATCTTTAACTGAGAACCATTATACAATAATAAAACCATTATTAATAATCAATCACAAATAATAACTGATAATTAAGCAGCAAATTAGGCAGCATTAGAATGATTTCTGAAGGACACTGAAGACTGGAGTAATGATGCTGAAAATCCAGCTTTGATCACAGAAATAAATTACATTTTAAAACATAGAAAAACACTATTTTAAGTGTAATATTTCATAATATTAGGCTATTGTTCTTATTAGGCCTATAATATAAATTACTTTCCTATGCATAGCACTCGAAAGCAAAAGTCATCAGCATTTGTAATGTTCTAGAGTAAGATCGAGAATGATTTTTATAGGTTTTTAAACATTTTTTTTTAGACACGTGAAATCAGATTTACATTAACTCTTATCTCATGTCTGTTGAAAACTGCATTATGTAGCCTATATTGTGACGATTCGAATAACGGCATTAAAATCTGAGAAATGTGAAAAGGCCAGTAGTAGTTTGCATTTCTGAAAATTAATGTATGTATGTTTAACTAAACGGTTGGCAAATATTGCTGAATTGTCTCGTCATGTTTAGCTGCTTACATCTTACCTCAGCTCGTATTCAAGTCGTGCTCAGCTCAGCTCAGCGTCTGTGAACGGTAAATCCCGCCTTCTACACTTTGATTGGCTAGTTCAAACATTTTGACTTTGACGAGAGCTTTTGAGCTGCTGCACTGAGCTGAAACATGCTATATTAATTATAATTTTTGAATGAAGTGGGCTGCGCGGCCCGGGCCGATGGAAGGATATACGTACATTTACTGCAATCCATTTATATATATATATATTTTTTTTTTTTTTTTTTTTTATTACGCAAAGGGCCGGCCCATATTGTACAGCGGCCCACCGGGAAAACTCCCAGTGCTCGAGATGGCCAGTCCGCCACTGCCCAAGAATGGCCTAATGTATTGAAATCATAAAACTTATGCAATTTTAAAAGTTTAATAAAAATGTCATTTTTAGGGCCCTATGAATACATGTTATTTTATCCCAAATTCCATTTCATATTCAAGTTCTGTTTTTTTTTTTATATATAACTTTTTCTGGATTCTTTTTTTTCTGTTTTAATTTTTTGGAAGACTGTTTTAATTGTTTATTGAAAACATGAACTCAATTTAACAACAATGTATTTACATATTTAATAAAAATTACATTTTATGGCCCTATGAAATACATTTGATTTGATTTTCTCAAATTCCATTTTATTTTATTATTTATTTATTTATATTTTTAACCAAATTGTTTTGTTTTATTTTTTCTGGATTCCATTTTAATGGTTAAATGAAACTTTATTCATCAAAAAGCATGATTAATTTATTTATTTTATTTATTACAATAATATGATTTTTTTCCCCAGAGAAATGGTCATGTAATCAAATGAATGCATACCATGTTATAGATTGATTGAATCTTTTAAAGTGCCCCTTTTGGATTTTTGAAAATGATCTTTCATGCAGTGTGTAACACAGCTCTAAGTGAATGAAAACATCCTGCAAAGTTTTAAATCTGAAAGTGCACCGTGTATAAAGGTATTGTCTCTCAAAAGAAAGAGTCGACTCTGAATCATTGAAACAAGTCGTTTTTAAAACGAATCCCAAGCCGTTTCATGCTGATGTCAACATCAAACATATTGCCCGCCCACTTGTTGCGCCTGCAGACCTGGGAAAACATGATTTTCAAGTTGGTCTGAATGAAAATGCAAATTCATTCTTTGCCACTAGGTGCCGCTTTTGGAGCGTTAAAAGCTCACAAACACTGCTTTAAATTAAATCGACCAATCACTGCAGATTAGCGTCACGCATAGGAGGGGTTTGGAAAAATGAATCCTTGAACGAACCATTTGGGAGTCGTTGAACAAATAAGGTAAAAATACAGTGTTTTTTGACCTTGCATGCATGTCAACCTGTTGTTGGGGACTCCCAAAACCAAAATATGAACCTTTCATTACCCATAATAGGGGCACTTTAATCAAATAAAAATTTCTTTACAAATTTACGGTTACTAGAACATTCACGATTTCTTCAAGGTTAACTGAAATTTTGATAGGGCCTGATAAATCATTCACAGTTAGACCAGGAACATGCATGAGAAATATCAATAGAGTCTGATTTCATATAGTCTTCTTCTGCACTATTCTCAGGTGTGACTCAGCCGATTCACTAATCATATGATAATGAGATGCTAATCAAATGGAAATTTCCTCGATCAGCTGGAATGGCGGGATGATCCGGCGTTCATTAGGCCTGTGGCTGTGCTGTTTTTCATAGGAATAGAGATTTGTATTTATTCCCATGATGCTCTGTGTGAATTATGCATCACTGTAAACAATCAGCACGTAGCGTGAGCTTCTAAACCATAACTATACTGGAGTATTTTGCATTGATTGTAAAGCTGAGACAGTTATTTTTCCTCATACAAGAAATTAGTGAGTCTCAGTAGTAAAGACTCTGTTAGACAGGAAAAATATAGTGTAGCGTATAAATGTGTCTTATGCTTCATCTGCATTCCTCTAATTAACTGTTGCCGTCTGACTCCAATTAGTGTAATTACAGCAGCAAGGGCTTCAGGGTAACTGAGAGACTAATCTGAGAGTGAAAGACGTAGAGGTTTCTAAAGGTGCTGTTTACAGAAGCGTCTCTTCATGAGAAGAACACGGAGAGTTTAACAGAGAGAGAGAATGAGAGGAAATGAAATGAGGAGAGATGAGACTGAGCGTTTAAACTCACATTAACCTCTGATTAGAGTAGATTTCAGTCTCTGCTCTCATGCTCAGATTCATTATTACATTACATCATATTCAACAACAGACACACACAGACAGCCAAATCTGAGCGTCTGAAAGCCCATATGTGTGGAGACCGAGTGTGTGTATACACAACAGGATGAAACACACACACACACACACAGTTGGTGTTTCCTGTGCCAGTCACACCATCTTTCCAACACAATCACATTGACAAACCAGACTCATTTGAAATATGTGCCTTACTTATTTATTTCATATAATTGTATGGATTCTGTTGTTTTTTTTGGGGGGGGGGGGGTTATATATAAATTTCTGTTTTAACAGTTTATTGAAAACATGAACACAATTTACCAACTATTTATTTTTTCATGATTAATAAACATTTTTAGGACCCTATGAAATACATTTTCTTTTCTCAATTTTTTTTTCCAATTTTTTACCAAATTTACCAAATAAATCTTTTTTAAATGTTTCTGGATTCCATTTTAATGGTTAAATGAAACTTTATCAATCAAAAGGCACGACTGATCAATGAAATTCATTAAAAACTTTTATTTATTTCAATAATATTCTTTTTTTCTGAAATTCTGTTTTGTAATCAAATGAAGGCATACAACGTTAGTGATTAATTGAATTTTTTAATCAAATGAATTAAATTTTTGGCAAACAAAGTGCTGTACAACTTTACTGTTATTAGACCATGGAAGAAACTAAAAATCAAACTTTATTCCTTAAAAAATAATGTTTAAATTATTTTATTAGTAGTAGTAGTTATATTGGTATTACATTCAAAATAGTAATATATTTGTCAATTTCTTCAAGGGTAACCAAACTTTTTTGATAGGGCCCAATAAATAATTCACAGTTAGACCAGGAACATGCATGAAAAACAGAATCTGTTCTGACTGAGTGTGTGACAACAGGATGACACACACACACACACACACACACAGAGTCAGTGTTTCCTGTGCCAGTCACGCCATCTTTCCAACACAATCACATTGACAACCCAGGCTCATTTGAAATATGTGCCTCTAAATACATTTCTGCAGCACCGGTGCGTATCGAATTGGTTCATAATTCAAATATCCGATGAGTGTCGCTAAAAGAAGATGCTTTATCGTGTTGGAAATATCCCCTACAAGCACCAAACCCAACCCTAAACCTGCCCGATAGTGTTAACAAATGCAAAAGTGATATAAAAACGCAGTATGTTGCGTTTCAGGAGCCAAAGCTAAGTTAAAGCTTCTGGTTGCAAAGCAGTTGGAGAGTTTTTGACTATATTCCTCAACATCAGCTCTCACTATCTTTTCACAGGCAAGCGATTTCGTCTGGGAATCCTAAAATCAAAATGCTAAAAGAAAAAAAGAAAAAAATTCATTGGATCTTGGACCCGGAATTATTTCTAAACTGAAATCAGTTCTCTCTGTGGACCGGACCGGGAGACCGTTATTCATGCTTTTGTATCTTCACGCATTGATTACTGTAATTCTGTTTCACAGGGTCAATTATCTCGTCTTCAATTAGTACAAAATGCTGCACAAAGAAGAGAGAGAGAATTACCCCAGTTTTGGTTTCTTTACACTGGTTGCCTGTAAAATTTAGAATTTAATTTAAGGTTTTGTTGATGCTTTTTAAAGCGTTGCAAGGCATTTCCCCTAAATATATCCTTGACCTTTTGATTCCTGTATCAAAAAATACAAAAAATATGAGATCTTCGAGTCAGATGATTCCTCATGTTCCTAAAACGAGATTAAAATCAAAGGGTGATGGGGCTTTCTAAGCGGCTGCTCCCTCTTCCCATGCATATTAAATCTGAGGATGCTTTTAAGACTAGATTGAAATCGTATCTTTTTAGTATGACTTTTAGAGTTGATTAGCGTGCAGGATTTAACTTTCAATGTTTAATTTTATTTTTGTGACTGTATTTAATGTAAGGTCCTATGGTTTCTGCGATGCGGAAAACGTGGACGGAATCGCGGAGTCATTAAAATGGAATTTACTGTATAATGCAGAATGTCACGGAATTTTTCAAATTTTTAATTAATCAAAAGTAGGTCATTACACTTAAATGGCAATATGGATCAGTATCTGTAAATATTAAGCTGCAAAAATACCGTTTAAATATGAATCCTGCATGTTTTACGTGTCTGTGTGAATGAATGGCGCGGATGTGTGGTTTTGTTTACTACACACACACTGAAGTGTGTGTCGCTCGCAGTGACTTCAGCGTCTGCCGTCTCACTAAACGAGGACATAACCACATGAACAACATCTCCAGAACTGCTCTGAGAGTCACTTCATGAGCATGTTACCATTTCATTCGAGTAAAACTAGCGTCATATCATATACACACAGAACTGTAAAGGTATTCACGGCAACCCTTCAAAATAAAAGTCCAGTTCAACTTAAAGACATTGTGCCAGGAATATATTACTATTGTTCAGTAGAATGTACATAGACTACTACTAAAATGAATCAAACTTTATTTTTTAGAGAATAATCACACATTTCTTCCATGTTTTCATTTTAATAGTAAATCCCCTTTGTTTGCCAAAAAAAAAATAGTTTGCTTGATTTTATATAATTAAAAGATAAATCAAATTAAAATTGTATGCTTTCATTTGATAACCAGAACAATTTAAATACACACCAACACAGAATATCTGAGGAAAAACAAAAAAATCATAAAGCTATTTTAACAATAAATTTGAATAAATTAAGTTTTATGCATTCAAACAATTAGACTTGCTACAACACATCATTTAATAATAATAAAACATATGGAGAGGAAAAAATAAAACCTTTCATAGAGCCCTAAGCATGCCATTTTTATAAAACCTTTAATAAATTGACGTGAAATTGTATAAGTTTCAAGATTTTGATTTAGACATGCTTTTTTTTTTTTTTTTTTTTTGCTTTATTTTGATTAATAAAATGTAATTTAATCATTAGAAAGGAGTCAAGAAAAATAAAAATGGAACATTCAGAATTTGGGGAAAAACGAAACGGATTTCATAGAGTCCTATTACTGACGCTGGAAAGCACTTTGGTCAATGGCAGTTGTTTTAAATGTGGTATAGAAATAAAACTTTATTGTATTAACTCTGTATAACCAAAGACAGCTATGACCTCAGCAGAGAACTTCCCTCTGCCATTAATTGTGTATAGCGGGACAAGTGTCCCTTACTTCTCAGTGTGAGAAATACAGTGTGTGAACTGCTTGAAATGCATGTGTCTCACAGTGAAGGCTCGAGAGCTCTGTAGACTGAAGTGTGTAAGTAACCTGACGGATCTGTGTGTGTGTGTGTGTGTGTTTGTCTGTAGCAGCAGGAGCAGGACCCCACTAACCTGTACCTGTCTAATCTGCCCGTCTCTGTGGAGGACCAGGAGCTGGAGACACTGCTCAGACCCTTCGGTCACGTGATCTCCACACGGATCTTACGGGATGCCAGCGGCGTGAGCAGAGGTGTCGGCTTCGCCAGGTGTGTGTGTGTGTGTGTGTGTGTGTTCACATATCAAACCCTCATTACACTGAGTGTTTAATAGACTTTAGAGAAGTCAAGTGTGTGTGCTGATTTATTCTGTGCTAATGAGGGTCAACAACTGCCTCTTCATTTCAACAGCTGCAAATTTATATTCAGAGCCTCAGGACACAATGTTTTTGTGCAGACAGGGTCATTTTCTGAATTTTATAAAGATTGCATAATAAAACTCGCTGTGGATTTATAGTTACTTATATTAATGAGTATGTTGTAAAATCTAAAACATATGCAGATTTAAATAACAATTGTATGTATAGATTTATTTATATATTATTATATTATATTATATTATTTCCTAACAGTTACATCTCTGTGCTAATTTATAATTTGTATTATTTTTCTAATTGTTTTATTTTTTTATTATTATTATAGTTTATTATAATTTTATTAAATTTTTTTAATTAGTATTTTTATATAATACACAATGTGAATTAATATTTATTTATATGTTGTAAAGTCTAAAACATATTCTGATTTGAATAACAATTTATTATTACTATTATTATTTTAAATAAGTATTATTTTTGTTTTACTGTGCCAATAAACCTTCACATTTCAAGGTCTAAAACATACACATGCATTCATTTTATTTTATTTTATTTATTCTTTTTTTTTTTTTTTTTTTTGGAATTCATGTGCAAATTCTTGTTTAAAAAGATTTTTAAACAAATCACACAAGCCATAATGAAATCAATGCTTTACTGTAATTCTTTTAAAAGCTTTTAAACGACGCAATGCTGTGTTGTCCTGCTGTGGTTTTGCTTGTATTTGTGTGTTTTATTCCAGTTGTGTGTGTGCTGTTCTTCAGGATGGAGTCCACAGAGAAATGTGAAGTTGTCATACAGCATTTCAATGGCAAATATCTCAAGACTGCAGCAGGAACCCCAGGTAGAGCTGTGAGCGCTCTCGGTTCACTACAGAACGAGAAACGCTCAGCACCCTGTTCTGGTGATATTGCTAAGATCTTTCATAGCTCATGAAGTTCTTGGTTTCATAAGTGTTGGCTCTATCTATCTATCTATCTATCTATCTATCTATCTATCTATCTGTCTGTCTGTCTGTCTGTCTGTCTGTCTGTCTGTCTGTCTGTCTGTCTGTCTGTCTGTCTGTCTGTCTGCATATCTATCTGTCTGTCTGTCTATCTGTCTGTCTGTCTATCTGTCTAACGTTCGTTCGTTCTATCGTTCTATCTATCTGTCTATCTGTCTAACGTTCGTTCGTTCTATCGTTCTATCTATCTGTCTAACATTCGTTCGTTCTATCTGTCTATCATTCTATCGTTCGTTCGTTCTATCTGTCTATCGTTCTATCGTTCGTTCGTTCTATCTGTCTATCGTTCTATCGTTCTATCTATCTGTCTATCTATCGTTCTATCTATCTGTCTATTGTTCTATCGTTCTATCGTTCTATCTATCTGTCTGTCTATCTATCTATCTATCTATCTATCGTTCGTTCGTTCGGTCGGTCGGTCGGTCGTTTGTTCGTTCGTTCGCTCTATCTGTCGTTTGTTCGTTCGTTCTATCGTTCTATCTATCTATCGTTCTATCTGTCTATCTGTCTAACGTTTGTTCGTTCGTTCTATCGTTCTATCTATCTATCGTTCTATCTATCTGTCTATCTGTCTATCTGTCTAACGTTCGTTCGTTCTATCGTTCTATCTATCTGTCTATCTGTCTAATGTTCGTTCGTTCTATCTGTCTATCTGTCTAACGTTCGTTCGTTCTATCGTTCTATCTATCTGTCTATCTGTCTAATGTTCGTTCGTTCTATCTGTCTATCGTTCGTTCGTTCGTTCTATCTGTCTAACGTTCGTTCGTTCTATCTATCTGTCTATCTGTCTATCTATCTATCGTTCTATCTATCTGTCTATCGTTCTATCTATCTGTCTATCTATCGATCGTTCGTTCGTTCTTTCGTTCGTTCTGTCGTTTGTTTGTTCGTTCTATCGTTCTATCTATCTATCGTTCTATCTATCTGTCTATCGTTCTATCTATGTCTATCTATCGATCTATCGATCGTTCGTTCGTTCGTTCTATCTGTCGTTTGTTCGTTCGTTCTATCGTTCTATCTATCTATCGTTCTATCTATCTGTATATCTGTCTATCTGTCTAACGTTCGTTCGTTCTATCTGTCTATCGTTCTATCTATCTGTCTATCTATCTATCTATCTATCGTTCTATCTATCTGTCTATCGTTCTATCGTTCGTTCGTTCGTTCTATCTGTCTATCGTTCTGTCTATCTGTCTATCTATCTATCGTTCTATCTATCTGTCTATTGTTCTATCGTTCTATCTATCGTTCTATCGTTCTATCTATCTGTCTATCGTTCTATCTATCTGTCTATCGTTCTATCTATCTGTCTATCGTTCTATCGTTCCCTCTATCTGTCTATCGTTCTATCTATCTGTCTATCGTTCTATCGTTCTATCTATCTGTCTATCGTTCTATCGTTCTATCTATCGTTCTATCTATCTGTCTATCGTTCTATCTATCTGTCTATCGTTCCATCTATCTGTCTATCGTTCTATCTATCTGTCTATCTATCTATCGTTCTATCTATCTGTCTATTGTTCTATCGTTCTATCTATCGTTCTATCTATCTGTCTATCGTTCTATCTATCTGTCTATCGTTCTATCTATCTGTCTATCGTTCTATCTATCTGTCTATCGTTCTATCTATCTGTCTATCGTTCTATCGTTCCATCTATCTGTCTATCGTTCTATCGTTCTATCTATCTGTCTATCGTTCTATCGTTCTATCTATCGTTCTATCGTTCTATCTATCTGTCTATCGTTCTATCTATCTGTCTATCGTTCTATCTATCTGTCTATCGTTCTATCGTTCCATCTATCTGTCTATCGTTCTATCTATCTGTCTATCGTTCTGTCTATCTGTCTATCTATCTATCGTTCCATCTATCTGTCTATCGTTCTGTCTATCTGTCTATCTATCTATCGTTCTATCTATCTGTCTATTGTTCTATCGTTCTATCTATCGTTCTATCGTTCTATCTATCTGTCTATCGTTCTATCTATCTGTCTATCGTTCTATCTATCTGTCTATCGTTCTATCTATCTGTCTATCGTTCTATCTATCTGTCTATCGTTCTATCTATCTGTCTATCGTTCTATCGTTCCATCTATCTGTCTATCGTTATATCGTTCTATCTATCGTTATATCGTTCTATCTCTCTACCTATCTAACTAGCTTCATTCTTTCTTTCTGTGTGTAGTTTTATTAGTGAAATGGACAGATGGAGGTGTGTGTGTGTGTGTGTGTTTGCTGTAGCTTCAGTCTCTGTCTCTGGTGTTTGTCTGTAGGTCCGTCTGAACCGCTGCTGTGTAAGTTTGCTGACGGCGGTCAGAAGAAGAGACAAACTCAGAGTAAATATCCACAGAACGGCCGAGCGTGGAGGGAAGGAGAGGTAGGATCACACACACACACACAGAGAGTGAGTCATTTACAGGAAATCAGGCTCATCATCATCGTGTCATGTCACTCTAATGCAGCACAGACTCACAGTGAACATCTGCAGACAGCTGCTCTTCATCTCCACTGAGCTTCTGTAGCTTAGAGACAACCTAGAGTTCAGTATATTTACAATAGTTTCAGTTTTATATTATATTATATACTATTATATTAGTCTACAAATGTACTATTATAAAAAAGCTTAAATGTGATATATATATATATATATATATATATATATATATGTATATGTGTGTGTGTATATATATATATATATATATATATATATATATATATATATATGTGTATATGTGTGTGTGTATATATATATATATATATATGTATATGTTTATTATATATATTACATATCTAAATGTTTATTATATATATATTACATATCTAAATGTTTATTAAGTTATATTTTTATTATATTTTTAGATATATAAAAATAACTACTCTTTTTATATATCTAAAAGATATCTATAAATTATATGTATGTATAATTTGTGTGTGTGTATGTGTATATATATAAATATAAATTTATATAATATTTAAATTGTCTTAAATTTTGATCTCTTTAATGTCTTTAATTTTGTCTTACATTTGTCTACAAATGCACAAATATAACTTACTAGTAAAAAAAAGTAAATGTAAATTTTTGTCCTAACCATTTGATCATTTGTTTGTTTTTAAGAGAATAATATTTGAACATTTCCAAAACACAGATCTAATGACATTATAAATATTAAATACTACTGATATTATGAATGATATAAGAACATTTTTGTTCATTAAAATATTAGTTTTGTTAAAAAATAAATGGGGAGGAAACATAAGATGTAAATTATTTGTTTACAAATGTACAAATATAACCTGTAAAAATATACATATAACCTATAGCTCTTGTAAATCAAAGCATTAAGACGTTTAGTCCATCTTTTTCTTTCTTTTTGTGTCAAACTGTGTAGCTCCGCCCGCTTTAAAATCGTATTGATCCAGAATCCTTCTATATTAATCATCATGCATGTTCTGATTGGCTGTGATTTTGTTTGGTCAAGCAGAATTTTCACTCAGTGTTGAGAGACACATTGTCACTGGATGCATCTGGTTATGATGGTTTCAAACTCTCATTATCATAAGCTCATATAATCAGTGTCTCTCTCTGAGTGATGGAGTGTCTGAGGGTTTGGACCCTATTAACACATCTCTGTCTCTCTGTGTGTCTCTGCAGATGGGAATGACACTCACATACGACCCTGCTGTCATGCAAAACGGGTACGTCTCTCTCGCTCACACACACACAGACACACACAGACAGGAGGAAAGATAATCTCTCCCAGTGTGTTCTGCTGGCAGGAAATCTGTCACTTCCTGTTTCCTGTGTCTGTCTCCTAATAAAACATCCTGTCTGATAAGAGATCAGAGCAACACGGCTCTGATTATTTACGGTCTCATCACAGCGCCGCCTGCAGGACACACACACACACACACACACACTTGTGTGCTGAAGCGTGTGTGAACGCATGATTTTAACATGCACTGTCATTTCATGTTGAATATATTGTCACCCATGATTCATTTACATACAGTGACAAAAATACAGTAATATGATTTTTTTTTTGTAAATTCAATTAATTCACAGTAACTGAATTAAAAACATGTCTTCATCCCATATGAGTGGACAAATTTAACATGCATGAAAGTAAATAATAATTTATCATTTATTTATGATTTATTCATACACACACACACACATATGCAATTATATTTTACGTTCATATAGATATTTTTAATTATAAGCATTAAAATTATTATCTCTCTAATATTTCATTATACTTTTAAATTGAAGTGTAAAGGATAAGCGATATTTCCTCACCCTCATGTAATTCAGAGAGGTTTTATTTTTTTTATTTTTTTATTTTGTTTTAGCAACTTGTGTTTTAGTAAGTTTACTTTATATATTTTTATTTATTTTCTTCAAAAATTCTTCAAATGTCTATATAGTTTTTATAAAAAAATTTAAAGTTATGTTTGTTAATTGTGTGAAATGTGTGTGTGTGTGTGTATAATCTCTGTCTCTGTGCAGGTTCTACTCTTCTCCGTACAGCATCACTGCTAACCGGATGATCACGCAAGCGTCCATCACTCCATTCATCACCACTTCACCCGTCTCCACATATCAGGTGAGTGTGTGTGTGTGTGTGTGTGTGTGTGTGTGTGATTTCAGTATCAGAGCAGCTCATGAATGAACGAGTCTTACAGCTCTGATCTGGAAACTCGTCTTGGTTCATTTAATGAATATGAGCCGTTAACCCGTTAGGGACAGACACCTTCATCTCCACAGCATCTTCAAGAGGTGAAGAATCGACTGTCTCTGGGTTCAATTGTTCAATTCAATTCAATTGTTCAATTCGGCTCTGACAGCCGAATTACACAGGAGATGTCATTATCAAATGAGAGAACGAGAGAGTCACAGTAAGAAAGAGAGACATGTATGATTAAAGTGCACGTGTGTGTGTGTGTGTGTGTGTGTGTGTGTGTGTGTGTGTGTGTGAGAGAGAGAGAGAGATCCATCACTCTCAAATTGATTCATCAATATCGGAGCAGAGGAGCATCATCTTCATCACTGTCTTCTCTTCACTAAGATCAGTTCACACCAAGCACAGATTTAGCACTAATATGAAGCCTTTCGCTCTCTGTTTCCTGTGTATGCAAATTATGCGTGCATATATGAATATATTTTTATACTACAGCTCTAATATGGTTTTAGGTCAATGTATATATGAATTAATTACTGCTGTTTGATTTGCTTTTGCATTTTCATCAATTCAGAGTAAGATTTGTAATATTTTGTAAATAGTTTTGATCTGAATTCTTACTGCTAAAAATGAACAAAACATCACATTCTGTACATTATATTGGGATCGATTTTCTGTATAGCTCTCATATAGTTGTTTTATATGGGAGCTGTCAATCAAGAACTAGTGGACCAATGATGAAGCTTAAGCCCGCCCTGATTTACATGAAACTCTAACCGCAAGATTTGAAAAAAAAAAACAATATCAGAATGTGGAAACAAGAGCAAAGGCAAAAACAACATAACATACAAAAATGAAAATATGAGCAGAAAATATCTGAGCACAAAAAACTGAGAAATATAACCAAGTAAAAAAAAATATTTTGTGTGCAAGTTGGATAATTTTGCATAAATATTTCAATTTTGTTCAATATGATTTTAAATGTTTAATGTTTTGATTAATGCTTATTATTATTATTATTATTATTATTATTATTATTATTATTTAAAATGCATTATTTTATTGATTCATGCTTATTATTTTTCATTCCATGGCCATTGTTTACTATCTGAACTTTGCTTTGATTTTTTTATTTTGTGCAATATATTTTCATGCTTTTTATTTATTTAGTTTTTTTGTTCTCTGTGACCGCAATACTTTAGGTGGAAAATTGATTCCATAGTTTTAATACATCAAGGGAAAATGTTGCTACTGGTTGAAATAAGTTTTTTCTTTTTTTCAGTTAATGTTTGTTTCAATTTATTTTTTTAATGCTTGTAGTTTTAGTTAGCGATAATAACCCTTTAATGTGCCGTGTGTGGACAGTTTTTATGGTTTATGAATGCTGGATGAGGCTGTTTGTTGTTCCTCTCAGGTTCAGAGCACAGCATGGATGCCGCAGCAGCAGTATGTGATGCAGCCGACAGTAAGTGACCTCTGACCTGTCCTCTCTCTATGACCATTTACAGACACAAGCCTTAAAGATACAGTAGCAGAAACAGCTTCCTTAATTGCATTAGAGAGGCTGAAAATTATCATGAAAAACTAATGACTGTGGAAAAATGTTTTTTGCTCAGTCCGTCTGATTCTGAGAGAACTTGAATTGCTAAATTGCACATGCTAAAAGTTTCACAGATGCATTTCAGAGTTTAGCAGAGGCAATATCTGTGCGACTATCTCAGTAATATGAGTTTGTGCAGTTCTCTGAGAGCGTTATATTTCTGTGTAGTTTTAGACTTCGAGTTAGCTGCTGATTCAGACTTATTCTCGTATAAACTCCTATAACATGCTGTTTCTGGAGTGTTTGCCGTGTTAAAGTCATTGATTGAGTTCAGTCACTGAAATGAAACCAGACTGACGGATCGCTTCAGATCAGCCACACAATATGGAATCAGCCAACCATAACCCACGGTTATATGACATTCACTAAATCAATATCAGTGTGTTCTGTGCTGAAGTTTCATTTATTTTTACACAACACAAACTCATCGACTTGACTGTAACTCTTTCTGGAGACCGGGTTCATGTGGATGTAGACGTCCTTCTTTATTTCTACAGGAAGAACACAATGTTATCAATGTGAAAAAGAAAAAGGACACTGCAAAACAAATCTGTGTCTTTTATTTGGTTTTCCACTTACAAAATTTCTACAAATTATCCAAACTATAGATTTACATGAAGCAACACTGCTTATTTTAGACATCAAACTTTAAAGTATTTTGTGTGTGTGTGTGTGTGTGTGTGTGTTTTGTCTTGCTGCACTGTGAGGTTTTAACTTATTTTGGCTTGTTTATACGTATTTAAAACCTTCCTGTACAGAAAAGCTAATCACAGAATCTATAAAAACAAGTCTTCATTTATTGTGCAGTTGTGCTTAAGTAAATGCATCATTTTTTTAGATATCTTAACTGCAAAACAAGACAAAAATGACATGGTCTTTTTTTTTTTTTTTTCGGTGAGTAAATGTTAATTATGTATGTTTTCTGTGTCTGTGCTCTAGAGCTGGACTGATGAGCGTTCCCTACAGACACACAGCACTGTATCCGTGCCTCCAGCAGCCGTAATGACTCCACTAACACAACAGATGAGTCAGCTGACCCTGGGAACTTCTGCTAATGTGGGTTTATATGTTCTCTGCTCTGATTTCACATTTACTCAACACTAAATATCACAAGAACATCAACGCTACAGTCAGATGGTATAAGTGGATTTTGCTCAGATTAATATATATCAAACTTAATACCAGAGTATTTACCAGACTATATACCGGACTAAAGGTATGACTCTGTACCAGATTATATACCGGCCTATATCCAGACTATATACTGGAATATGTCCTACTAAAAATTCAACTATATACCAGAATATATATGGTACTGTATACTCAACTATAAAATGGACTAAAAGGCAGACAATATACCAAACTGTATACTGAACTATATATCAGACTGTGTAGTCCAGTATACACTCTGGTACTGTATATACTAGACTGTATAAAAGTTGAGAATCTCCTACAAGTTGAGAGAACTCAAAAATCTGCAAAAAGCTGGTTGCCTTAAAATTGTAAGTTGGCTCAATTTTTTTATGTTTTTTTACAGTGCATAAAAATAACAGGTAGCCCATCTGAATTATATAATATTTAGGCTATCCATCTCATCGTAGCCTACCAAAATTTTATTATCAGTAGGGAATCTTATTGTAGTCTTCAAATCTGGGTACTGTCTTATGTTTTAAAATCACTTACAGAGGAAGTTTGGTCCCATCAGGCTAACATGACAGTCAGGACTCGTGCTGCTGTAAGCTTTTCTATTTCTTGTGTTTTCACTCACGATCTTCACAACACACATTACATTACATATTTCACGACACACTCGTTTTATGCGTATTTAGCGCCACCTATTGTTGTGGGTGTTTTATTGACATGTCAAAGTCTAGACCCTGAATATAAGAAGACCAGGCCCGGATTGGCCAATCGGAAGCACCGGGAGGATTCCCGGTGGGCCGGTCTGTTTTTTTTGGCCGCGAGGGCCCCGGTGTTGTCATGCCACTGGGTTGATATGGCTGACCCTAGACTGCCTGCACTCATAGCAGCCCCACTCTTTTTATCTATTATTTTCTCACAGCCCTTATTATTGTTTTCATCCCGGACGAGCCCCCAATTTGTTACGTCCTCTTTTTAGTCTAGAGGTATTGTGAGGCGTAACAAAGAAAGAAATTAGCCAAATAAAAAAAAAAATTATAGGCAGATAAAGAAAAACAAGAAGAGAAACACTTCAAGCCTCAGCCCTGGAGTGAAAACGCAACAATTCTTTAAAGAAACAGTAACTGCCATTTATTAAGTACGGAACCTGGGTTGTAACAGAAAGTAAGGTTTAATTAGAGTGAGTGTAGCCTAAAATAACAAACAAAACACAGCTAACTAAAGGATTAAAAGAGCTGACTAACCTATACACAAAACAAAGATGAAGACCGAAAAAAACATGAACTTCCCTCAGCTCCCTCTCTTAACAATAACCAGGAGAAAAGATATTCAAAATATCCATTGTTATGACCATATCAATAACAAATTCTCAATTGATAATTAATCATACTTCTTGTGCAAATGATCATTGTTGTGTGAAGTAGCCGTTTGCGGAAGGCTTTAAGACCAAGCGGAATCCTCTGCCGGCTGCTTCTTGTAGCCTATTCTTAAACTTGAACCTCATTATTAAAGTATTAATCCAAGCACCAGAAGCACCACACTCTCTAAGTTTTCTTTAATTGAAAAAATATGCATTTTCATTCATTCAAAGGCTATAGCCTATAGTTGCAATCATATTTTGGTTCAAAACTTTAAGTGCCATTGTTTAAAAAAAAAAAAATGCTTTATTGACTGACGTTTCATTGACCTTCAGTTGTTATGCTTTCAAATTTCTTTCCATTTGTATGTAATTTCACAGTATTTTCACCTCCTAAATTATCACAGTTCTATAATTTGCACAAGTCGATGACATTTTTTGTATGACATTAAAATTATTTTTAGAATAATTGTGATTATTTCTGAGATTATTACTTCTTTTTAACTGCAGGCAAATAGCCTACATTATGGTACAGGACAAATATTTGGAGCATCCCTTATTCTGCCCCGTATTTTCTTAAAGAATAAACACTTTATTTTCTACAAGAATACAAGAATAAACACTATTTTCTCAAAGAATAAAAGATAAAGAATCACAATTGTCCCTTATTTTCCATTTCTGAAGTTAATTGGCAAACCTAATGATGACATAATTATCTGTTGTCACCCCTGACAGCAGCTCCTTGCTCAAATAAAAAAAAATTCAAATAAAAGTAAAAAATAATAGATAAAAATGGATAATAGAAAGCGCAAAGGAGGCACTGAAAATACCTGCAGAAAAAAAAAAAAAAGTGAGCCAGTCTAAGGCTTGAAACTCCAGGGCTGAAAATGAGTCCCACTCCGGCCCTGAAGACGACCGTGTTTTTTAAGATGTATTTCCAAGAAAAAAACAGTCTTATATTCGGGACAATACGGTAGTCCATTATACACTCTGGTATATACCAGCTATATACAGTCTGTATATAGACTGGACTATACAGTCAGTATATAGACTGTTATATAGTCCTTTATATAGTGAAGTATATAGCCTGTTATGAACTATATACCAGACTATATAAGAGACTACATGCTGAACTATATGCCAGATTGTATACCAGACTATACACTGTACTATATAACAGACTGTATACCAGACTATATACTGAACTATATATCAGACTGTATAACACTATATACTCAACTATATAGCATATTATATACGCAAATATATACCAGACTGTTGAACTATATAAAAGAATATATGTTGAACTATATATCAGACTATATAACATTATATACTCAACTATATAGCAGACTATAAACTCAACAATACGCCAGACTATATAACAAACTATATACTGAACTGTATACCAGATTACACACCAGATTATAATAGTAGACTATATACTTAACTACAGTCAGGTACATATAAATTTGGACACAGGCACAAGTTGTGTTTTAGCTGCAACATATTCAGGTTATAGTTATAGTTAACCACACGATGTGGGTTCAAAGTAACAGCTTCCAAATACAAATGGCACACTTATGGCTTGTTTGCACCGAGTGGTACGGGTCAGTATGGTACAGTACGGTTCGGGACTGAACACCCTGATCTAGCTTGCGTTTCCACTGCCAACAGTACCCTTTACTTGATAGACGTGGTGTATGCTGGAAAGTAGCGATCGATGATAAAGCGCGACAATAAGCACAACTCTGCCTCTTTTTGTTAAATGTCAGTTTTAATGAACAGTAATAGCCATTATAAAAGTATAAGTACAAAGTATAAGAGGCTTATATAAGAGGAAGTAAAGACAAACACAAACAATTCAGTCAAACGTATGCTACAAAGTCAGCGCTGTACTACGGTACAAAGTTCAAAATAAATATATAACTTTGTGTTCAGCCAAAACGATATGACCAGGAACCAATAATAGATTAATGAGACCACGAATGCCTGTTAAATATACACAAAACGAGTTGCATCTCATGTTTAATCACTACAGAGACATCAGAGCCAGTGGCAAATGTCTGAAGGACTAGCCGAGTGTAAGGCAGCTCGAGGCGGATACATGACGCCCGATGATCGCCTGGAGCTCCGAAATCAGCATAGCAAATTTTCAAATAGGCGCTATCTTTATAAATAAACCACAGATTTGAGTTTTAAACAACTACATTCTCACCTGAAAAATTCTTAAAACTACATTTCAGCAATAATATTTAGAAAATTACACGGGTTTTTGGGTCCACAAGAGCAGACAAGAACGCATATTGAGAAACTGCTATTGTCTTTGTGAAAATATAAAATTAAAAAATACAGGGTTGTATTTTTTGTGTTTGCGCACTCTGATGTAAATATACAGAGCGGAACGAGCGAAGGAGAAACTTTATCCCCTTGTATCACGCAAAAGTGATTCAACCAATCAATGTTTATTAAGTTATGAGTTTAGCTCCACCCTTTTGGTACCCTTTTCTGTGCTAGGTACTCCAATGGAATGGTAAAGAAGTGGTTTGCTTTTTGGTACCATTCACAACTTCTGACAGTGGTTAATAATTGCGTACCTTACCGTACTGTACCAAACCATATCGCTCAGTGGAAACGAGCCATTAGAATTAACTCCAGACCTTTTACCTGCTTAAATATGAATAGCCCATGTCTGTGTGTGTGTGTGTCTGTCTGTCTGTCTGTCTCTGTGTGTATGTGTGTGTGTGTGTGTGTGTGTGTGTGTGTGTGTGTGTTTGCAGTCAGTCTTCAGTGCTGTGATACTGCTGTAGTTTATGCTGCGCTCCTGTACAGGATGTTAATAACCGTGACCACACCCTTTAACTCTGAGAGACAGCTGAACCATCCATCAAACACACACACACACACACTCACACACACACGAAAGACAATGTGATCTGCAGCTCTCGATCAGGACAGCAGGAGAACTGCATGTGTATGTTATCCAGTGCTGATCTGTGTGTGTGTGTGTGTCTGCTGTGTGTGTTTGTTTCAGTATATAACGGCTCCAGCTATGCAAGGAACATTCATCCATCAGTTAACGCCGGTCCCTCCATCAGCACTTTCTGTAGAGGTAAATCATGCATGTTTCATGAGTTACATAAATACTAGGGCGGCACAATTTGTGCAGAAGGTAACTGTAGAACTTAACATTCATGTTCTGTATTAATAAATTATCTAAATGCTGTTGGATCATGAGCAGCTCATGTGTAAATGAACATAATGCTGCACTTCACTCTGAAGCATGGCACATGATATCATTTAATTAAACTTCAGCCTGCGTGACGATGTCACTTCCTGTTCTCAGGGTGCAGAAACTCCCTCGTCACAGGATGTCCATGTAGCACAGCAACAGATCACCATGGAAACCAGCAACCACATTCAAGCCTGCTCCTACCAGTCCAAGTGCGCACTACGTCCTGTGTACTGCACCCTACACACTATCAACTTAACAAACATGACAAAACCAACACTAGCCATCCTTACAGCCTTTACTCACAACCTGATGACCGTACTGGCCTTTCAAATTTTTTTAACGGTCAAAACTAATAGAAAATATTTACAGTTAATCAAGTCATTAATCATTCATCTGGGTCAACAAATATACTTCTAAATTAAATATACTAACAGTAATATTATTTACTAATGAAATAAACGTTATTGTATATATTAATAAATTAATTTAATGTACCTTGATGACCATACAGGCATTTATATGTTTTAATGGTCAAAACTAAAATACTTAACAATAGTTAATGTGTCATTTAATGCATTGAGAGTCATTATTTTAGGTATAAAAATATACTATTAAATTAACTAAACATACTAACTTGAAATGTGATAAATGTCAGTATATGTAAAAAATAACATTAATGTTATATATTAATAAATTAAAAATAAGCTATATAAAACCCTCCTTACAGGTCTTTATATATATATATATATATATATATATATATATATATATATATATATATATATATATATATATATATATATATAATTTTTTTTTTTTTTTTTTTTTTTATGGAAAATAAAATTTACAGCAGTTAATGCATTTAATACATTGGGAATCATTAATCTAGATAAAACAATTATACTGAATTAAATGTTAACTACATGCACAAATGTTAGTATATGTAAAAATTTATATTTTATATAATGTTTAATAATATTTTATAATAAATTAAATAAATGCTATTTTGTACACTGTGTGAATAAATTATTTTAATCCATATTACTGAAGACCTTACAATTAATTTTATATTTTTTAATGGTCAAAACAGAATTAAAATTGTTAACGTTAGTTAATGCATTATCTAATGAAAATAATTAATCTAGGCATAAAAAATAATTGTAAATTAAATATACTAACTTGAATTGTAAAAATGTATCAGTGCATGTAGAAGTGAAGAAATAAATGTAAATGTAATATAAAGTTGTATAAATAGATATAATATTATATGCTGTAAACATTTAATTCATTCATATAAACATTGTAAAATACCTGTTCATGATACCTAATGCATTTACTAACATTAACAAGCATTGCTTCATTTACTTAATTTACTACACACACTCTCACGGTGTTTGCTTTGCGTTTGCATTTACAGTTTAGTTTGTGCAGATGCATTTCTACAACCTGGTCTCATGGCATTTACGTACCTGGGTGCACTTTTTAACACGAAATACGAACCAATAACTACATATTACTGCAGTTTCCTAAAGAAACAAACACTAGAGGCAGTAAAACTGACACCTTTTACTGCTTTTCACACAAATTTGCAGAGTTTTGATTAATAAAGAGTAATTTTCGAACAATTGCTTGAATATCATGTTAAGACTTCAAAACGATATTAATATGCTGGGAGATTTTGAAAACTGATGCTTTTGAACGTTAGCATTACACGTATCCAGCCTCGTATCTATGGGTTTTCATAGACGGTAATTTTGTTCTTAGGAGGCAAGGAGCTCCGGTTCGAATCCCGTGTAACTATGGTTCGACAAAGCAGTTCAAATCTGCATAAAAGGAAGTTGAAATGGCACGGTTGCATCAACAAATACGTTTGTATACCAGTTTTGCATGTGTTAACACTATCGGGTAGGTTTAGGGTTGGGTTTGGTGTAAGGCGTATTTCCAACACGATAGAGCATTAACTTTTAGGGACAGACCCCGGATATTTGGATTCTGAACCACCGCAGTACGTACCTGTAGCAACATAATAAAAACATGCCAGGGTTCACGTATTTAACCGGTGTTTTAGTGCCACTCAGTGGACATTTCTCTTTGAAACTGCGGCGAAACGTGCAGTAAGCTACGTAAAACGGTGTCGCACAGAGGTACGTATTTTTATGAGACCAGGCTGCATTTCTATCTGATTTTGTGTGTTGTTGTCAGATAGCATCCTGAAGAGGTGAATGTATGTCAGCGTGGCCTTCTGATGGAGATCAGACACGTCATGAACTTCCAGGTGACCTCAGCACCAAAAACACTGACTTGCCTCGTTCCCCCTGGACTGCAGAACTCCGCAGGGCCGCTTCATGACCGGATGAGGTTTATTGCTTGATTTTTTTATTTTATGTCTGTTGGACTGAAGCTTCTTCGGAGAGTTCATAAATATGAAAACACTGCGTGGATACGATGTAAAATGAAAAAGAAGAACACGTATCGTCTTCCTCAGATATTAAGCTATCACATTTTTATATTCTGTTGATTTTCTTCTGTAAAATCTTGGTTTTGTAAGAATTTACACAAATCTAAATTTGCCTTAATTTTGAATGCATCTGAATTTAGTTATCATTTGTAAATCACGTTGGGACTGAATCCTGATATCACATTTTATTCATCAGAAGAAAAATGAGGGAATTATAATTTTCCTGAATTAATTTCTATTTTACTGAACATTAATTTTCACAAAGAGGGAAAATCAGTACAGCAGTTTGCTGCAATTGATAAACATGCTTTTTTTCATCTTCTAATTGTTTTATATATCAATTTTTATATATCATCTTTTTACTTTGTAATATTTTATCATTTTATATACATTTCTTCCATTGTAGATATTATATTTGCTTTTAAACCTTATTTTTTTAATTAAATGTAATGTTTTAGCCTGCTTTGTAATGTTTTATTTTTTTATTTAAAATTTTTATAATTTATTTATTTTCTAGTATTTTTTTAATGATGTATTTTGCATTTTTTAGTATTATTTTGCTTTTTTTATTATAATTTTTTTCACATTAAGATTTAATTCGATCAATTTGCTGTTGAATCTATATTTAAATGAACTCACCCATCACAAATTAAAAACATGGCTGAAGGATGAGTGGTTGTTGATGCTGATAGTTGAACTCAGTCAGTCTAAAGCAATAGAAGAAATAGCTCCTGTAGTTTTGTGTAGTTATGAATGAAAGCGTTCGTTTCTAAACCAAAGAAGAAACTTTCTGCAGATCGTTTGCTCTGAGTATGTTGATGTTGTTTCTACAGCTGCTGTTGTTGTTTTTATTATTGTGTTCAATTCTGTTATTTGCATCGTGTTAACCAGTTGATTATTGAGCATCTCTTTCTGTACAATCATGAGTGAGATCCACAGTTTCCAGAAAGCCCATTTGAACAGTAAAGGAGGAATCTGATCAGATGATGTCCATGCTTCATCTTCTCTGAGGAAGAGCTGGTTTGGTGTTAGAGATGTATCTCTCTTTAGACACTCGATTAGGCCTGACAGCTCCATTTGTCTTGCCACAGGCCATTAGCTGAATGCTGTTAGTCTTCAACAACACGTACGATTGGTGTTTAGGACAAGACCGATCTGGCCTAGAGTCAGACCAGCGTACTGAATCTGAGAAACAACTTATTCTTTAAAAGCATTCTGTCAACCGAACCCCTTTGACCTCAAATACTTGAAGAATTGAAGATTTTCAAATGAATATTTCAATAGTTTAACAACACGTTCGCAGTTCTTTGACGTTGGTTAAGGGACAAATAACATGAAGGTAATCAAATCAAATTTATTTTATTAATTTTTTTTATGTTTTAATTTAGCATTTTTCTAATTTAACAAATTTTTAGTAAGACATTTATTTTTTGTTTTTATTTTAATAATTTATTGATTTTAATTTCCCATTTTTATGATTTAAATTTTTTTGTTTTGTTTTTATTTTAATCATTTATTTCAATTAGACTTGTGATTTATAATTTTTAGGAACATTTTTATGATTTAACTGTCAAAATTATGATTTATGATTTAATTTCTTGTTAAAACTATGTATTTTAATTATGTATTTGTATAATTTCAATTCTTGAGATTTAATTTCCTTTTTTTAATTCAGTAAGTGTTTTAATATCATTTTAATAATTTAAAATGTTTACATTTTTACAATTTAAAGTTATTTTAATTTTACATTTGAATGAATTTTGATGATTTTCATTTGAATGAGGTTTATTTTAATTGTGCATTTTTATGATTTATGCTAATTAATTGTCTTTCTTAAGTCAAGTACACTAGTTCTTCAAGTGTCAGTACAGTGCACACTTGAACGTTGTAGAAGTAGAATGTGATCTACAAGAAAACCATAGAAAACGGTCAGAACGCTTGACATCTCCTGGTTGAGCACAAGATGCATTGATCTGCAGCTGACCGCGCCGAGATGCTCAGAAGAGGAGTGACGCCGCAGTGTGTGAACACCGTTTGCAGACACACACTCTCCAACTGTGAGTCTTACAGGCTTTTTGATGATGGAGCTGCTGAGAATTACAGCGTTTTTATTCTCTTAAAGTTAAACGAATGTCAGGACGTCATTTGAGCCTCGTCTGAACTTTAAGACGCATTCTTGAGATCGTTTTCTTCCCATCTGCATCTACAATCATATGTGCTGCGTTATATTGAAGTCCGAATGTCAGAACAGTTTAGTTAAATGTGATTTAGCTTTAAGGGTTTAATTTTTAAGATTTATATTTTTACCTTTATTGTTATAGTTTAGTTTAGAGCTGTCAGGAAGCAAAGTGAGAGAGAAGGTGCGATTAGCGCAATGCCCACAAAGATATCTGCACCGAAGTTTAATTTTTAATTTCATAATCTCAGTACATATCACCTTAGAATTTTAATTAAAAATAAAAATGTATTTTTTTTAAATTATTTTATTTAAATGTATTTTTTTATATTTTTAGATGTTCTTTATTGTTTTATATATAAAAAAATTAAAAGTACTATTAAATTGTTTTATTTTGATGTCATATTTTAAAATTAATTTTTAGCAATGGTTTTATATATGTTGCTTCTTGTAACAAGTTTTATCATTTAAAATAGCTATTAAAATTGTTTTGTGATATATTTTGATGGTATTTGATTTTTTTCTATTTACATTGATTTTTAGTAAGTGTTTTATTTGATTGGTTTTCATTTACAATTATTTTCACTTTATTTTTATATTATTTTTATTTTATTTGTTTTATTTTAATTGTCTTTTATTAATTTTACATTGTATGATTTTAGTAAGTTTATATGTTGGTTTGTTTATAGGCATATTATAAGCTATTTTAAAAGTTACATTTTTATGATTTTATCATTAGCTTTTATAACTCACTCTTAGAAAAGCCTGAACAGTGTGTAACTTTTTTCTAAGAACCGTTTTAAGAACAAAGCCTGACCAATTCAATGTGAAATCGCAAATTCAACACAAAAACGTCAATGCGAAGAGATTCTACTTTGAAAACACACAGGTTTTAGGATTTATTTAAAGCGGAAACCTAAGACCAGCATTTGGAGCAGGACCCACGGGACCCATCGGAGATCAGGTGAATGTGTGTCCAGGTTTATGGGTTCAAGTATCTGTGATTGTTCTCGATTCTGTGCTTTTATTTTCAATGTTTTCTAGAGGATAAATGTGAATAGGAAACATTTTATGTCTTGGCTTTTCTTTAAAGAAGATCTGAGTAATAAAAAGATTTGAAAGAAATGCTCGTGTGTAATGGATTCGCCATCTCTTGTTTGAAATGTTAAAAGTTAAAGTCTTTTCTTAGACAGAAATTGATATTCATAAATAAACCTATGTTTACAAATTTCATCAATCCGAATGAATCCAGTCCAATTTCAGATTTGCCACGAATATAGGCCTAATTGTCATTTTTGCAGTGAAAGCTTGCAAATATGTCAGATGAGCTTTTTAGAAGATATGTAGTATGGTAAATAATTTGTACACGTGACCAGTTGGCAGGGCCGTCGCTAGTGGGGTGAAAGGTGCTGACGATTATAGGTGCCCACGGCTGGGGGGGGGGGGGGGGGGGGTCTCCAAAAAGTGACCCCGCCTAATTTATTAGAGCTGCCGGTGTTATCAATGTTAATGAAAATGAAAGAAATTCACTCACTGCTCTTGACTGAATTACTTTGTAGTTTTAAGAATGGTTAATCCACAGTCAAACCAAAAATTATTCAGACACCAGATACATTAAAGTAATTTGCCTTTATCATTGAAGGCCAGCAATAAAACATAATAATGGCAATATACATGTCAAAGTCAGACATGCTCCTTTGCCAGCTGTGATGCCTGGTTACTGGTTTAAACTTGGCTCAGGTTTTTAAAGATTTCTGGGTCAGCACACCTTAATACTGCAGCTTCAACAATTGATTGCCAATTCAACGTCAATGATTGAATAAACTGAGAGCTCGGATGCCCAGATTATGCAGAGCTGTAATAGCTGCTAATGCTGGATATTTTGATGAATCGAAAATTTAAGTTTTTTCTATATATAAACTGTTTATATAATAAAATATGTTTTCGTATCAGTGCAAAATTATCACAAATTAAAAAGGATTCATGCCAATATTGTCCAAAACCCCACTTTTCTAGGGCGTTTCCAAACTTTTGGAGGGCAGTGTGTATATATATATATATATATATATATATATATATATATAATCTTTTTACTAGTGGGTGTAGGACACTATAGTTCATTTACGTACGTGAGTATAGCAAAATAAAGTAAACTGTGACATATTATACCCACAAATTCTTGCTGAAGGTGTCTGAATAAATTTTGGTTTGACTGTATATTTAATTTTTACAGTAAAGACTATGCAGTGCTATTTTACATTTGATTATACGGTTTCTGTACCTGGACCTACAAACTTGAAAAAACTTAAACATTGTGTAAATAGCATAAATAAATAGAATGAATATATAAATTAAACAATTTCAAACAGGGCCCACTGGTACAACCTGCATACATTGGGCCCCGCAAACCCCAGCTACGGCCCTGCCAGGGGGTCAGACGTAAATAAACAAAAATACACACTATGCATGTGCTCAAGATTTTTAAATCCGATTAAGACGGAGTCGTATTGCAGCGTTTATGTTTATATTTTTCTGTTGATTAGATTATTTCAGATCTACACTAGAAGTTAAATTCAATGTGGGCTCAGTCGGATCGATTGAGGCGTTTACATGAAGGCATTTCAATCCGGTTACTAATGGACGCGTGTAAACATGACATATTCACTGAAGTAAAAAGTGTGACAACTAGTCCTGGCTTCCTTCAGACCCTTATACTGAGGAGGTGAGGGGTTGTCTAGATCAGAACACAAGCCGTCTGTAAAGATCTTTTTTGTTTTGTTTTGTTATTTTTATGTGCTGTTTGGGTCAGTATCAGAGCTTGAAACACAGCATATACTGGGATTTAAAAAAAATTGGCTTGACAAATTATATCATATGGTTTGTGTTAAGATCATGAGCACTAGAGGGCAGCACTGACACTGTTTGTTTTTCTGTGCATGTTTGCTGACATTTAAAAGCCTGTTTTTCTTTTCTTTTTTTTTCAGTATGCTATTTTCTATTGTTTTTTTATTTAAAAAAGAAATTCAGTTTTAAATGATTTATTTTGCTGTTTTTATTTTAAAGTTAATGTATTTTACATTTTTAATTTAATTTAATTTGTTTTTATTTGTAATTTTTTTAACTTTTACATTTTTATAATAAGTTTTATTTTTATGGTTTATTTTAAAATGATGTATTTAAATTGTATGATTTAAGATGGTTGAGGACATTTGAAGTACTCAAAGTAATCATGTTCGAACCCAGCAGAGAAACTTGACTTTCATCATGCATTGGTTTGTTATTTCAAACCTCACAAACATCGGTTTTGTTTTGCTGAGCTTCTTTACGCGGGATTTTCTGTAAATCTTCAGATCAGTATGTGTTGTGAAAGAGCTCTACATAAAATAAAATTGACTGAACTTAATGAAAATCAGACATGTTCTTGTTTGACCTGTTTTCTGGATCACAGATGGCTCTGATCTCCAACATGTGGGTTTGTTGTGAACGTTTTGTCTGGTTTTGTGTTGTGTAACTCATATGACAGACATAAATAATGAAAATCAGAACCAGATTTTATTGCATGTGCAGTGTGTCTCTTATTTCCGTTCATTTGGGTCTTCAGATACACAGAAACAAGACGGTAAGTCACAGATCATTATTATAGTTAATGAAAACCACAATTAAAACAATAAAAATACTACTGCTTTTTTACTTCAAATCAAAGAAATGTTAACGAAAATAATAAATACGTAAATGCATTTTATTTTGCATTTCCCAGTTTCATTTACACAATACAATTAACAATAAAGAAACTATATAGACATTTTAAAAAGGCAAAACTAAGAAAAATGACCAAATACACATTAAAAATGTAAATAGTAATAAAAATTGTTATAGCATCTCACAGATCCAAACCAGGTTATTAGTAACTAAAATGAAAACCATAAAACACATAAAAATTGCTTTATTAAATTATTAATAGAAATATTAATAAAAACTATATTAAAATAACCTAAAAATGTCTTAATGTTTTACTCTTCTGGCCTGTTGGTTGGTTTTACCTGGTTTTAGAAACTGTTTTATTATTATTATTTGTGTGTTTTGTCTTGTTTAAATCTTAAAACACTTGGTTATTACCTTTTGATATTACCATCTTAGGCTGCTGGGCCAAGCTGTAGTTTCAGTAGTCTAAATGAATTACAAATAAATAAACGATTGCATACTTGCAATTCCTATTTTTTCCAGTAAGTTTTTCAGGGTTTGAGTTTATCCTGCTGCAGAATCGCTGTTCATCACTGATTATAATGACTGAGTTCTCTGTGAATGAATGCTGGGATGACGCATTATTAGCAGATGATTGAACACATGTATCTTCATCCAGATCCTGATGTTTTCTGTGTTTCAGCATGACGAGGATCAGACAGAGATCAGATCGTTCTCTGGTGAATCTGCTGATATTATGAGGATTTCATTTAATCTTCATATCTTATGCACTGCTGCAAACTAAACTAAATAAATGAGAAATGTTGCCTGGGCAGCTAGCTGCAATGTTTTTATTTCAGTTAAAGTTTATTTTATTTCAAGTTGTTTTTATAGTTTTGCTTTTTTTTTTTTCTGACCTTAGCACAAATACAGTGAACACATTATTTGTGTGTTGCAGCTATACATTTCTTTAGATCTAAGCATGGTACGTGTTCTAACATGTTTCTTTCTCTCTCTCTCTGTTTTTAGACATTCCATAAGTGCATTTCTGGTTTCCATGGCAGCAGACTTCAAAATAGAGGAAATTTAGGATGGAGACAGAAGTGCTTCGGTCACACAGTAAATGAACACGAAGAGTCATGTGTCATTACAGGTACATTTACTACATCACACATTCACATGAACATTTGATTAGACATTTTAGTCTGAGAGGGGAAAAACTGTCCTACTCAGATATTAAGAAAGAATTGAGTTTTAAACCAGGTGTATGATCTGAAATGATCTCATGATTCAAAGACAGATATATTCTGATTGAGAGTCTCATTGTGATTCATTTCTAGAAACGAAAGCGAGAGGTAACGTTTTCTCTACATTTCTCTTCATTTCTCATTAAATGATTCAATGCTTTGCTGCCGCTGCAGGACTTTAACAGCAAATCAAACGACTAAAACACCATCAGATTGAATGTTAGGTCAAATAATCGTTATGAACATTTTGTTCATTATGATGTAAACTGATACTGAAGAGAAAACACCCAGTGAACTGATTCACTTCAGAGAACATATGAATTGTTTGCGCGCACTGATTGATTCAATCATTCAATATGACTCACATTTAAATACATCATTTATGCATTTTATATTTTGACATGAAAAGCATTGCGTTGCGTGTGGT
Source organism: Barbus barbus (assembly GCF_936440315.1). NCBI lineage: Eukaryota > Metazoa > Chordata > Actinopteri > Cypriniformes > Cyprinidae > Barbus > Barbus barbus. The sequence continues at coordinate 28,378,767 of NC_136747.1, read as the reverse complement.
CTTGATCAGAAGTGTGAATGAGAGCCGTATGTGTGAGACACAGTCTGCAGTGGTTTTAACACTATTTTGAGCGTCCAGTGATTCATGATTGATGAGGACGGCAGACCGTCTGAACATCCACCACAAAAACACACAGCGCTGCTTTATTTAGGAAGTCAAACCATGGCCTGGAGGATTAGGTCGAGCTGTTACTAACCGTCCTGTCATCAGGATTCAGACTGCTTCGTGGTTAGACATAAACAATGCAAAGGGAGTCTGTTTACATTAATGCATATGATATGCTTTTATCCAAAACCACTTGCATTGCATTGCATTTGATCAGTTCATGCATTCCCTGGGAGCTTGGTGTTATTTCAGTATTATTTATAGACTATTATAGTTTTTCTTAATTAAAGGTGCCATAGAATGGAAAACTGTATTTACCTTGGCATAGTTGAATAATAAGAGCTCTGTTCATGGAAATGACAGTGAGCCTCAAACACCATTGTTTCCTCCTTCTTATGTAAATCTTGTGAATAAAAAAGACCACTGAAAAATAGGCGAATCAGAACATAACACCAACTGTTACGTAACAGTCGGGATCACTAATAGTTACTCCCCCCAACATTTGCATAAACCCGCCCATGTTCTAGGCCAGCCGCCAGCTGTGAAGAAACAAGCGAGGACAACAGCGAAAATGGTAGATCATGGAAATAAAAGTAATGTTCCAGGCTGTGCAGGGGATGTGAAGAGCAGGGATGGGTTGGTGTCTGTATTCAGAAAGGCACATTTACATTTACATTTATTCATTTAGCTGACAATTGCTATATATGTCAGAGGTCGCACGCCTCTGGAGCAACTAGGGGTTAAGTGTCTTGCTCAGGGACACATTGGTGTCTCACAGTGGATTCGAACCCGGGTCTCTCACACCAAAGGCATGTGTCTTATCCACTGCGCCATCACGGCACAGAAAGCAAATAACGCGCTCTAATAAAATAAGGCGAGCCACTAAAGGGGCATGGTTAGTTCCTTGCTAGCGGTAGCCTGTTACATTACAGTACATAAGATTTCACTTCCCACATAAACAGAGTAAGGAGAGATGACTGAGGATGATGGCGAATGATTTACAGATCCTGAGCACCACTGACAAGCATCTGATCTTGTAAAATGTGTGGTAAGTACTGCGCTTCATAGTATAAACAGAGTACATACGATCGCGAATCTCGAAAGTGAAAGTAAAAAGCGATTGTGTATTCCAAAGCAGTTTCAATGCCCAGCATATTAATAGCGGCTCCCTGATGCGCGCATTTTATATACAGTATAATTACCCGATGATATAACTGCGCGAGAAAGCATTGAAATGTATATATTTTCACTCTGTTTCCTTCCTGTGAGCTACTGAAATGAGCCGCACTGTGAAACTGCCAATCAGAGCAGAGCTCAACATTAATATTCATGACCCTTCCACATAAGCCAATAACAGACCGTTTCATTCTAGGGACAAATCCTAGGGTTTTAAAATGGACATGTAAAACTGTTTCTGGATAATTTTTGCCCTTACCTAAGCCACATACCTTTAAAATCTAAATTATTTATAACATTTTAATTTTATGTGTGACAGCAGGTTTATGTGATCAACATCATGATCTCTGGTTTCATCATCTATCACAGTGACGTCTCTATTTCTACTCTTTTTCCAGAGTTTATTTGACATTCTTCATTAGTAATTGGATGGATATCATTAAGATATCATTTATTTCACCCCAAAATCTAAATAATTAAGAACATATATTATTCAAAGTTCATTTTTTTTTATTTTTTTTTTTTTTTTTTTTATGGAAGCCCATGTCTGCCACATACGAAAAAATCATGACAAATTATGTTATGTTTATGAAATTAAAAGTTGAAATTGACAAAGTCAAAATTATGACATACTAAGTCATATTTTATGAGATTAAAAGTCATAATTGTGACAGTCAAAAATTATGACATACTAAGTATTATTTGTAAGATTAAGTCAAAATTATGACAAAAAATCTAAATATTGACAATGAGTTGTATTTTAATTAAAAGTCAAATTTATGTCAGAATTGTGTGTTGTGTGTAGGGGTGTAACCCCGGTGTCCTGGCCAAATTCCCTCTACTGGCCCTTGTCTATCATGGCCTCCTAATAATCCCCATACACTTGATTGGCTCTATCTCTCTCTCCTCTCCACCTGTAGCTGGTGTGTGGTGAGCGCACTGGCGCCGTTGTCCTGTGGCTGCCGTCGCATCATCCAAGTGGATGCTGCACACTGGTGGTGGTTGAGGAGAGACCCCCCCACATGATTGTAAAGCGCTTTGGGTGTACAGCAATACACAATAAAGCGCTATATAAATGCATCATTCATTCATTCATTCATTCATTCAATTATTCAAATGAAGTTGAAATTGAAAAAAGTAAAAATTATGACAGTCCAAATCGTAATTATGAGATTAAAAAAAAACATACAAATCTGACTTGAAGTCATAATTATGACAGTTCAAATTAACATACTAAGTCTTTATGAAATATTAAGTCTTAATTATTATTAAAGTTATTATTAAAAAGTTTCAATTATGACAATTAACTTGTCATCATTTTTTATTTGTCATAATGTAGAATATTTTATGTCATAATTCTGATTTTTAATCTATAAATATGACTTAGTATGTCATATTTTTTACTTTTTAATCTTCGTGTGTCATAATTATGATGTACCAAAGCGTTTTTTCGATAATGTGAAATCATACACAGCATAGTACATACTACAATAAGAGACCAGTCTGCAAAAATGTTTTTGAATATTGGCAGCCAGTCTACAAAACAAATGCTGAAGACACTCAGCAGAAAACATATTATTTGACATGCTGGTAAACATCTAGTTCACTAAACAAACTCTGAATGTGTTTCAAAGATCTGATGTGATTAAGCTCTCAGACGCTCACTGTCTCTGTCTCACCACACATCTCGCTCTTCAGAGAGCGCTTGGGGAACTTGGGTGAGTCTGATTTCTAGACGTCTGGAGATGACAGACAGCTAATGAAGCCTCTTACAGTAAAAACAGCCACAGATTTACTGCACAAGCAACAGTTCATTAACACCTCAAGACACATGGAGGAATCATTCGGGACGAAACACTGAACTATACTTAGTGATGATTAATTACAATATGTGCCAACAAGCATATACAAAAACGTATATAGGGGTTTTAAAATAATGATTCAGTTACAAAATATGTGCAGAATCATACATTGGACTGATTTAGTGAGTCAGTGGCTTTCAGGCTATATGGAAGGAAAACGATCAAATTAATCATTGCATTAAAAATGATATAATTGCACATTGTGATATATTTTGAGATTATTCACTTTTGAGAATATGATGCCCAAATGCTGTCTATGTAGGATATTCGCTAGGTTTCATGACTATGACATCTAGAAATGTTGTCTATGTAGGAAACTCACAAGGTTTTGAAAACATCATGCATAAAAATGGTATAGTTATATGCATAATGTTATATATAGGTGTTTAAAACTTTGATGCCTGGAAGTGCAGTCTACGTAAGGACCTCAGTAGTTTTTCAAACTATATGATGCTCAGAAATGGGTTTTGAGACTATGGTGCCTAAAATCCTGTCTACGTAGGTGACTCATCTATAGGCTTTTTCCAGAAATGCTGAAACTCACTATGTTTTGAGATTATGATGCTTGTAAATGCTGTCTATGTAGGAAACTCACTAGATTTTAAGGCTATGATGCCTAAAATGGCTATCTAGGAAACTCAAATTTCTTCTGGTTTCTTCTCTCTATGTAGGATATTCGCTAGGATTTATGACTATGACATCTAAAAATGCTGTCTACGTAGGAAACTCACAAGGTTTTGAGAATATGATGCATAAAAATGTTATATATTTTGTCAACTCAATAGGTTTTTAAGACTATGATGTCCCAGAAGTGTGGTTTATAGTATGTAGGGTTTTGAGGCCATTATGCCTATAAAATACTGTTTTTGTAGGCAACTCACTAGTTTTTTAAACTATTTAGAAATGCTATATATGTAGGAAACTCACTAGGATTTAAGGCTATAATGCCTAAAAATGCTGTCTATGTCGGCAACTCAATAGGATTTAAGACTATAATGCGTAATAAATGGTGTCCATGTAGGAAACTCATTGCTATAATCATTGCAGTAAAATGATATAAAACTGCAGTTTTGATATATTTACATTTAAGAGACCTGCAGCTTCGCCAAAAGAAGTCCAGTGCGAGTTCATAAACGAAAGCAGCTGGGTTTAATCATGTTCTAGACGCTGTTATTTATTTTGTAGACGCAAATTAGTTTCACCAGTGAAAGCTATGTGAAACAGATGCAGAAAAATGTGTATTTTGTCTTGTCTACTTCATTTCCAGTTAAAGGTGGTGAAGAGACAGACAGTTGTCTAGACCAGCTGATCTGCGGCACTTTCCATGGAATAACAGCATTTCGCAAGCATTGCACTGATTTCCAAGAACTTGATCATCTCATCGTGACAGACAGGATAAACTACACTGAAACTCTGCGCTTGTGCCACGTGATTCTGGTGGCCAACACTTCAACAATCCTTCTTGATCAGTTTTGTCTTAATTAACGGTCTTTAGATAATTAAACCTGAATGCCTTCACCTGAAAGCAGAATTGCATGAGGTAAAAAGTGTGTGGTGCATGCTTAAACATACACTGCACAATGTGATTTTGGTCTTATTTTTGTCTTGCTTTCCAGTAAACATTCTTGAATCAAGATACATGTACTTTAGATGCAAAATTAGAATTCAGTGTGCAAAACAAACTTGGTTTCCCTTTGAATGAAGCGTATTTTTCTGCCCAATTAGCATATTGATCAATTTCTCAGAAAACGTATCTTAATTTTACTTCCTGTGCATCAGTTGTTTTGCTCTGTTTTTTTTATACACTGGTGCTTTGCTGTAGAGTTGTTGCTACTGATTTTTTGCTTTTCTCTCTCATGACTTGTTTAGGAGATGTGTGTGAAAACTTATTGTGCCACCTAGATCGACAGCATAAACAGCGAGATTATTGACTGAACCAAAACGTTTATGTGCCTATGATGCTGTCTAGGTAGGCAGCTCACAGAGTGCTTTTGATGTCTTCTGTAGGTTGGCGTTTTGCAAGGTTTGGACATGCACAAAAACGCTGTGTAGGCGTGAAGCTCACCATGTGAGACACATGCTCAGAAATGCAGTCTGGTAACTTTTGAGAGCAAATGAATGGGGTGGTGATGGCGCAGTGGATAAGACACATGCCTTTGGTGTGAGAGACCCGGGTTCGAATCCACTGTGAGACACCAATGTGTCCCTGAGCAAGACACTTAACCCCTAGTTGCTCCAGAGGCGTGCGACCTCTGACATATATAGCAATTGTAAGTCGCTTTGGATAAAAGCGTCAGCTAAATGAATAAATGTAAATGTCTTGCAGCTTTCTAAATTTTAAAATGCCTGAAACGTATGTCTGTATGAACTTCTCATTAGAGCTGAATAAATAATCTTTCCATTGATGTATGGTTTGCTAGGATAGGACAATATTTGGCTGAGATACAACTATTTGAAAATCTGGAATCTGAGGGTGCAAAAAAATCTAAATATACAGAAAATCACCTTTAAAATTGTCCAAATGAAGTTCTTAGCTATGCATATTACTGACCAAAAATTAAGTTGTGATATATTTACGGTAGGAAATTTACTAAATATCTTCATGTAACATGATCTTTACTTAATATCCTAATGATTTTTGGCATAAAAGAAAAATGGATCATTTTGACCCATACAATGTATTTTTGGCTATTGCTACAAATATACCCCAGTGACTTAAGACTGGACTCGTGGTCCAGGGTCACATTTTTAATGTCTAGGTGGACAGCTCTTTAGGTTATAGGACATGTGCCAAAAGTCTGTTTTGACTGTAATGCCTAAAAATGCAGTCTGTGTAGGCAGTTTAGAGTTTGCAGGAAATTTTCTTGGACTCAGAGCCGCAGCAATACACAAAAACCACACAAAACAACAACAACAACACTTTTGTTAGTTAAAATACCGTCACAGTTACTGCAATTTACTATTTAAAATCCTAATAGATACAGGTATAAAAGAATTCTTATAGCGATTAATTAGAGTTCCATTCTACATAATGGAACTCTATAACGATTCCCTGATGGCAGTAATTGATATGTTGAAAATAACATTTAAAAAAAAATAAAAAATAAAAAAAAAAGTTTAAGATTATGGTGCCTAAAATGTTATACATGTAGCAACTCTGAGTTTAGAAACGTCTCGGTTACATATGTAACCCTCGTTCCCTGAAGGAGGGAATGGAGATGTCACGTCGGATGACCGATGAAATTGGGATCTCGCTAGAGAGACCAATCCACTTTGAATTTAACTAAACGAACCAATGGACATTGGCATGCGAACATTGCATCCAGCTGCCGCTGATTACAGCGTGAGTATAAGAGGCAGCAGGTGCACCGCATTAATTCATGCTTTCGCTGAGGAGCCGAGCCGGTGACCCGGCAACTCAGCGGTGGTACAGCGACTGTGGCGACGGGACGTGACGTCTCCGTTCCCTCCTTCAGGGAACGAGGGTCACATACGTAATCGAGACATTCCCATTCAGTCGGTCACGTGGGATGACCAACGAAATTGGGATCCCTACCAAAGCGCCACAGGAGCTGCCCCTTCCAGCCGCCACAAGCCAACTCTGAGCCAGGCCTCTCAGTGTCACTACTCGTTTGAGGTGAGAACACAGGAGGAAACCGGTTCGACACGTAGGCTATAAAACCTAGCGAACGTGTTGGGAGTCGCCCAACCTGCAGCTCTACAGATGTCTGCTAGCAAGCCAGCGCCCAGGACGATGTGACACCCATGGTTGAGTGAGCACGCAACCTGAGCGGGCAGGGCACACCTTGTGCATCATAGGCCAAGGTGAGGGTATCCACTATCCAGTGGGCCATCCTCTGCTTGGAGACAGCCTTCCACTTCTGCTGTCCTCCGTAACAAAGAGCTGTTCTGAGGTCCTGAAGCTCTGAGTTCTATCCATGTACTGTCGTAGTGCGTGTACAGGACAGAGCAAAGCTAGGGCTGGGTCTGCCTCCTCCAGGGGCAGCGCTTGCAAGTTTACTACCTGGTCCCTGAAGGGAGTGGTAGGAACCTTGGGCACATAGCCGGGCCGGGGCCTCAGTGTTGCACTGGAGTCAGCCGGCCCAAACTCAAGGCAGGATTTGTCGACCGAAAATGTTGATCGAGGCCAACGCAGTCAGGAGTAGGGTTTTCATAGAGAGAAACTTCAACTCGACTGACTGCAAAGGCTCAAAGGGGGCAGTTTGTAGGGCTCTTAGCACCAATGCCAAATCCCAAGAGGGTAGGGAGGGAGGCCTAGGAGGATTTAACCTCCTGGCCCCCCTAAGAAACCTGACAACCAGATCGTGCTTCCCCACCGACCTCCCCTCTACGGGGTCGTGGTGAGCGGAAATAGCAGCAACATAAACCTTAAGGGTGGAGGGGGACAGCCTACGCTCCAACCCTTGTTGCAAAAAGGAAAGCACGGCTCTGATTGAACATCTCCGGGGGTCCTCATGGTGAGAGGAACACCATTTGACGAACAGGTTCCACTTCAGAGCATAGGCCCGTCTTGTGGACGGTGCACGTGCTGAAGCGATAGTGAGTGCTACCTCCTGGGGTAGGTAACCTAGAACCTCCGCGTCCCATCCAGGGACCACACGTGGAGTTTCCACAGGTCCGGACGTGGGTGCCAGAGGGTGCCCCGTCTCTGAGAAAGCAGATCCTTCCTCAGAGGAATCGGCCAGGGAGGGGCTGCCACGAGGAGCATGAGTTCCGGGAACCAGGTCCTGTTGGGCCAATATGGAGCCACTAACAAGACCTGCTTCTCATCCTCCCTGATCTTGCACAGTGTCTGTGCTAATAGGCTCACTGGGGGGAATGCATATTTGCACAGGCCCTGGGGCCAGCTGTGTGCCAGTGCATCCATGCCGAGCGTTGCCTCGGTTAGGGAGTAGAACCACTGGCAGTGGGTGGTTTCTGGAGATGCAAATAGGTCTACCTGAGCAACTCCGAACTGACTCCAAAACAGCTGGACCGTCTGGGGATGGAGCCTCCACTCCCCTGGAAGTGCTGCTCGAGACAGCTCGTCAGCTGCCCGATTGAAAACTCCTGAGATGTGGCATGAAGGTTCTTAGATGCTTCTGACTCCAGAGGAGGAGGTGGCGGGCAAGTTGCGACATGCGACGGGAGCGTAACCCGCCTTGCCGGTTGATATATGCAACGGTCGCAGTGTTGTCCGTACGGACCAGAACGTCCTTGCCCTGAAGGCGCCTTCTCAGCTCGACGACCAGTCTCCTCCATCTCTGGGTCGCCCGTCTCAGGGCCACTTGCACTTGCCGCCAGGTTTGGCAGGGGCCTGGACGGCTGAGCGTCCTGAGCGTCCTGCCTGCGACCGGCTCCACGACGCTGCCTGGTGGAAGGCTGCTACGGCTGTGCGGGGTCAGGGGGGCGCCCACGGCGACAAGCAGGCTGAGGGGCTGCAGGGTGGTAGCGGCTGTTGGACATAGTTGCATGGCTCCACCGAGGGGATGTCTGCGTACCCCAAAGCAGCCCCACCATCGAGGGTGGTGAGGGAGGAGGAGCCACAAGATTTGTTACAGGCAGTAAAAGGTGCCTCCACGATCTTGTAAGCTCCTCATGCACTCCAGCACGACCCCCCCCCGAGAAACCACTCGTCCAACCTCGAAGGATCGGGACACGGTGGAGGACTCCACACGAGCCCAACCTTCTCGCGGCCCGGGAAAGCATAGCCGTCATCTCTGAGTCTGGCTCGGACAACGCTACCACACCCGAAGGGGGCAACACAGCCAAGTCGTCATCCCCAGAGAGAGAGCGCTCACCCTCCGATGCAGCAATCCACATCTGGTCATCAGAGGGAGCACCGAAAGAAACGCCTGGTGCACCCTGTCCAGCAGAGGGCCCAGCACGCCCCCTCGGCAGCTCCACCGGCTGCAAATTGCTTGAGGGGTGAGGAGCTCCACTAGGGGAAGCCCTCACAGTGATCCTCAAATCACCACTGACTCCACCGGATGCCGTGCCATCCTGGGTGCTGGGACGGACGCTGGATCGCAGCAGAGGCAGAGGGACTCCGCCATGTTTGACATAACGGAGTCTATTACGCAACTCCGAGATGGTCATGTCCCCACAAGAAGAACATGAACCATCCAAGAAAGCTTCCTCAGCGTGCTGAATGCCCAGACACGTGAGGCAGCAATCGTGACCGTCCTGAGGCGCCAAGAAACGACAACACCCAGAAACGCACAGGTGATAAGACATCTTTAAAAAGACGCGATCACCCGTGTTACTCTTTTAGAGAAATTGCTCTTTCAGAGAAATGCTCTTTTAGTGCTGAAGCACGCAGGGGAGCTGGCCACAGCACACTCCTAATGTGGCTGTCAGCCGGAAGACGATCTTTCTGTCCCATCCGACGTGACCACCGCTGCCCCACCGTAACGCCCGCACTCGCTCGCAGAAACACTCTCTGGAAGGGGAGAGCAGTATAGCTTCACCACTACCGCTCGGCTCCGAAGCAAAAGGATGAATTAATGCAGTGCACCTGCTGCCTCTTATACTCACGCTGTGATCAGCGGCAGCTAGATGCAATGTTCGCATGCCAACGTCCCTTGGCTCATTTAGTTACACTCGAAGTGGATTGGTCTCTCTGGCGAGATCCCAATTTCGTCGGCCATCCAACGTGACTCGGAGTGACCGACTGAATGGGAACTAAGATTTCCCAGCAATGCTGTGTATGTAGGAAACTCATACTAATGACGTAAATGTTTTGAGAACATGATGCCAAAAATGCAATCTACTGAAGGCATCTCACTGAGTTATAAGACTATAATGCTCAGAAATGTTGTCTATGTAGGAAACTCACAAGTTTTGAGACTGATACCTAAAAAATGTAGGCAATGCCTTGATACTATGCTCAGAAATGCTGCTATATAGAGACAACTCTCCAGGTTTTAAGACTAAAAATGCTGTCTATAGGAAATTAACTGGTTTTAAGACTGACACCTATGTTATATATGTACTGTATGCACTAGACAATGCACTTGGTTTTGAGACTGACACCCAGAAATGTTGTTCATGTAGGCAACTTATCTATGTCACGGATCCGGAAGAGAGATGAGGCGAGGACTCAAGTGCAGGAAAATGGTGGGTCTTTTAATAATAAAACGAAACAAAAACTGAACAAAAACCACCCCGAGGGGGAAAAACAGGCAGGCAGAGAACTGCAGTACATGCACACCAGCAGGACGTGACAATCTAGGTTTTGAGAATATTAAATGTTGTATTTATAGGAAATTCACTTGAAATGCCTTAGAATGTCGTCTATGTAGGCAACGCTCTAGGGTTTGAGAATATGCTGTCCAGTAATGCTGACTATGTAAACTCATTAGGTTTTGAGACTATAATGTCTAAAAATGTTTTCTATGTAGGCAACTCATTAGGTCTTGATACTAGAATGCTCAGAAATGCTGTCTATATATGCAGCTCTCCAGGTTTTAAGACTGAAAATGCTGTCTATAGGAAATTCATTGATTTTGAGACTGACACCTACAATGTTATATATGTAGGCAACACACTAGGTTTTGAGACTAACACCCAGAAATGTTGTTTGTGGAAACTCACTAGGTTTTGAGACAATGATGCCTAAAAATGTTTTCTATGTAGGCAACTCACTAGGTCTTGATACTAGAATACCCAGAAATGCTGTCTATATAGGCAACTCTCTAGGTTTTAAAGGGGTCATATGACATTGCTAAAAAGAATATTATTTTGTGTAATTGGTGTAATGCAGTGGTTTTCAAACCTGTCCTGCAAGCACCCCTGCCCTGCACATTCTGTATGTCTCCCTTGTCAGACACACCCAATTCAGGTCTTGCAGTCTCTACTAATGAGCTGATGAGTTGAATCAGGTGTGTCTGATAAGGGAACACATTATTTTCCACATACTGTACATTATTGTTGCTCCTCTATGCTCCACCTTTCTGAAACACGTCGATTTTTACGAAGTGAGGTGTGCTCTGATTGGTCAGCTATCCAGTGTGTTGTGATTGGCCGAATACCTCAAGCATGTAACGGAAATGTTACGCCCCTTAACGTTTTGTTATGCGTGTCCCGGCGCGATGACACAAAAACAATAAAACCCATTATAAATGAGGCATTTGTTGCATCCAGTGGGGACATAATTACTGATTATAAGGACTTATACTTCGCATTGCATTGAACCGCGTAAACATTACCATGTCTGCATTTGTGATCGGAGAAACGACAAACAACAAGCGCTACTCTACACTGCTCAAAACTCACGTTTGAATCGTCAGTGGCAAATTCTTTAAATATAAAAACTTACTTACAGGCTGTGAGTCAGAAGCGCCAAACTGTCCTTGCAAAGTTGCAATTGCTCCACTTTATAGAAACAGCCTTTGTGCACAGCTGGCATTGAAGGCTAATCTCCGAGGTTCAGGAAACAGTCCTCCGTAAAATGCGCTGCACACACTCTAATATTTGCGTTGAACTGTTCTGGAACAGTTTTGTAAATACAACTTAACCACTGATTTCTAGTTGTGTCCTCTTTTGGAAGCCCAAACAAAGTACTTTCGCTTTCACAATGAAACACTGTCTCCATGACATGGTGCCATGTAGCAACAATACTACAGCGAGAATAATAGTCCCGCCCTCTTTCTTTGCATATACATTTAGGTGGTGTTATGGAAATATTTCCACACCGCGACGTAGACATATGGGGTCGTGTTTAAATGAGCCGTTTTAAGAGGGCATGGACAAGTCTTAACTTTTATAAAGAATATCTCTTTGGGTTTGAGACTTCAGTCTTTGCAACTTCAGGGATCTTATCTATCCACAAACAGCTTGTAACACTCCAAAGAGAAAATAAAACTTGAAATCGCATCATATGGCCCCTTTAAGACAGAAAATGCTGTCTATAGGGAATTCATTGGTTTTGAAACTATGACGCCATATGTAGGCAACACACTAGGTTTTGAGACTGACTCTCAGAAATGTTGTTCATCTAGGCAACTCATCTGGTTTTAGAAATATTATACAAATGTTGTATTTATAGGAAATTCCTTTGAATGCTGTCTATGTAGGAAACTCACTAGGTTTTGAGACTATGATGCCTAAAAATGTTTTCTATGTAGGCAAGTCACTAGATCTTGAAATGCTGTCTATAGGCAACTCTCCAGGTTTTAAGTCTAAAAATGCTGTATAGGAATGCTCAAAAATGCTGTCTATATAGACATTTCTCCAGGTTTTAAAACTAAAAATGCTGTCGTAATTAATTGTGACCCTGGAGCACAGAACCCAAAAATACATTGTATGGATCAAAATGATAAATTTTTATTTTATGCCAAAAATCATTAGGATATTAAGGAAAGATCGTGTTCCATGAAGACATTTTGTAAATTTCTTACCGTAAATATATAAAAACTTCATTTTTGATTAGTAATATGCATTGCTAAGAACTTCATTTGGACAACTTTAAAGGCTATATTATGATTTTTTTGCACCCTCAGATTCCAGATTTTCTAATAGTTGTATCTCAAATATTTTCAAATAGTTGTATCTCAAACCAAATATTGTCCGATCCTAATAAACAATACATCAATGGAAAGCTTATTTATTCAGCTTTCAGATGATGTAGAAATCTCAATTTCAAAAAATTGACATTTAAGACTGGTTTTGTGGTTCAGGGTCACAATTGGTTTTGAGACTATCACGCCTACAATGTTCAAGTAAACATTTAGTGTAGGCAACACACTAGGCTTTGAGACTATGATGCCCAGAAATGTTGTTTATGTTGTAAACTCCTAGGTTTTGAAACTGACACCCAGAAATGTTGTTTATGTAGGCAACTTATCTAGGTTTTGAGAAAAGTTTTTTTTTTTACAGACGTTGTTTAGGAAACTCACTTGAAATGCCTTAGAATGTCATCTATGTAGGGAACTCACTTGAGAGTGTGATGCCCAGTAATGCTGTCTATGTGGTGCTCACCAGCTTCAGATCTGCGCTAAGTTGTTGTCTAGTGAGTGAGCGCAGTAGCCTATGCATTGACACAGACGCAGTAGGGGTTTTGAGAAAGTAAAGCAGGAAAAGAAGCGCTTCCTCCTCCCTCAGAGCGCGTTCTTCATGAACATTTCCTGTCGAGTTTGTGACTCACGTCCATCTCCGCGTTTCCTCTCAGACGAGGGAGGAGAATGAGACGCGAGCCGATATAACAGCATTGATTCGGGGTCAGACGCGATGGAGCGTGTAATGGAGCGGCTCGGTTCTGTCGGTTTTGGAGCGGTTCTTCTCGTGTGTCTGGTGTCTGGTGAGTTTCCGCTTCTGTCTCGTTATTACGACGCGACGTGACGCCCTGACTCTGCTATTATCAGCGAGCGCGAGCGCTTCAGCGAGTCGCGTCGCGTCAAACTCAGTGTTTATGGGGTGTAAATTGATTAATTATTAGTTCCTCTTTCAGTGTCTGAAACTGTCAGACAACACGAGCCTGACACACGTGTGTGTGTCTGCGTGTGCGCGCGCGTCTGCGTGCGTGTGTGTGTGTGTGTGTTTGAAACTCTCCAATTCTATTCGTGCTGTCTAATTAATTCCTTCTGTTTTTATTTACTAAATTACTGTGACATTTGTCATGATACTAAAGTCGTGTAAAATATGCTTTAAAAATTGCATAACTATGGTGGGATCTCGTTCAAATATTTACCACGGTACCATGATAAAGTATTAAATATTATAGTTAACTATAAGTAAAACCATAACAACATAAGTTAACTGAAATAAATATAGCCTATAATATTAAATAAAACGTGTTTTTTTTTTGTTGTTGTTGCTTTCATTTGGTTTAACTCGATGTAGCCTACTAAAATAGCTAACTAAAAATAAAAATGAAATAAAAATTAAGTCATATAATTAATAGGCTATAGACATATTACACAATAATAAAATGACAAAAAAAATAAATTAAATCTGAAAATATAAAAATAAAAAGTTAAAATTTTAATACAAGCTGTAAATGTGTCTGCAGAATAACTGCAATATTTATTATGATTTCAGATAGATGGATAGCTAGATACATAAATGTGCAAATTACATGATGAAAACTAGTTAGCAAGAATCTTGGTTACTCCTTTCAGGTAATGCATTCTGATTGATTACTTTTTAGATTACATTTAGATTATTATTATTATTATTATTACTCAACTTGTTTTAAACGTACCATTAAAGGTTCTGTATATATTGATATAAAAAAGCAAAGCGAAAGAAAATATATTCCATTTTGTGATATTAACATCATAAAGTGCATTAAACATTACATTACACCGGGGTTCCCAAACTGAGCTTTATTTAAGAACTGCAGTGGGTTTATGCATTGGTAAATAATTCATAATTAATCAGATCATAATACAAGTTTTTATATATTTAGATGAAATAAAAATGAATTCTTCTTAAATGAGGTTGCAGGTGTTTGGTCTTGTCTTGTACAGAGTATCTTCATCACTGTCCATCACTAAAGTAAAACACAGCGTCCGTCCACACAGATGTTTCTGCGGTTTAGCATGAAACAACATAAACCTGCGGTTGCATTTAAGAGATCCTGAAGATCCAGATATAATGTTTCCCAAAGCTCCTTGTCCATTTACCGCAGCTAACAGTGATGCAGCATGTGTTTGTGTTTATTTTCCTGGCAGACGGAGTTACTGAAGCAACGTCCAGCTGAATGTTGAGACGATTACATCATCAGATCCTGAGATGCTTGTTGCTTTACAAAATGTTTTTTTTTTAATAACACATGTGTTTGGGGTCTAAACGAACATCACTTTGCAGTTTGCACAATGTCTGTGAATCAGCTGTTTTGGGGATTTTCAGTGGATTTATGAAGTCAGTTTTTGACCAATCATATTAAATATAAACATCATCCACTAACTAACCACAAACAAAAACAACATTTTTGTTGATCCGAGGTTAGTTATTTAAAACAAACAAACAAACAAAAAAGTTAATTAAAAACTAAAATAAAAAAATAATATTTCAGCTATTTTATTTCTCATTTTATATAGTTTATCTTGATCTGCTAAAATAACTAAAACAAAACAAAAAAAATATTAAACGCTATGAAGACATAAAAAAAAATACAAAACATGACATTACTAAATATTTAACTGCGATTAAAATAAAAACAAAAATATAAAAATAAAAATTAATTCCAAATATTAATAAAAGCTATTATAATATCTCAATACTGTCCTGATCTCACCTCTGTTTGTGTCTTAGGTGCATCAGCTCTGCTCCACACAGCCAGTCCACACAATGTGTGTAAGTCATGTGACCCTCAGCCGGCGAGCTGCAAGTCGAATCAGTGCATCGTGAACTGCAGCATATCAAAAGTCTGCCCGAGTCCAGATGACGTCTGCACCGCAGTCTGGTATGATGCACTCGTGAACATGAATCATGCAGCTGCAATGGGGTTTGTTCCAACACGCTCGCAGACCTGATGCAGCATTCTTCACTTAAAGAAGTAGTTCACCTAAAAATGAACATATGCTGAAAATGTCCTCACCCTCAGGCCATCCAAGATGTAGATGAGTTTGTTTCTGCATCAGATTTGGAGAAATGTAGCACTGCATCACTTGCTCAGCAATGGATCCTCTGCAGTGAATGGGTGCCGTCAGAATGAGAGTCCAAACAGCTGATAAAAACATCACAATAATCCACACCGCTCCAGTCCATCAGTTAATGACTTGAGAAGACAAAAGCTGTGTGATTGTCAGAAACAAATCCATTATTGAGACGTTTTTAACTTTAAACTGTTGCTTCTGGCTAAAATACTAGTCTATAATCCATAATAATGCTTCCTTCAGTGTAAAAGTAGTCTGGTCTGAATCAGGAGAGAAATCTTCACAGATCAAGCACCGTTTACAAGCCAAAACAGTCCAAAACAGCTTTGAATGCTTTGATGTGTGTGGATTTTGATGTGAGTGACAACAGGAGATGCATTTATTCACTGGAGGAAGTGTTATTATGGATTATTTTGGCCTGAAGCAATGGTTGGAAGTTAAAAATTCCTTAATAATGGATTTGTTTTTTACAAAAATGTAGCTTTTGTCTTCTCAAGACATTAACCGATGGACTGGATTGGTGTGAATCACTTGTGTGATATGTTATCAGCTGTTTGGACTCTCATTCTGACGGCACCCATTCACTGCAGAGCATCCACTGATGAACATGTGATGCAATGCTACATTTCTACAAATCTCATGAAGAAACAAACTCCTCTACATCTTGGATGGCCTGAGGGTGAGGACATTTTTAGCTAATTTTCATTTTTGGCTGAGCTACTCCTTTAAGAAATGACAATAAAGCGAGTGTCTTGAAACAAAGAAGCCTTTTTCAAAATAAAACCAAAAAGTTTTCAACCTGAATCATTCTTAAAGGTATAGTGCACCTAAAAATTTATCATTTACTCTCCCTTATTTGCATTTGTTGGTTGAATGATCCAACAGAAAGTTATTTACAGATACATGAAGGTTCTTTAAGGCACCAGATTATAGTTGGATAAAAAAAAAAACAGAGAACTTTAAAAGTTTCTCCTGTGATGTTAAATGACAAAACACTTTTTCTAAACCATCTTTGATATAGATGTAGATGTGTAATAGATGCAAACTAACCTGTACATTGCTGCATTATGGGTTTTGTAGTTTGGTTTGTTGTGAATATTACAAGAAAAAAAATGCAACATGAGCTTGTTTCACTTTCCATGCAGCAGAATATACAGGAAAATCGACCCAAAATACACAAACGCTGGTGTAAACAGCTGACTAGACATAACTGACTTACTGTTACTCTTACTATATCTAAACTACTGTTTACTAGACACAGTACGCAACTGTTAAAAGTGTAGTATATACTGTTAACTAGCTACTATGTCTTTAAATAATGTGAAAGCACATTTTAATGATGAACATTTCATAATTCACTGTAGCATCCATTAGTCAGCTTATATATAAATATGTAATATTTATTATATATAGTTATAAATATTTTAACGCACTGGCAGCGCCCTCAAACCTGTAGCCTACGTCATCTTATATTTTAGCATAATTTAGATTGTAATTATAGAATTCATTTTAATATTTGTAATTTTCATTTAAATTTAAAAAACTATTTTATTGTGTTTTTGTAATTTTTTTAAAGGGGTCATATGATGCTTTTTTTTAAAGATCATTATTTTGTGTATTTGGTCTAACAGAATATGTTGACATGCTTTAATGTTCAAAAAACACATTATTTTTCAAAATACTGTACAATATTGTAGGTGCTCTATGCCCCGCCTCTCTCAAACACGTCATTTTCTGCAAAGTCCCTCCTTCCATCAAGCGCAGTCTGCTTTGATTGGCCAACTGACCCAATGCATTGTGATTGGCCGAACACCACGCATCGGAAATGTAACGGCCCTTTCTATAATTGCGAGCTTCAGCTTTCAAAATAAATGTAAAGACAGTTAATAATGTCCTTAGTTTTACCATCAGTTCAAGCCCGAGAGGGGAATAGAGTCGCGTGACAGACACAGTGATGAAGCTCATATGTATTTGCTCACAAGCCGCGGTTAAGACAGCTGACTCCACTGTGATGTGACCCTCTCTCTCTCTCTCACACACGCGCGCACGCACACACACACACATGATGCACAAAACTCCGCATTTGAACAGTCAATAGCAAATACTTAAACTAATAACAAAACATACAGTTGCTGATTCAGAAGCGCCAGATTGTCATAGCAAAGTCAGAATTACCTCCTCTCCTAGGTTCACGAAACTGTCGTCCATAAAATGCGTTGCACAATTTGTTGTAAGTAATCTTATGATTCAGAAGGCCAAATAAAGTGCTTTTGCTTTCACCTAAAAACACACATGTCTCCCTGACATGGCTGCATCAACACTACTGCGGTTACTGAAACCACGTCTTCTTTCTTTGCGTGAACATTTGGGCGGCATTACGCAAAAAGTTCCACATCGTGACGTAGACATGTGGGGGCGTGTTTAAATGAGCCGTTTTAGGAGGGCGTGGCTTAACTTTAATAAAGAATATCTCTTTGGTTTTGAGACTTTAGTCTCTGCAACTTCAGGGATCTTATCTATGCACAAACAGCTTGCAACACTCCAAAGAGAAAATAAAACTTGAAATCACATCATATGACTCCTTTAAAGTTTTTATTTTTATTTTGTATATTGTAAATGTCTGTATAGTAGGGGTGTAATGGTACACAGATATGATGGTTCGGTATGTACCTCGTTTTTGACGTCACGGTTTGATATGATTTCGGTACAGCAGGAGGAAAACTAAACATAATTGAATTATTTTGTAATTAAACAGTGGTTTACTGAAAAAGTTAAATTATTTCTTTAAATAAATTCAATTACAATTTAAATGTTCTTATAGGAATAAAAATCTACCTTAGCTTATGCTCTAAAATAGGGAGCACTTTTACATTACTATAAGTTTACAATCAGTGTTGGGTAAGTTACTCTAAAAAAGTAATTAATTACTAGTTACTAATTACATCTTCAACAGTTTAATTAGATTACTGTACAAATTACTCTCTCCAAAAAGTATTTAATTACTTATTAGTTACTTTCTAAATCTTACATCAACCTCGACAAGGTTATGATACAAGGAAACACATGAAACGGTTCTTTTAATTCTTTCAAATAAATAATAGATAACTACATTATTCTGATCGCACTTTAGGTTAGGGTCTTATTCTCACTTTTAACTAACTATTAGCTATAACTTTTGCCTCAATATACTCCTAATTACTGCTTATTAATACTTAATAGAGTAGTTGTTAAGTTTAAGAATTGAGTAGGATAAAGGATTTAGAATAAGGTCTTGCAGAATAAGACATTAATATGTGCTTTTTATTAAACAGCCACTATCCCAGTAATATGCATGCTAATAACCAACTAGTTAATAGTGGGAATTGGACACTAAAGTGTTTTATATATAATAAAGCACTTTATTTTACAGTCCTGTTCCTCATGTACATACTATGTACTTATTAGTAATTACAATAACTAGGTAATAACAAAGTACTAACCTGGAACCTACCCCATGTAGTTACCGGGCATTACCAGTACTTATCAACTCACCAAAGTATTTAAAGTGAAAAGCTGTGCAGACATAATGCACAGTGCAGAATAAGTGTGAGTAGTATGCTAGTGATTGCAGGAACTTTATTTCTGTCTTTCAGGTGGAGGGAGAATGGAGTTGTGACGGTGGAGACGAAGTGTCATGACTCGACTCAGCCGCTGAACGGCATGATGCTGGACAACTACAACAGCTCAGATTGTGTGCTGACGATCAGAAACATGAACACCCCTAACCTCCGTCTGTGCGCCTGTACGGGACGAGAGTGCAACGCACGCATGCTGCTGAACAAACCTGATGACCAGAACGTTAAATGTGAGTGCAGTTGTGGTGTGTGTGTGTACCTACCTAACCATATTTTGGGGACAAATTTGTACCCAAAAGTGAGGTAAACCTGACAAAATCTCCAAAAACCTCCCTTTGGGGACGTCCTCATTTGTAAAACGGGTTTAAAAATAAACTAAACAAAGTTTTTGAAATTGTAAAAATGTAGAAAGTCTCCTGTGAGGGCTAAGTTTAGGTGTAGGGTAGGTGTAGGGCAATAGCACACACAGTTTGTTCAGTATAAAAACCATTACGCCTATGGAGAGTCCCCATTTAGATAGCTAAGTGTGTGTGGTTTCATACATGTAGTGTTTGTTTGAGGTCTCCATCAGGTGTGTGTCTGGTTTTCAGTGGATAATATATTTCACATATCATCAGCATTGAGCTAAATCTGAAAAAAATGGCATATTTGCATTCATACTGTTCTAGTTATGAATGTAAAATAATTGTGTTTGTGTTTACATAAAGCAAGACAGTCAAGATAAACTTTTCTTAGTTATAACAAGTGTCATATAAAGTTGGGTTTCAAACACTCTGAACTGCCTCTAAAGAGAGAACTTATTCATATATATATATATATATATATATATATATATATATATATATATATATATATATATAACATTAAAGATAAATGTAAAATATATCATGTGAAATACAATATGTAATAAAATTATACATAATTTATAAAAAAAATGTAAAAATGCATAAAATGAATGTAAATAAAATAAATGTAGAAAATAAAATAATACAAATACTACACAGCATATAAAATACAAAAAAATTACTTGCGATACAACTTTTTAATTTTCATGTAACATGTATTTGTAAACGTTGAAATAAACATAAAAATCAATAAAATGCTACATATGAGTACATCATTTAAGAGTTGTCCGTGTAATTCCTTTGAAATGACTGTAACAGGCAGAATGAATGAATCCACATATTAATACTGTATATTTGTGTGTGTTTTTGCAGTGCCTACATCAGAAACTAAAGGAGCGTTCAGACTCCCTCAGGTCTGTAAGTTCTGTGATATTGAATCTACGGCGTGTAACGCCACCGGTGTCTGCGAATCCTTGTGCAATGTCTCCTCCATCTGCGAGAATCCCGATGAGGTCTGCGTTAGCGGCTGGTATGTGTCACTTTTCTATGTTCTACATTTATGTTTTTGTTTACACACTATGTGCAAATCTGAATCTCATTGATTCTCAAATATCACTGTTTAGAAGCAGAATCTGCATTTGCTCTGCATTCAGTATTACTGCTGTCTAGACATACGAATATCCAATATCAGTCGCTGTGTCAACTCTCTGTGTTTGTTCAGTCTGAATGACCGTATGTCGACCAAGACTGCGTTACTCAGGAAATGGCTTCACTGTGATACAGGAAATCCTGTCTGACTTCCAGACAATCTCACAGGAAATATTTCAGTTCAGCTCGGAGACAAAATCTGAGAGTGAAAAAACACAGTCAGAGTCATCATGACGTGACAGAAAGTGTTTAAAGGAGTAGTTCCGCCGAAAATGAACTTTTAGGCGAGTTTGTTTCTTCATCAGATTTGTAGAAATGTGTCTCTGCATCAGTGTCTCAACATTGGATGCTCTGCAGTGAATGGGTGCCGTCAGAATGAGAGTCCAAACAGCTGATAAAAACATCACAATAATCCACAAGTAATCACCACTCCAGTCCATCAGTTAATGACTTGAGAAGACAAAAGCTGAAACAAATCCATCATTACGATGTGTTTAACTTCAAACTATTGCTTCTGGCTAGAATACAAGCCTATAATCTATAAGAATGCCAAAAGAAAAGAAAATATGGAGTAACTCAATTTCCCAACATATGTTACAGAACAATATAATATATATTGCTGTTCAACAGTTTGGGATTTTTTTATGTATTTGAAAGTAGTCTTTTCTGCTCACCAAGGCTGAATTTATTAGATCAAAAATACAGTAAAAATAGTGAAATATTATGCAATTTTGAAATGGCTATTTTCTACGGAAGCGTATTGCATTCACTTGAGGAAAAAAAATCTACTCTGTTTTTCTGAATTAACGAGTTAATTATCTCAGAATTATGAGATAATTAAGTCATTAATTTAGAAAAACAGAGCAAAAACTTTTTTCATGAAAAATTATCTCGTATTTCTGAGATAATTAACTCGTTAATTCAGAAAAACAGAGCAAAAACTTTTTTTATGAAAAATTATCTCGTAATTCTGAGATAACTTGTTAATTCAGAAAAATAGAGCAAAAACTTTTTTTTCATTAAAAATTATCTCGTAATTCTGAGATAATTAACTCGTTAATTCAGAAAAACAGAGCAAAAACTTTTTTCATTAAAAATTATCTCGTAATTCTGAGATAATTAACTCGTTAATTCAGAAAAACAGAGCAAAAACTTTTTTTTTCATAAAAAATTATCTCGTAATTCTGAGATAATTAACTCGTTAATTCAGAAAAACAGAGCAAAAACTTTTTTTTTCATGAAAAATTATCTCGTAATTCTGAGATAATTAAGTCAATTCAGAAAAACAGAGCAAAAACTTTTTTTTCATTAAAAATTATCTCGTAATTCTGAGATAATTAACTCGTTAATTCAGAAAAATAGAGCAAAAACTTTTTTTTTCATTAAAAATTATCTCGTAATTCTGAGATAATTAACTCGTTAATTCAGAAAAACAGAGCAAAAACTTTTTTTTTCATAAAAAATTATCTCGTAATTCTGAGATAATTAACTCGTTAATTCAGAAAAACAGAGCTAAAACTTTTTTTTTCATTAAAAATTATCTCGTAATTCTGAGATAATTAACTCGTTAATTCAGAAAAACAGAGCAAAAACTTTTTTTATGAAAAATTATCTCGTAATTCTGAGATAATTAACTCGTTAATTCAGAAAAACAGAGCTAAAACTTTTTTTTTCATTAAAAATTATCTCGTAATTCTGAGATAATTAACTCGTTAATTCAGAAAAACAGAGCAAAAACTTTTTTTATGAAAAATTATCTCGTAATTCTGAGATAATTAACTCGTTAATTCAGAAAAACAGAGCAAAAACTTTTTTTTATGAAAAATTATCTCGTAATTCTGAGATAATTAACTCGTTAATTCAGAAAAACAGAGCAAAAACTTTTTTTTATGAAAAATTATCTCGTAATTCTGAGATAATTAACTCGTTAATTCAGAAAAACAGAGCAAAAACTTTTTTTATGAAAAATTATCTCGTAATTCTGAGATAATTAACTCGTTAATTCAGAAAAACAGAGTAGATTTTTTTTCCTCAAGTGAATGCAATACGCTTCCGTAGTTTTCTAAGTGAATATCTGTTAAAATGTAATTTATTTCTGTGATCAAAGCTGTATTTTCAGCATCATTACTCCAGTCTTCAGTATCACATGATCTTCAGAAATCATTCAAATATAAGGATTTGCTGCTCAAGAAACATTTCTGATTATTATCAATGTTGAAAACAGTTCATATCTTCATATTTTTGTGGAAACTGTGATATATTTTATTTTTGAGGATTAACAGATGAATAGAAAGTTCAAAAGAACAGCATTTATTTGCAATAGAAATCTTTTGTAACTTTATAGATGTCACTATTGATCAATGTAATGTGTCCTTGTTGAATTAAAATATTAATTTCTTTAAGAAAATCCCTTCTAAAGAGGATACACTTCTGGTATTCTCAGATTGACTGACAAAAGCCAATTATCTCCCAATGTGAATGTTGTGTTTCAGGAGGAGAAATAAAGGGAACCCCATCATCGAGACGGTGTGTCACAATCCTGCGCTCCGGTTTCACGGTCAGTATCTGACGGACTACAACAACACCATCTGTCTGATGAAGCAGGTGAAGGGGATGGAGGACGATTTCTACATCTGCTCCTGCAATTATGAAGAGTGCAACGATCAACTCGTCTTCACTGACGGTGAGTGAGATGTGAATGACAGGAGCTAGGGTTTATTTTTGAAACAAATTAATACTTTTATTCAGCAAGGATGCATTAAATCGATCAAATGTGACAGTAAAGACATTTATAACGTTACAATAGATTTCTATTTCTAATAAATGCCGTTCTTTTGAACTTTCTATTCATCAAAGAATCCTGAAAAATAAAATGCAGTTTCCACCAAAATATGAAGGAGCACAACTGTTTTCAACATTGATAATACAATTTATATCAAGAGTTTAATATTAAGAGTTATTAGTTTCGATTTATGTACTAATATAACTAAAATAGAAATGAAAAAAAGCATATAAAAAATATAGACATATTTAAAAAAAAACTAATTAAGAAAACTAAATGACTCAAACTTAAACTAAAATTAAAATGGAAAATATAACAATAATTCAAAATATTAATAAAAAATATTACAGTATCTGCCTTAATGCACAGAACATAAAATAGTTAATATTATATTTAGTTTCCGCTATTGAGATTGACAGTCAGTATTTTCTGAAGCTCAAGCACCTCCTTTCACTGACTAACTATTTTTACATAAACATTTTTATTTATTTTTTTTAAGTTTATACCATATTCATCGTGTAAAGGTCCAGGAAATGCAAAAGTTTGTGGTCTTTTGAAAGAAATTAATACTTTTATTGATCAAGGGCACATTAAATTGATCAAAAGTGCCAGTAAAGACATTTATAATGTTACAATAGATTTCTTTTTTTAAATAAATGCGGTTCTTCTGAACTTTCTATTCATCTGTGAGTCCTGAAAAATAAAATGCATCACAGTTTCCATAAAAATATTGGGCAGCACAACTATTTTCAACATTGATAATAATCAGAAATGTTTCTTGAGCATGTGACACTGAAGACTGGAGTAATGATGCTGAAAATACACCTTTGATCAAAGAAATAAATTACATTTTACAATATATTCACATAGAAAACAGCTAGTCTAAATTGTAATAATATTTCACAATTTTACTGTTTTTACTGTATTTTTGATCAAATAAATGCAGGCTTGGTGAGCAGAAGAGACTTCTTTCAAAAACATTAAAAAATCTTAATGATTTTGAACAGTGATGTATCAGTAAAATGTTCACTTCCTGTCTAAGTGGGCAGTTCTCGATCAGAATAAGAATATTAAGCCTCATGTCTCAGTTTTGACTCTTTCTCACTGTGTGTAGGTCAGTTTAAAAGCATTCTTGGGGTAAACTGTGCGAGCCATTTTCTACAATGTCTCAGTGGAGCTGCTGAAGCGTTCAGACGTGTGGTTTCCTGTCTGTGTTTAAAGATCATCGCATGCAGATGTTGTTTTTATAGCCGTGTGTTATTTCTGTGCGTCTGCGTGTGCACGTGTGCGGTTTGTGTTTGGTTGCACATTACTATGTTGACTGTAATGCGTATCATTAGGGAGTTTTGTGCAAGGAAAGGACCACTAACGTTTATTTCTGCTTCTGACTAGAATCTAGTTTTAGATTAATTAAACAGGAAGCTGCATCATGTGATTCTGACAGGAAACTATCCATATGTCCAAATGTAAAAACTGCAAAAGTGATGTTCAGCCTCTGTATTTTTGTCTTGTTTTCCAGTATTTCAATGTTTCTGAATCACATTTACATAAGATGCACCTTTTTCCCAAAAGTTTTCTGAGAAATTGTGAAGTGACAGGAAAAAAAAGACATTAATTTCTGCATTCTCAAACACATTAATTCAGACTGCAGTAAAATGGCATCATATTGAGAACTAAGCATAATGTTAATTGTTGTTATAGTTGCTTCTAAGCAACTCAAGGTTTCGTGCCGCTAATTTTATTAGTTTAGTGATTCGTTAGCACTTTCTTAGAAGTGCTCATAAAGCTTTTATTTTGTTTCCTGTGTGCTTTTACTCCCAGAAGTTGTGTAAAGTCAGACAATCATATTGGAAATGAAGATTTCAACAGATTTTTTCAGTATTGTGTGCAATAAAAATGTATGATATTTTAGATGGACAGCACATCCTTAAAAGCGACCTTCTAACACCAGCTTTCTCTATTCTTTTGTCTTGTTTTATTTTTAATTTAAAAAGTTGATTATCCATTTTTCTTTTATGCCAAAAACATGACAAGAATAGCATGTATAGTTATCTGTATTGAGGTGAATTAGGTTTAAATCGCCATCATGCATGAATGAATGATATTTTTGCAATTTTTCTCATAATAATCCACGATGATCACATTACACAAAACTGATATTGCACGTCAAAATAACATTATCAATATTTTTTGAAACCCCCCAAAATTTCACAAATCACGTTTTCAGGGGAGCCCATGTTTTTTTAAGGGGAGCCGAGCTCCCCCGTAGTTCACACCCTGGTATTAAGTAAAGATCATGTTCCATGAAGATATTTTGTCAATTTTCTACCGTAAATATATCAAAACTTAATTTTTGATCAGTAATATGCATTGCTAAGAACTTCATTCGGACAACGTTAAAGGCGATTTTCTCAACATTTTGATTTTTTTTTGCACCCTCAGAGTCCAGATTTTGAAAGATAGTTTTCTGAGATAAAAAGATAGAAAACTTTTCAAAAATAGTTTTTCAGATTTTCCAAGATAGCTGTATCTCGGCCAAATATTGTCCTATCCTAACAAACCATACATCACTGGAAAGCTTATTTATTCAGCTTTCAGATGATGTATCGATCGCGCAATTTATTAATTTTAAGTTGGTAATTTAAGTGCTTTAGCTTAAAGGGGTCATTGGATGCCCATTTTCCACAAGTTGATATGATTAATGAAAAGTATATAATATACTTTGGTTAAAACTCCTCAATGGTCGTGTAAAACACCCTTTTTACCCTGTCAAAAACAGCTCTGTTCACAGCATGCCGTTTCGGTGCATGTCCCTTTAAATGCTAATGAGCATTCAACAGTCGTGGGAGGGGCCTGTGCAGAACTACGTCACTCTGCCAAGAATCTGTGAACGGCTTGATCTGAGAAAGGGGTTATCATTTAGCACTGGGTGGATTTTGATTATTATAGGGTGGCTGTATACACACTGCCAACACACATTTATGTTCAAACAACATGTAAAAGTGAATGACCGCTTTAAACACATTTCAGCTAGTTGCCAAGTTTTCATCTAATATTTATATTTTATTTCAGGTAACAGAAGTGTTTCTAATAGTTCTGTTTTGAGTAAACCGGTAGTCATTTTCCTCTGGTGTTTCTGTGCAGTGTCATCTCCTCCAGGAAGCGTTATGAATTTCCCACCGGAGCGATTGGTCATTCTGGTTTCTGCATTGATTGCTGTCGTCGTTCTCATCTTGACCTTCTACTACTATCTCGTGCTTCGCCAGCAGAACCTCAAAGCGCCCAAAACCAAAGGCATCGACAGTGAAACCTGTGCGATTATCATGAGCGATGACGACCGATCCGACAGCAGCTCGGCCAACGCCAACAGCCTAAACCACAACACCGAGCTGCTCCCCATCCAGCTGGATGTTATAGTCGGGAAAGGCCGCTTCGCTGAAGTCCACAGAGCCAAACTCAAGCAGGGAACGACGGACGAATCCTTCCAGATGGTAGCGGTCAAAATATTTCCCTACGAAGAGTACGCCTCGTGGAAAAACGAGTGGGAGATTTTCTCCGACGCCGAGCTTCGGCACGAAAACGTGCTTCAGTTCCTGACCGCTGAGGACCGGAAGGCTGAGCGTTGCTATTGGCTGATCACGGCCTATCACGAGCGAGGGAACCTGCAGGAGTTCCTGACACAGCACGTGATTGGCTGGGACGAGCTGTGTCGATTGGGCAGGTCTCTGGCGATGGGTGTGGCTCATCTCCATGCCGACCAGACGTCATGCGGACGCGCTAAAGTGGCCATCGTGCACCGTGACCTGAAGAGTGTGAATGTCCTGGTGAAAGCAGACCTCAGCTGCTGCCTGTGTGACTTCGGTCTCAGTCTGAGACTCGATAACTCCATGTCTCCTGAAGAACTGGCCAACAGTGGACAGGTGAGAGTGTGACATCACTACTGACTGAAACCCTGGGTCCTTTTCAGGAAAATTCCATATCAAATCAGTTATATTAATATAATAAATGAATTATATTCGATATATAGAGTTAGGTAAAGGTTATTTTTATAAATAGTTCTTATGAAATATATTTAGAAAAAATATTCTTATAAATAAATGCATTTATTTATTTATTTTACAATACTATTTCATTGCATTTTTCTTTCAAAATGATCATGTTTTAAAACCATATCTATCTATCTATCTATCTATCTATCTATCTATCTATCTATCTATCTATCTATCTATCTATCTATCTATCTATCTATCTATCGTTCTATCTATCTATCGTTCTATCTATCTATCGTTCTATCTATCTATCTATCTATCTATCTATCTATCTATCTATCTATCTATCTATCTATCGTTCTATCTATCGTTCTATCTATATCTATCGTTCTATCTATATCTATCGTTCTATCTATCGTTCTATCTATATCTATCGTTCTATCTATCTATCTATCTATCTATCTATCTATCTATCTATCTATCTATCTATCTATCTATCTATCTATCTATCTATCTATCTATCTATCTATCTATCTATCTATCTATCGTTCTATCTATCGTTCTATCTATCGTTCTATCTATATCTATCGTTCTATCTATATCTATCGTTCTATCTATCGTTCTATCTATCTATCTATCGTTCTATCTATCTATCTATCTATCTATCTATCTATCTATCTATCTATCTATCTATCTATCTATCTATCTATCTATCTATCTATCTATCGTTCTATCGTTCTATCTATCTATCTATCTATCTATCTATCTATCTATCGACCTATTCCATTTCATTTCTCTATCCAAATGTTCATGTTTTAAAATGGTTAAATGATAATAATTAGCAGATACCACACATTTTATACATCATTAACAATTAGTTTGTTTGTTAATAAAGAATCACTTAGATTTTTTTGGACCGTTAACAGTTTGGTTTACCGTTAGTTAACAAGAGTTATTGAGCGTGATGCGATCAGTGTAAGTGTAAAAATAATAAAGTAACATTAAACACTCTAAGAGAGAAAATGACGTCTGTGTGAACCACATGCTCAAAAATGATGATGATGATGTCAGAACAATTAAAGCATTATATTTAAAGAGGAAACGACACGGCGCAACGCTGAACTGAGAGGGTAGAACAAACACTTATCTAGAAAAAATGAAAATGAAAGTATTATATGTTTTTTTGAAAATGAAAGTTTTTTTTTTATTATTCTGTATAACTTCTGATATAACAGAGGGATATTTAGCAGGAAAACAAGCATTTCAAAATAAAGGTCTGTGGTATGTTTTATATTAAGAATGTTTAATGAGTTAAATCTGTCAGATAACGTGAGTGAGTTCGGTGTAAGTTCATTAAATGAGCTCACACAAGCTCTGCTGGTCTTTCTTAGGTGGGAACGGCAAGATATATGGCCCCTGAGGTGCTGGAGTCCAGGCTGGACCTGGAGGACATTGAGTCCTTCAAACAGGCCGATGTTTACTCTATGGCTCTGGTTCTGTGGGAAATCACATCCCGATGCAGCGCTATCGGAGGTAAGAAACGTCTATCACTGCTTACATTCACCATATTACACACACACATGCTCACACACACACAGAATTCAGACTTTCCTCAAAAGTCATTTCTTTATCCCACTCAAAACCTTTGCAGAAAAGTGACTTTATTGGTTACATTTAGAATACATCCCTCCCAAAAACCTTACAGGTGAATGATGTGATTGGTTGCTGACCAGGTGGGCATATTACTGGATTTGACTCTTTTCATGCCGTGAACATTAGTGTGTATGTTAACGTGTGTGCAAACTGTATCTGCGTCTGTGAGGGAGAGAGCGGGAGAGATAGAGCATGTGCTTTCCATACATAATAAAACTTAATTTTGTGGCAAAAACATGGATATGATCTGTCGTTTTCCTTATCCTTTTGTTTACTATATTTATTTGTTTGGCCAGTGTCGTTATGGGTTTTGGTTCTTTTGCTGTTTTAGGCTGTAAGGACCTTTGAAATAACTCAAATCATTTGGCGAAGTGATACTGACATGTAATGCGGTCAAGACCTGCCTGGAACTACGTTCGCCGTGCGTTTCCCTGAAAATAATTGCACACCTTAGAACATTCGTCAGCCAATCAGATTCAAGCATTCAACGGCCCTGTAATATAATATATGACATTATACAGCATTAAATATTATATTTCATTAAAACATGTTAGAAAATGTTCAGATATAGAACGATAGAATGATAGAACAATAGATAGATAGCTAGATAGATCATCATTCAATCTCTGCTCTGAAGTTCCCAGGAAGTGTGTGTGTCAAAAACAGGAAGCATCGCTGTCGTGAACTCAGCCGTGACACGTGTCATGTCTCATTTCCTGTCCCTGCACCATGCACTTCCTCTATGGCTTTGTTGTTGTTGTTTAAGGATCTTTATTTTCAGAGTATTTGTGGCAGGAAGCAGCCAGATTTGTGTCGCTTGTTGTGAATGTTAAAACCCTGATGAAGCACTTCCCACAATGCCATTCTCCGGTGATTCTGCACAGAGCTGTCAGTCAAACTCATTGTGATGTGTGTGTGTGTGTGTGTGTGTGTGTGTGTGTGTGTCTGTGCAGAGGTGCGGGAATACGAGCCTCCGTTCGGGAAGCTGAAGGATCATCTGTGTGTGGAGAGCATGAAGGACGATGTCATCAGAGACCGACTGAGACCTGAGATACCGGCCAGCTGGACTAACCACGCGGTAACTACCTAAACTAGTCTCACAGAGCCTGACGGGTTAACCTCTTAACCTTTCTGACTGAAGCCCCTTATTATCAAACATTTGCAGACCCCGAGATACTTCTAGTGCTTCTGTAATGATAATGGAGCTGAAGCTGCTCGTATTTTGACTTTTTTTATTTACAGCAGGCTTATTATAGTTAACGAAACCTAAAATCATAAAAAAAAATACTTAAAATAAAATTAATGTTAAAAGATAAAACTCACTAAAATCAACATGAAAGCAAAAAATAAAAAAATTTAATCTAATTTAAAATTTAAAAAACTATAACATTTCGCTATAATATTTAAAATATCTACTCACTATAGTACTTTGCTGGTAGAGGTAATATATTAATCTATTTAATTATTTAAATCTAAATTTTATTATTCTATTTTCATTGATTTTAAGAATTTATTTTTATCAAATTTGTATTATTGATTTTATTTGATATTGATTTCATAATTTATTTATTTTAATCAAACGTTTTATTTATTTGAATATATTTGTATACTCTATTTTATACTGTACTGGAAATAGATTAATAAATAAATACATCTACATTATTTCAATCTAATTAGTGTTATGTTAACCTATTTTTTTTATTTATTTTAATTATTTATTTAAATCTATTTTATTTATTATAAACATTCATTTAAATCATTAATATATTTAATTTAATCAATGTTATCTGTTGTTTTTATTATGTATTTATTTTAATATAATTTTATTTTTAAATCTTTATTTAATAATTAATTTCTTTATTTGAATCATATATTTATGTATTTAATCTTATTTATTTATTTAGATTTTTTTTTCCCATACTGTTTTCTCTAAACTTCCTGATATCATAATCCGGTCTCTCTCTCTCAGGGCGTTCATCTGCTGAGCTCCACTATAGAGGAGTGCTGGGATCACGACCCCGAGGCTCGTCTGACAGCGCAGTGCATCGTGGAGCGATTCACTGAAATCAGCAGCGCCGTGATTTCACCCGTCAGCACCGACACCAAGAGCGCACAGGATTCTGGGAACGATGAGTAGGAGATCTGAACCGCAGACACCCGTCTGTCCAGTCAGCTGATAAGACAGACATGTGACATTCGCACTTTACAGGATCAACTAAACACTCCAAACACAAGCATGCGTACAGCACAGGTGATGTTTATTTAGCTATGAACTCATATCCAGAGCGCGTGTATGATGCCAGTCGCTCCTTAGTAATCATTATAAGCTTCAGGGAAAATCTGCTTCGCTGACGTGAAACAGTCAAACACAGAGGAACACGAGTGCTGATGCAAAGGATTCTGGGACATGGGAACTCATACCAAGGAAATCCAAGAGACCGTTTGTGAACTTGCAGTATTATAAAGCCACAAGATGATTATGAGCGATAAGATGCTTGAAGTGTTTATTAAAGAAAAATATATAAAATAACTAGTGCTGTCAAATGACTAATTGCGATTAATCACATCCAAAATAAAAGTTATGCACATATAAATACACACACATGCAATGTATATATTTAAGAAAAAAATTATGTTTATATATTAAATATATTTATATATAATATAAAATATAGGAATATAAACATGTAAATATTTTCAAAATATACACTGTATGTGAGTGTATTTATATACATACACATAATAAATATACCCAGTACACACATATATGTAAACAAAAACTTTTTATTTTGGATGCGATTAATCATTTGACAGCACTAGAAATAACCAAAGAGAACTGTGAGCCAAAGATTATCAGGATTATAGAGATGAAATATGAAATCGCTGTATTTGAGACTCTCAGGTGTTTATTAATGTGAAACTCTAAACTTCTTTTACACATGTGCCTTACAGAGCGGAGATTCGTTCAGATGAATGTTGATGATCGCTTTACGAGGATCTGATTCTTCAGCAGATGAAATGTCAACATTCAGGTTTAGCGTCTGAAAGCAACAGTTATAAAAGCCAAAAAAGAGCACTTTTTGCATATATATAATCATTGTGTATATTTGTTAAAAAAACTTTATAAAACATCATAAAATCATTGTTTGTGAATGTTGTTTTTATGGACCGCATACACACACTGCGCTGAATATGGTGCTTTAAATCAACATGAAATCAAGTTTAACCCCATTTAGTCTCTTAAGTCCTGTTTCTGGTCTTATTGTGAACGATTCATCAGTTTAAGTTGGGGGGGGTTAATCAATATACAGAAGCTAAATTAGTTGCACACATTGTTTCATGTCAATTTGTAATAGACTTTTCACACTGAGTTTGGTTTACTGTAAGATCACATTCATAGCAGGCTAAATCAATGCCCTTCTGATTGTTTCTGGTGTTATTAAAACACTTTTATGCAAGGAAAGATTTCTCTATATGATAAAACATCTAAATAAACCGCAGATTTTGTGAGGATGATTTGAGGCTCAGACTCTGATTTAATCATATGCTGCCTCTTGCTGGAGAAATTCAACATCACACGAATACGAAGTAAGATTTTGTGTTTGTTTGGAAGCTCACAGATTATTCCAATCCCAGATGCTCTCACAATAACATCAGTTTTCACTGTTTTGTCTTTTTCAAATGACTTTTAGGTGGAAAAAGCTATTGTTTTACTCTTATCTGAAACCCAGACTTTTACACAATAAAATTTAGTTTCACTCTTGGTTTAAAACATGTAATAATTCATATTTTCTATGGTGATTTTTCATATTTTAAGTTTGAAAGTGTATTTCAGACAAGAGTAAAATATGTTTTTAAAGTAAATTTAAAAACAAATATGAAAAAACACCATAAAAATATGAATTATTACATGTTTGAAACTATGGTAATATAAACCAAGAGTGAAATAAACATAATTGTAATATTCATTGTGTAAATATCAACATGCTATTTCAAACATTGTTGCCCTTGATATTGTTGTTTGTTTATCAGTGACGAAAACAAAGACAAATCAAGGTCAATGACAATTGTGAACAGAACATTTGATGTAATTAAAAATGATTTCTAACTTTTAAAAAAAACAATGCAAAATGTGTGAACATATTGTGTAGTTATGCATATTTAAGACATAAAATGCAATCTATGAAATTAGTATTAGTGAGATTCAAAGATAAATGCATGTTTTTCAGGATTCTTTGATGAAGAGAAAGTTCAAAACAACATTTATTCGAAAATGGAAATTTTCGTAACATTATGAATGTATTTACTGTAATTCTTTATCAATTTGATGCATCCTTTATGAATAAAATAATTTATTTCAAAAATAATAATATTAAAAAAATCTATGGATGTATCAAATAAATGTCTGAGTTGTACATGCATCTGAAAATAAAATTTTAAAAAAGAAAGATTCATATTCCTAGATGACTATATGTGATCAGTCAGTGATCTGAAATAAACAATGTTGTCATCGAGGATCTTAGGTTCATGTATAGAGGCCCATCTGATGAGTTAAGTCATATCTGCATAAAACTTCCTCCTGTAGATTTCACATGATCTCAGATGTTCCTGTAATCATCATAGGCTAAACATAGATCTTACTGTTACTGACCCGATGATTACTTACAAGATCATATGAAATCTAGTCTTGGTTCACTGTGTTTAAAACGAGTCTAAACTACAGGCAGATCCTCAGATTATTACATTCCCTCTCACATTCACTTTAGTCAAAAAAGACTGTAGGCTCTTGGTCATATGTGTCCTTTTAATGCAGAAATTTGTGTTTTTTTGGGGGGTTGGCAGCACTTTTGTAACTGTTTTTTATTCGTTTTGGTTTTATAACTGTACTACCTTAATGTTTTGATGTTTTGTGCTGCTTAATATAAAAAGAAATCAGAAAATATTTGCAATATGAGCTCCGAAGTCCAGATCTAAATCAATTTCAAAACTCGCTTTGAAGTTCCTCTAGGGGAATATCCCACTGCCTCTCTGATTTTAGGTGGTGATTTTAACATAACATGCTAAAACGACAACCTCCAAGGAAAGCAGCTTCTCCAAACTCAAATCTTATAGCATTTATGGATAAATTCATCTTATTTGACATCCGGAGAGAAATGTATCCGGATGTACTACAGTACATCTGGTGTAACAAAGAGCGCTCAAGGCGATCCAGAATCAATTATGGCAAATACATTTAAATTGTACTGCTTGAAGGGGATGTAATATGACATCACTAAAATTTAATTATGTTGGTTGAATATTAACTCAAAAAAATGCTGGATTAAAAACAACCCAACTTGGGTTGTTTGGCAACATGGCGCCAGGTAAATATTGGAAAGAACACATGCTGGGTTATTTTGGCCCAGCTGGTTGGGTTAATGTTTTTACCAAACATGCTGGGTTGTTTTATTTAAGACCTTAAAGAATTATATCAATTTGTGGAAAATGGGCATCTGATGACCCCAAAAAGCCAGCGCTCTGAGTGAAACTCAGAAGAGAAGCTGGTTCGTTTCGTCGGAGGGAAGGGAGAGGTGTATTAGATTCAGCTGTCAGTTAATGCCCCTGCCAATAAGCCAAAAACAACCCAGCAGCTGTGTTACGAATCCGGTCCATGAACTTCCGTTCACTCACCACCAGGGGTCACCCGCTCACCGCATGGACTCTTGCATTACACCACTGTTGAACTTCACCATTGGACTACAGTTCCCATCATCCATTGCACTGACAACACACACACAGCTGATTGCTCTGATTACACAGCTGATCACACAATCACACACGCTTTATAAGCCTTGGACTTCCTCTCTGTCATGGCCGAGTATTGTATAGCGCATATCACTCTCCTAGCGATAGCTACTCTACGGAGCCCACCTAGTTGTCATAGTCTTGCCTTGCCTTGTGTGTTTTGATTCTTGCCCGTGTTTCCTGGATTTACCCTTTGCCTTGCCGTTCGGACTCCGTTTGCACCTCTCTAGGACTATTGCTCGTGTACCTGGATTATCTCTCGGCCTTGCCCTGTTGGATATTGTTCGCCAATCAAGACCCACGCTTGCCCTAGGATTACTCTTGTGTCTTGCCTGTGCCATATCCGTTCGCTGTTGTTTGACCCTGCCTGTGATTTGACTCTGTTTATTAATAAAAGCTTGCACTTGGATCTGCTTGCCTCACGTCTCGTTCGCCCCGTTACAACCTGGGTAAAAAATATTAAAAACAACAAAATAAAATGACCCAACAGGCTGAGCCCATTTGGGTTAAAAAAATAAATACATAACCCAGCATTTTTATTTTTTATTTTTTTTAGAGTGTATTGCATTTTAAATGCAATTTTCTTAGCGTTATTTATAAACCGGTGTAAAGTGCACTTTTTCTTGTTGGAATTTCCCTTGTGAACACATTACTCACACTATTTAAATAGAGCAAATTGGGATGCACCTTATGTATTCTACTCAGTGACACTGTTTTTCGTCGCTGTAGCTACTTTTAGCAATAAATCAACCTGCCCTTTGGCAGGCCCAGGCTGCAAAGCTATTTGTAAATTGAATGTCTCTGGCATCCAGCGTGATCCAGCGTGAATTTATTGTCTTAATTGTAAGCACACTGGTTTGTAGCACAAACAGTTTTGCTGTTCAATGCACTTTGTTATTCTTCTCATTATTATGTCTTGCACATCCACAAAAGACAGCTTCAAGGACGCGCATCTTGAATAAATTGTCTTAGAATGCTACTGCATCTCTACAGCAGCACTCTTCTCTTTTCATCACATCAGCTTCCAGTATTTTATACAGGGCGCTCATCTAAAATATTCAAAAATGTTTGATAGACTCTCATTTAAAACATTTTCTAGAAGAATGGTCTTGTTCATCTTTTTGTTGTCTTATCCTTTTCCGATCAACGCGAGGCAAGGTAAGAACAAGGTTAATTCATTTCTGCATACATTACTTCCTTCTGATGGCAGATGACAGCTACATTGAAACTATTATGAACAGTTTTTCATATTTAAGATGTTTTTATCAAACATATAATTTTGCCTCTCATTTTACATAGTGTACCGTGTTTTTATTGTTGTTTATGTTTTGTGTTCCTCAGAGAAACACTTCCTCCGCTACAAGTTTACAGCCCTTTACAAAGCAAACGCATTTCCTGTGTTCAAAGCTATGTGTGTGTGTGATGACATACAGATCAAACACTACAATAATGAAGAAAGAGTTTGGATAAGATCAGGTCTGACTGCAGATGACTGGATCACAGTTAAACATCAGTTAAACACTCTGTCAAACGGCACAGACTCACAGTGTTCTGGTGAGTTTCATGCTTTATGCATCAATTATCAGACATGTTATGAAATTGCATGTATTTGTGGACACACTTTATTTTATGGTCCAATTCTCACTGTTATCAAACCATTAACTACGACTTTTGCCTCAATAAACTCCTAATTTGCTGCTTATTAATAGTTAGTAAGGTAGTTATTAAGTGTAGGATTAGGGATGTAGAATATAGTCATGCAGAATATGTGCGTTATAAGTACTAATAAAGAGCAAATATGTTAATAATAGGCATACTGTCACGAATCCGGTTCGTGGCCTTCCGTCCGACTTCTAAAAGAGGACGCCTCACCATCATATTGACTCTCACACCACACATCACACTGGACTGCATTTCCCATCATCCATTGCACTGACGACAAACACAGCTGATTCCCCTAATCACGCTCACACCTGAAAATTATCACACACTATCTCACACTCTTTATAAGCCTTGGACTTTCTCTCCCTGACTGCCGAGTATTGTTCTGTGTATAGCACTCCCCTAGTGTTAGCTGCCTTACCCAGCCATTCTGTGTTTTTCTGTTTAGTTCCAGTATTGTTCTGCATTTATAACTCTCCTAGTTCTAGCTGCGATACGGAACCCTCTTTGTTGTCTTAGTCTTGCCTTGCCTTGTGTGTTTTCTAGTGTTTCGATTCTTGCCCGTGTTTCCTGGATTAACCCCTTGCCTTGCCGTTCGGACTCTGTTTGCACCTCTCTTGGACCACTGCTCGTTTACCTGGATTATCTCTCTGCCTCACCCTGTTGGATATTGTTAGCCGATCAAAGACCCATGCTTGTTCTAGGAATACTCTTGTGTCTTGCCCGTGCCATATCCGTTCGCTGTTGTTTGATAATCCTGCCTGTTGTTTGACTGTTTATTAATAAAAGCTTGCACATGGATCCGCACGTCTCGTTCGCCCCGTTACACATACTAATAAGCAACAAGTTAATACTGAGAATTGGTCCCTATACTATATTGCATATATTGTTATACTATATTGTAAACCCTATATTGTTGTTCTGTGATTGTAGAGCTCCATGTTCTTCAGAGAATAACTGGTTGTGAACTGGAGAAACTTCCTGATGGAACAGTAAAGAGCCTGAGAGCATTTGATGAATATGGATTTAATGGAGAGGAGTTTATTACCTTTAATTCTGACACACTGCAGTGGATTGATAAAAACCCCAAAGCTAAAGAAACTAAAAGGGAATGGGATCAGCAAACAGAAAGAAACCAGTTCCTGCAGCATTACCTCAAGACCTGCACTGACTGGATCTCCACATTTAACAACACCAAAAACAGTATGTTTTAATCAGATTAGTTTTTGACACAATAACTCAAGGAAGTCGTTTCTAATTCTGTCTCAATACAGTTGAGAAAAAAAATCATACTTGCAAGAGTTTTCTTTACACTTAATGTTCATCTGGATTGCAGGAGTGACTGTCACAGATTGCATGTCAGCTTACTAAATTATTAGATATCCACTAACTATCATGAAATTAAAATTAAAAAGGCTCATACTCATGATGTCTTTTAAAACCTATATGACTTGCTTTCTTCTGTTTGTTTGTTTGTTTTTTCACAGCACAGAAACCACAGAGACAAAACCAAAGTCTTTATGAATATTTGTCAGTTAATTGAATTATTATTTTCTTCTCCAGCTCCACCAGATGTTCATGTCTTTGTGAAGAAAGCTCCTGATCAAGACAAGTTGGTTCTGAGCTGTCTGGCCACAGGTTTCTACCCAAGAGATATTGAGATGAACATTAGATTGGACAGAACTGTTCTTGTGAACCAAACATCATCTGGAATCAGACCAAATGCTGATGGATCCTTTCAGATGAGAACCAGTGTGGAGATTGACACAAACCATAAAGGGTTTTATGACTGTCTGGTCATTCACAGCAGTCTGAGTCTGACACGGCCGGTTTTAACAGTGTGGACCATATATCAACATAACTGTAGTGGTGAGTCATTATTTTTTTGTATATCCATACACTAATGCTGTTTCTTCAATTATAATGTAAAGATTAAACAAATCACTGCTGGTTATACTGTATGTGACGAATAAAAATCTTGAATCTTGAATCATTAACTGTAGAAGGAGGAGTGTTGATGTTTTTAATGTAATTAAAGGGGTCATGAAATGTATTTTCAGATGTTCATATTATGTTTTTTGGCATCAAAAAGTTCAAACATTTGTAAATAATGATAATTTTCCATCCTCAATATCATTCTCTGTCACAAACGCTTCAATGCAAGATATGTTGAAAAACCACCAGCATGTTAAGAGACTGTTGTGAAATGAGATTAACAAGCAAAACCATTGCTGTTCAATCGCTAACGCATTTTTAATAGTTGAATAGTTTAATAGTGAACTTTTGGATCAATATTCTGCTGTTTCAGAAGAATATAAACTAGAGAAATAGCTTTGGCATCTGAAATGAAACATTTCGATTCTCCATTCCATGAGCCCTTGGGTAATTGCCACAAACAATTGAGGTTAAACTATGTTCTGCAGTTTAAAAGTGTTTATCATGCATTATTTTTTTCTTCGACAGAATCTCTTTGGCCTGGCGTAGCAGGATTTGTATTTCTCGCTCTGTTTGGTTACTGCATCTACCAAAAGAAAATGTTAAATGGTAAGTTCCAAATATTCAATACGATCATTCCTGCATTAAATCTCTAGAAAGATATTTTAAATACATATGAACAGTTTGACTGTATACAGGTATGATGGTAGAACTATGTGAACATGGTGAAAGTTATTTTTGTGATGTTGAGATTTTGATTATTTTCATTATCTGAATTTCATATGATGACACAGACTAAGTATGATGTGAAGTGTGGTATCATTGCAGTTTAACATGAACATACAAGAACGTGGTATTTATGCACTCAAGATTAAGTTTTTATAACCTTTCCTAGCTCTGATGAGAAGTTATCCAATTCAATTGGAGTGATTGTACAGATCCTCAGTCCAGCAAGTGAGAGTTTCTTGAAACATTTCAAAGCATCAATATCACGTTGGTGGTCTGATCAAAAATGCTCTTAGGAGACGCATTTTAAATGCCTGTTAATAGCAGGTGTTTGTAGAACCTAAAAGATCAATGTTACACTCTTCAGTGTAATACATGATGTGACGAGTCGGCTGCCTCCCCCCTGTCCATCATCACCACCCCGTCCCTTATTCGCCGCCCTTCACCAGGCTCCCGACGGGAGTGGGTGTGTGAGAGAGGAGGGGCGCTGAAACAGCCAGGGCTGGCGGCGTGTGATGAGGCGCACCTGACGTGAATGGAGCCTCATCACCGCCGCCGTTTAAACTCCGAGCGCGCCTCTCCTCGGGAGACCGGTCTCTTCCCCATGCATGCACGCTGGTGTCCTCGTGGGTCCAGGAAAGGGAGCGTAGAGGGAACTACCTGCCGCCGCCAGAGACGCGAGCGGCCGGACCCGCAGTCCGGCCGACACTGCACCCGCGATACGGCCGTCGGGCAAGGACGCCGGGCCGTGGAATCCCGTCGAGCACCCGGGGATGAAGGAGTTGGACGAAGCCGCCACAGAAGCCGCCGTCACCCGCGCCCCGGGACCTCCAGACGGGAGCGCGTGCGGCCGCCGGACTCCGCCCCTTACCTGGACCCTTCCCTCCTGAACACTGCCCTCCTTCACGAGCCCCGCAGCACAACGAGGACACCAGATCCCTGTTTATTTTGGACACTTTTCCCCCTTTGGACACTTTATTTTAAATATTGTTTAATAAAAACCTCTCCGAGGCTTGACGCCACGCCCACTGTGTCTGTCGTTGGCTCCTCCCGCCACAATGATCTACTGTAAGTGTTATTATTGTGATTGTATTTCAACTTTCAGCATTCATCATTCAAGGTTAAAATGTACCAGTTGAATGTGCTTCCTTTCACATGATATTTTTGAATCCTGTCTGAAGACTCTTTTTGCTTCAGTTTTTGTGTAAAACCTGTTGTCTTGTGTGCACAAAGCTTATTTATCTTTGTAACGTTTACTTTATTATGTTGCATCATGATTATCTCAGCTACAGGAACACTAACCCCCGGTTACCCAGACAAGGCTTAAGCCTAGTCCTAGACTTAAATGTAAATCTGAGCTGTTTCAACTGAAAGAAACTTGCACTGACTGAATTTAAAACATGTCAGTGCCTTTGTTTTGTCTCAAGATGAACACCTTAAATGTCGTAATTGAACTGTGGCCTAATCCTGTCTTAGTCTAAGCCCTGTCTGTGAAACCGGGCCTATATACAGTAGTGATACATGTATCCTGTAATTTGCATAAACATGATTGTGGTGTTAGCAATCCAAAGGTCATGAGTTTGATTCAGGGATCAAATGTATAGACTGAATAAAATGTAAGTCTTATTGGTAAAAGTGTCTGACACATGCAGAATGTGCTGTTTGGACAATGAGTTTATTTCAGTGTGCAATAGAAGAAATAAAAGTCTTAAGTGCGAGTGTGTGTTTAAGTATGGTTGTGAGGGACCGAGAAGTCAGGAACAAGGAACACAAGCTTTTCACTAGAAAATGGGTCTTTTATTTGAACCCCCAAAAAACGAATAACTTTGCAAACTCATAAATCATACAACAAAATAAACCAACAAACAAAAAGAAAATGAAGTCAAACCATGCGGAGGGAAACAAACCAAAAACTAAAAACTGACTTCACAAATGAACAAAGCAACAGCTTATAAAGGGAAAGATGGGCCCATTACAAATTAAGAGGGAAAGCAACAAACTTTACATTCAACATATAACATTAAATAAATCAAAATTAGATCAAACAGAGAAACACCTTAAATCAAGATAAAGTGGCAGAACCACTAATACTTAAATTCTCTGTTCCTGCCCGGACTCCAAGTTTCATCACGCCAGGATGCGACTACAGCGGACCATGTCTGAAGATCGCCACACATCACCAGTAAACTTCAACTCAAAATAGAAACAAATGTAATTAACAGTTACAACGCAACTAACTTGTGAGCACTCAAAATCAGCAACAATGTATATAAGATGGGTTAAATGTAAACGTATGGAAACCTAACAATAAAGAAATAATGAATATTGTTTGTTTCATGTGGTTATTAAACTGAAACCAAAATAAATGCAAATGACAAAGGAAATTTAAATGAAAGTTAATCTTAAACGACTGAACATATCCTTCATATAGATGTGTGTGTGTGTGTGTGCGTGAATACATGCAGGTGGATACGTGTGCTGTGTGTGAGAGATGATACATACACATTACCACTCTTGTGCGGCCACCACTTCTCTCAGCTCATATGAATGCAACGTGTGTTAGATAATCAGAGAAAACTAAATACAAGAACTCTAAAAATGATAGTTAAACTTTTCTTGTCTAATTGTCTTGGAACAAAGAGAAGTAGAGCTGAACCCTGTAGTGGAGACAATCTTTTAAGTCTTGCAAAAAGTATTCAAAGTCAGAGTTTCAGAAGTCAGAATTTGACTTTATTGCAAGAAGATCACAAATCCGAGATGCCTGCAGAACATCTGACCATCTGACTCATGGCTCACATTTTCAACCAATGATCTTATTGCTGTTGTTCTTCTCCCAATACTCCCTAACTCCTTTTCCATGATCACCTTATTAACTGGCTGTATTGTAAGGGTGATGGACTGCCAACTAGCATGCGTCAAAACATGTCACAGAAGTGAATATTCAGTGTTTACCTCATTATTTTTGAAAGCCATGTGGCCTAGAAGAGCAACTCTCTATCAATAAAGACGCCAACCACAAACAACTTCAGCTAAAATCTCATTCTTTACTGTGTGACGACTTTCACAGTCATGTAGGCCATGAGGCCTTCAAAACTTTTGAAAGTTTTCAAAACTGTTCCTGAGTCTGCTGGTGTGACAGCGAAGACTCCTATAACGTCTCCCAGATGGGAGAGGAGTGAACCGTCTGTGACTGGGGTGAGAGGTGTCTTTGATGATACTTCTCACTCTCCTTAGGCAGCGTTTGTGGTAAATGTCTTTGATGGAGGGTAGCACGACACCAGTGGTGTATTGGGCAGTTTTCACCACCCGCTGGAGGGCTTTCTGGTCCGAAACAGTACACTTGCTGTTTGGGGGTGTACTGTTTGCTGGTTTATAGTCTGTGAGGGCATGGATGCCTGTCCACATGCGCAGAGGGTCGTTGTTTTTAAATCTGTCCTCAA
Organism: Barbus barbus; assembly: GCF_936440315.1. Taxonomy (NCBI): domain Eukaryota; kingdom Metazoa; phylum Chordata; class Actinopteri; order Cypriniformes; family Cyprinidae; genus Barbus; species Barbus barbus. The sequence goes on along the minus strand of NC_136747.1, from coordinate 28,335,944 downwards.
TGCGCAGTTTGTAATTGTATTTAGCTGATTGAATTCCCCTCTTCAGATTGGACCTCGATAAGCTGTAAGCTTCACAGTCGTCAGATTTGAAAGCGGCGTCACGTGCCTTCAGCAGGAGCCGGACTTCCTTGTTCATCCAGGGTTTCTGATTGGGGTACAATTTAATTACTTTATGGGTGGTTACCTTGTCTACACATCTGTTGATATGATGCAGAACAGAGCTGGTGTAGGTGTTAACATCTGTGTGGGAGTCCAGTGTGGCCCGAGAAGCAAACAAATTCCAGTCTGTGTTCAGGAACTCCTGCTGTAGTGAAGAGTCTGCTTCTTCTAGCCAAACTTTAACAGTCCTCACAGTGGGTTTCACACGTTTGATGATGGGGGTGTATTTGGGTAGCAGGAACAGGGAGAGGTGATCAGATTGTCCAACGTGGGGGAGGGGAGTTGCTTTGTAAGCATCAGGGATGTTTGTATAAACATGATCAAGAGTATTGTCTCCTCGTAGGGCAAGCAACATTTTGATAAAGATCAGGAGGTGAGGGAAACTAACAGACTGCATAGCCTGAAGCAATGAATTAATCATTTTTGTTTCTCATAATTTGGCCTTAGTTGCATTATAGTTTTTTAATTATTGGGAAAAAAAAAATGTAATCAACATTGTGTAAGTAGATGTGTTGGGGAATTTGGCTATTAACATGTAACGTTTTAATTATATTCTGCTGAAATGTATGAAATGACTTGAAAAAAGAAAAAAAAAAGCTATCAAAATAAACAAGATTCAAAGATCCGACTCAGTAAAATGATCCAAACTTCCCATCACTAGCTGGTGATCAGTGGTGGTGCTGGGGCTATCCACCTTATTTTTCTCATAAAAGTGGGTGCCAGTGTAACAAACGTAGCAATTTTGTTGCTAGATTTGGCAACTTTTCTCTACTATACCTTTGCAAAAAGAAAAGCTGTTAAAGCTGTGACAGTTGAGTGAATGAAGTATCCAGCATTTCACACTTTGTTTTTCAGTTATTTATTTGCATCATCCGGATATTCAAAGTTCACTATTTCTTGTTGGAATTTTCAAAGTGAATACACTACTTGCAATATTTAAACTACAAAATGCCATAGACTAGTGCATAAATACGCACATGGGGACACACCTATTGGTATTCTACCCAATGCCACTGTTTTTCGTTGTTGTTCTGTACTGATGTCATTGCACGATGACATCTCAACATCATTTAGCAACTTTTAGCAACAAATCAACCTGACGTTAACAGCTTAGCTAACATTAGTGACCATTCGTAAATTGAATATGTCTGGCTTCCACTGTGATCCACTTCCAGCTATTTTTCGCTATATAGAGCAGCTTGATGTTGAAAACGTACTCGGTTACTAACGTAACCTCGGTTCCCTTAGATACGGGAATGAGTACTACGTCGCTAGACGCTATGGGGAAAACTCCTTTTTCTCCGAGGACTGAAGACTTTTTCAATCACTCAGTGTGACTGCACGGCCATTGGTTCGTGCAGTAATAAAAAACTAACCAATGGCCCGTCAGTGGTACTGCACGAGCCTATGGCGGCAAAGCCCGCCAGAGCCCGCCAGAAGGGGCGGGGTCATCTGGCTATATAAGCGGGCGCTTCGCCATAGGAAAACAGGCCAATTCGACTGAAGCGACGACCTGATTCGTGCAGCTGCATGGCATAGCATAGTACGCAGTACTCGTTCCCGTATCTAAGGGAACCGAGGTTACATTAGTAACCGAGTACGTTCCCTGTCGATACTACACTCGTACTGCATCACTAGACGCTATGGGGAACAAATACAATCCCGCCATGCCATGAAGAGAAACGACAATCATAAAACTGGCCTTGAGCAATAAGGCTCAGAGGGACCAATTATGAGCAGGAAGAATCCTGCAGGAGGCATGAGGACCGAACTCTTAGAGGTCAGTCCAGCCTAGAAATCGTTTCAACGGTCATAAGTACAGCCTCAGCACCAGGAATGGGGCCAAGAGCGTTCTTGGAGAATCAGGCAATGCCTGAGGGGACCGCTTAAGACAGGCATGTGCCATCTAAGCAGAGAGAATCCTAGCCTGTAAGGCTGGGACATCCAAGTTATAGAACCTGGCAAATGTGGACGGCGAGGCCCAGCCGGCCGCCGCACAAATGTCTGCCATAGACACACCACTAGACCACGGCCAAGAAGAGGCCACGCCTCTCGTGGAATGGGCTCTCACTCCAATGGGGCTCAGGAGGCCCAGGGAGGAGTATGCTAGTGTGATAGCATCAAGTAACCATCGAGATATTCTGTGCTTTGTGACCGGAGACCCCTTGGTGCGGCCGCCAAAGCAGACAAAGAGTTGTTCTGTCTGCCTAAATGGCGCGGAACGCTCGATGTACATTCTCAATGCCCTGACCGGGCAGAGAAGGTTGAGCTCTTGGTCCTCCTCAGAAGAGGGGAGTGCAGAAAGCGTAATAATCTGGGCTCTAAACGGAGTGTAGAGCACCTTAGGGACATAGCCGTGTTTTGGTTTTAGGACGACCTTAGAGTCGTTAGGCCCAAACTCAAGACAGGCAGTGTTTACAGAGAGAGCCTGCAAGTCACCTACTGCAAGTCACCTACTCGTAAATGCTTATTATAAGTGCTTGTAGAATGATTTTGTTTTTATGTATTATTATTATTATGTATTTTTTTGTTCTGCAGATGGCAGATGTTCTGACTGTGAAACAGAATCTCAGTGGCCTGTTACAGTGGGAATAGTAATATCAGCTGTAGTTTTAGTTGTAGTCCTTACTGTGTTTCATCGCTGCATCTGCAAAAGAAAGAAGCAACATGGTGAGCATTAAATATTCAACATTATCATTGTTGCTCTAAATTTCATTTGGAAATGTCCATTTGAATGTCATGAAGTGTGACATCTGTGCAGCTTGGCATAAACACACTGTATGTCCTCAAGATAAAGTTTTTCTACTATATAATCTGCTGTATCTTTAACAGGTCTGATGAGAAGTTATCGTTATTATGGTGGAGTGACTGAGCAGCTTCAGATCCCCAATCCAGCATTTGATGAAGCGTCTGATCAAGACCTCAATACAGACTAGACTGAGATGACTGTTCACAGGCACTAAATGAAAAGTTTTCACATTAGACACTAATTTTCCAGCTGTGCTGTGAAAAAAAAAATATTGTATGTATTCTTGTTTTTTTTTTTTTCAATATTTTGAAATTGTGTCAGCTCTACTGTATTGGGAAAAAATAGTTAAGGAGTTATCACAAGAAGTTATTATTATCAAGAAGTTATAAGAACTAATAAGACTTGTCATAAATTGCAAAAACAAAATCATTTATTTATCTACTTGAACGAAGTAAATCATATGTGGGAAAATCAAATTAGGAACTCTTATTGCTATCAGATGTAATATTATTTCAGCTAAAATACTATTATGTTCATTTCATCCCCAACTAACAGGGAGCATTCTGGCAAGGTTCTCTCTTAAAGTTACAAACAACCATTCTTCCAGTAACAAAAGAACGTTCATTCAAAGAAATGTGATTTTTAATGTTCTCAAAATGTTAACACAAAACATTATTTGTAAATCATTCATGGAATGTTTTTCTAAAATATTTTAGTTGGACATTTAAGGTTGTTGTTTTTTTTAACCCTCTGCTGCTCTGCATTTGGGGTCACTTGTACTATTATTATGATGACATGAAATTGATAAAGAAGAAATTGTACTAATTATAAGTGTTTAATGTACTCTTATATGTACTGCATATTTATATACCGTTTGGTGAAATCATTTATTGGTTGAGTGAAGTGCCACCAAAAGGCTATTATGTGAAGAGTAGCAGTTCCAGAACATGCGAATGACGTTTTTATAATTATACATATTTATAATTTTACTATAGTAATTGTTGAATTGGAATTACTCCATATATAAATGCCTCTTTTTTGCATTTAAGCCCTGGCCCCCAGGAACTCTCTGCATGGCCCTGCACTGCAAAGCTGCACTGAAACAATCTATGTTAAAGCGCAATAAAAATAAAGCCTGACTCGACATGACTTGACTTGATGGTGCCCCTGGGAACTGGAAGTATGTCAATGCTTGGACAGATTTATAGTTGTGATTTCTGTGTTCGTGGCCATTTTTCATCTGACTCTGGACTAGAAAGCAACATTAATAAAAGAGTCTCTTCATCTCCATCCCGGACTCCCTGTCTCTTCATTCCTGATTCAACATAAGAATGATCTTGTCCATTTTTTTATTATTGTATCCTTTTCTAAGCGATGCGAGGCAAGGTATGAACAAGGTTTATTCATTTCCATATAGAGCTCTTTCACGACAGATGGCAGTTAACTGTTCACTGTTTTTAGGTTATTTAAGCTGTTTTTAGCATAATTTTGCCTATTGTTTTTGTGTAACGTGATTTTATTGTTGTTCGTGTTTTCTATCTTTCTCAGAGAATCACTTCCTCCATTACATGTTTACAGTCATGACAAAAAAAGATCCATTTCCTTTGTTCAGTGCTTTGGTTGTGTCTGATGACATACAGCTCAAACATTACAATAATGAAGAAAGAGTCTGGATAAGATCGAGTTTGTCTATAGATAAATGGATCAATACACCTGCAGAACCACCTGAGTCTAGAGACTGGTTCCTACATCAGTTAAACACTCTGTCAAACTGCACAGACTCACAGTGTTCTGGTGAGCTTCACACTTTGCTCATAAAGCATAATGATCAGTATATATGGGTTTTTAAACCCCATATATAAAAACTCCTTTTTATTCTTTTTTTGTTTATTTTCAGTGTTCTTAAATGCAATAATTACATTAATTAAACCATTGTCTGATGTTTTTACAGAAAGCGTCTAGTGTTATAAAGTGTCGTGAAATTAAGTATAAAATGTGATACTATGTTTTTGAAACTGAAAGAATTGAGGGAGAGAAATTAGTGAAAGAGAGAGGACATGGAAATATATCAAATGAACAGGGATCCACGTAGAAGGGAGGAGATCCTAAGAGAACAATACAGAAAGTAAATAGAACAAAAATAATGCCTTAAAATTAGTAGCTATACAGTTTTAAAAACATAATTCACATCTTAATGAATATAGTTTGAATATCAATCATATTTAGCTGTGCCGCACATGCAGTGGGTGGGCTAGAAGAGTTTCAGTTACATACTGATTGAAAGAGACTGAATTTTGTTGATGAAAATTATTTTGTTCTGTTTAATGTTGATATTATGTCAAAGGAGAAAGAAAGTTCAAACTGAAATAGAAATACTTTAATAACTACCATTTCTGTCCGTTAGTGTGATGTAAAGTCCTATGGTGTGATGCACATAAAAGAAGCACAGATTTGTTTTTATCTCAAAATATCAGTTTAATATTGCAATAGGGGAGATACAAATATTTTCAGCTGTTTTGAATGGATGACGGCAAATTTTATCTTGTCAAAGTTTCTCTTGAAATTGTCCAAAAAGTCATGGGGGAAAAAATTATTTTAATTATAATTTCATATTAACGCTATATGAAAATAAGTGTCTAACAATAAAGATAAATATCTCTCATGCTATTTATATATTATTAAGAGTTTTTTTTATTTCTTAATTTTTGCTATGTCACACCATAGGACAAATTAAAGTTATAGTTCAGTAAAAAATTAAAAAAAAACTATGAAAGACTTGACGAAGTTAGTGACCCTTTACACTACATAAATGTATGCATTTCTTCTTCAAAAATGATGCAAAAAATGATGAAAAAAAAAACATTTTACTGGTCATTTGTCAGCTACCCATATATATATATATATATATATAAACTTCTCAATGATGTTCTGTGATTGTAGAGCTCCATGTTCTTCAGAGAATAATTGGTTGTGAACTGGAGAAATATCCTGATGGAACACTGAATCTGAGAGCATTTGATGAATATGGATTTGATGGAGAAGATTGCATTGCCTTTAATTCTGACACACTGCAGTGGATTGATAAAAACCCCAAAGCTAAAGAAACCAAAATGAAATGGAATCGTCAGACAGAACGAAACCAGTTCATAAAGAAATACCTGAAGACCTGCACTGACTGGATCTCCACCTCTCACAACAGAAAGATGAGTATGTTTTAATCAGATCAGTTTTTGATGCAGTAACTAATCTAAGTCTCACTGATGGGTTGAAAATGTATTGTTTAAAAAGACTTCATACATGCAGGAGTTTTCTCTACATTTAAATGTTCATCTGGTTTACAGGAGTTTGAACGTCACGCTGCATGCCAGCTTACTAAATGATTATCTTCTAACTAGATATCATTAAAGAGAAAATTAGTGAGGCAGTCGTGGCCTAATGGTTATAGAGTTGGACTTGTAACTCAAAAAGTTGTGGGTTCGAGTCTCAGATCCAGCAGGGGTTGTAGGTGGGGGGAGTGAATAACCAATGCTTTCTTCTGCTATTTCACAGCACAGAAACCACAGAGACAAAACCAAAATCTTTGTAAATGTTTGTTTGTTTGTTATTATTTTCTTCCCCAGCTCCACCAGATGTTCGTGTCTTGGTGCCGAAAGTTTCTGGTGATCAAAGTAAGCTAAATCTGACTTGTCTGGCCACTGGTTTCTACCCTAGAGATATTGAGATGAACATCAGGTGGGATGAATCCGTTCTTGAGAACCAGATATCATCTGGAATCAGACCAAATGCTGATGGATCCTTTCAGATGAGAACCAGTGTGGAGATAGACGCCAATCACAAAGGCTTTTATGACTGTCTGGTCATTCACAGCAGTCTGAGTCTGACACGGCCGGTTTTAACAGTGTGGACCATATATCAACAAACATTTAGTGGTGAGTGATTATTATTAGAATATCCATTATACACTAATGCTGCTTCTTCAATTATAATGTGAAGATTTAATACAAATCATTAACTGTAGAAGGAGAGTGATGTGTTTTAATGTAATTAAAGGGGTCATGAAATGTATTTTGAGATGTTCATATTATGTTTCTGGAGTTTAGCTTATGGTGTTTTTGGCATCAAAATGTTCAAACATTTAGTAAAAATGATCGTTTTCCATCCTCAATTTCATTCTGTCACAAATGCTTCAATGTAAGATATTTATAAAAACTGACAGTCTGTGGTGAAATGAGATCAACAAACGCACTCCTGTTCAATCGCTTAGGTATTAATTAGCTTGGTCTTTTGGATTGATATTCTGCTCTTTCAGAAGGATATCATCTGGAGATATAAACCTTGAGGTCTGAAACTTGCAGCATGTTTTTTTCTATACTGTTGCTTGCTGTAAATATCAAGGACATGTTGATTTTCCATTTCATGAACCCTTTAGTGTCATAGCCACAAACAATTAAGGTTAAACTCTGTCCACAGGTTAAAACAATTTATGATGCATTATTTTTTTTCTTCAGCAGAATATCTATGGCCAGTTATAACAGGAATAGCAGCAGCCGTAGTTATATTTCTCCCTGTGATCTACCAATAGAAAAGGTTAAAAGGTGAGTTATAAATATTCAACATGATCATAGCTACTTTAAATCTCTTTTTATATCACTTTTTAAGTTATTTTAAATATGCATGAACAGTTTGATATTTCATGGTGGTAGAACTATGTAAACTATGTATGATTTTATGATGGTGAGTTTTTGAATATTTATAATATTTTAAATCTCATTTTATAAAACAGACAACAAGATTATCTATAATATTTATCAAACAAATGTGACCCTGGACCACAAAACCAGTAATAGGTGTCAATTTTTCAAAAATTAGATTACATCACCCGGAAGCTGAATACATAAGCTTTCCATTGATGTATGGTATGTTATGATAGGATATTTGGCTGAGATACAACTATTTGAAAATCTGGAATCTGAGGGTGAAAAAAAAATCTAAATATTGAGAAAATTGCCTTTAAAGTTGTCCAAATGAAGTTCTTAGCAATGCATATTACTAATCAAAAATTAAGTTTTTATATATTTATAGTAGGAAATTTACAAAATGTCTTCATGGAACACGATCTTTAATTAATATCCTAATGATTTTTGACATAAAAGAAAAATTGCTCATTTTGACCCATATGCAGTGTATGTTTTGCTATTGCTACAAATATACCCCAGCGACTTAAGACTGGTTTTGTGCTCCAGGGTCACAAATATGAAGTGTTGCATCATTGCAGCTTGACATAAACATATTTACATGGTATTTATGTACTCAAAATGAAGTTCCCCTTCAGGAACTCGAGCTGCGTCAGATATGCTTAGGGAACGTCTTCAGCGTGACCGCGCTCTGAATTATCTGTATAATCAGTCCAATTAGGGTGAGGCGTCACGGGCGGGTGACGTCACGACCAGGAAGCTTTAAAAGCACGTGAGGTGGAGCCGGCTTCAGCTTTCTGTCATTCAGCAAGCGCTCTGTGTCTCTGTCAGTCCAATATTTGTTTTGTGAGTCTTATTTGGTGTTGTTTGTCAAACTAAAGCACTATGTCCAAGGTCACAAGTAAATCAAAGCATAAGGGCGATCTCGGATCACGCTTCAGGCTGTGTGTACACACAGTTTGCGCGTGGTCTGCCTGGGCGCGAAGCATGCGGAGTCGGCTCTCGAGGGAGTGAGCGGCACACTGTGAGCGGCTTCCGCTACGCACGCTTCGCACCCGGAGGGCTCTCTTCGAGAAGGGAGCCTTTGCGAGTGTTCCTCACGGTGCTGGCTGCTGAGGCAGAGCGGCGGCTGCACTCGTGGGGCTCGCACATGGATCAGGTGGAGGGGATGGAGACGGGCAAGCTCCTATCTTCTTCCTTTCCCATCAGATCCAGCGCCCGCCCCGCGGTTTCTTCCCCCAGAGAGAGGGCTCGACGCTCCGCTTGTCTTCCTCCGAGGAGGTGGACGTGAAGGATGTCGATGAGCTTTTTAAAGCTGCAGTGTTTGCACAAGCATATTATGAATGACGACATCATTATATTCGCGCTGTCAGCTCTTAGATAAAGGGCTGAATATGCTTCTCCCCGCCGTAAGATCTCGCGGTTCCGGTCCGCCACTGCTGAGGCATGGCGGCGAGTGAGATCGCGGGGATTGCAACATGGATCTGGCGGATGGGTTGGAGACGGGTTCGCCCTATCTCCACCTGCATTCCACAGATCTAGCACTCTCGCTTGGGGCTGGAAGCCCGCGGTGCGGTTCTTCCCCTTTGAGTGAGAGCGCTGTTGCAGCGCGTGTTGCCGAGACGACCGCGTGCATTACATCATCATTATGAATCCTTTTCATATCAGACCGTGTTCACTCGTCTGGTTGTCTTTCTGCATTTAATTTTTGAGGAATTAAATGATGTATTTAATCTAACTAGGAGAAGTTAGAAGTGTATATGTATACATATACATATGTGTATATAGGAGCTATATAGAACGATATGTCGTTCTCGTCCACATGAAAGACCTGGGGTTAAGACTAAACGCCCAGAAAAGTGTGCTTTCTGGGCGTTGTGTGGGATTCGACCAGGATGCAGGCACGTTTGTCCCCTGCTCGTAACGAGTCGATCCTCACAGTCAAGAAAGTGAAGGAAGGCCAGTCACTCACTGTCAAGCAGATTCAGAGACTGCTGGGTCTGAGGGCAGCTGCGTCCAACGTGATACCTTTTGGCCTGCTGTACATGAGACCCCTACAGTGGTGGCTCAAGACCAAGGTCATGAGACGTTGCATGCGTGCGTTAGACATGTGTAGGAAACCTTGGTTCTTGTCCCAGGGCCCGGTGTTGGGAGCTCCTTGTCGCCGTGTAACACTAGCAGGGCAGGACTTAGCATCGTGGGGGCCCCTGGGCTTGAGTCATTTTCGGGCCCCTACTCACTCTACAAATAACCTTAACCCTGAGAGCCAGTTAAAAAAAAATAACTGAGGTATTTAGCGGACAACAATGTCAAGTAAAGCTTTGATTAAAAATTGGAAGTTTTGGAGCACCGAAATAAGGAAGAAAATTTAACATTTCCCATTTTAAGGAAGAACCTTGGCAGTTCATTGTGGAACTGAAAAAAGTTAAAGTGAAACAGAAATGTTATAGAGGTTTTAGTTTATGACAACGTTTTTATATGTTCCAAATTTGGGCTGATATTTTAAAAAATGAGCTTTGAGATCTTGTTTAGGTGCAGTACCTAACTTTGTCCACTAGATATCAGCAAAGCTCAACTGATACACAGCATTGGGATTTGTGGTGTAATTTTCCCCCAACAAACACTACACACAACATGTATGATAGAGCTATGTATCTCTATAACAATTATGCTCAGTCGAAATAGAATTATTTATATGACCACAGTGATCATGTATTTTTTGCAATGCACAAAATTCAGTTTCTTTGGCAGAATGATTTCAAAATAACAATTTTACATGTACTGGAAAACAAGCAAAATCCTTATAAGGTTGCAGTCATAAAGAATTTCAGTAACTTGTAAACAAATGTATTAATCTTAAAAAAAAATAAGTGTGCAAGTGCTGATATTTTACAGATTGTATCCAGATAATATATAGTATAGACTCACATACATGTATGAGTACATCTAAACAATTTTAGTGTATAATATCTATTGTACACTGTAAAAAATAAGTAGTTGAAAAAGTAAAAAAAAAAAAAAAGAAACTTCATGCAGTTAGACTTTATCTCTCAATAATAGTTTTTTTTTTTTTTTGCAGTAAAGAATTTGTTTAGCAAATGTTCATGCAATGCTGATTGTCCTATTTTGCTAATAGAACAATTTTCACAGCAACTGAAACAACAATTACTTTTTCATTGAGGTATTTTTTTTACTGGATGAAAAAAAGAATGTGTTAAGTCACCACATTATCAATTTTATGTATATTTACGAATTAAAAACAGTGAATTGTTATAGAAACCTTAATGGATAATTTAGTCTAATTTGCATCTTTTTACAGTGTAGCAATCCAAAAATCAATAATATGTAACATGCCTAGCTCAATTAAAATTACAAGGATAATATGCAATTATAATACAATAAAGGGCTGTCTGCAATTATAATGCAATAAAGCAAGTGCTCTCAGTTGCAAGAAAATATCAAAACACATTGAACAAAGTGCAAGATAAAGTGAGAGAGAGAATTAAAGAGAATGAGAGAGAGAGTTGAGTATGAAAGTAGCTGTTTTAGTTGTCTTTGAAAAACATCAAAACTATTCACAAAAACTGTATATAAAAATATTACATTGATCACAGCTGAAACAAGCAGGACATACAACAGCAGAATTCAGAGTATGATCATTTAAAACCATAACATAGCTGAGAGAAACAGGCAAACAGATTTTGACGATGCATGTCATCTCATTTAACAAAAAAAAAAAATGGAATGGAGTCTTGCTATATAGTTAAAAGTGGCGTCTTCTGGACTTCTTTGCAGCAAAGTCTTTGATCACATCAGTAAAATCTACTTTACGTAGAAGATCACTCTCAATTGACATCAGAGTAAGATGATGTAATTGCTGATGTACCATTGTGGATCGCAGTCTATTTTTTTTACCAGTTTCAGTTTGGAGTCACCCTCACGAAAAAGACAGCAAGCAAAACAAAACACAGCTTGTGGAAGGGGAGTACAGCAACCATTCTCTGGGCAGGGACTCTCCATTCAAACGCTTTCGTTTGAAATGAGTTTTAGAAAACAGTCTCTTCTGATGTTTGTAGTGGCGTTCAGAGGCTTTGACATTAGCCTCCTTATTTTGACAGGACTCTGGACCTTTCCGCGCCCAGTAAGCATGCACATTCTCATCAATTTTACCCCAGCAAGCAGGATCAGTAGCGTAAGAATCAGTAGTAGCTGTAGGCCTATCTGGTGCAGTCGCTGCTTCTGTTGCCGCCTCCATAAAGCTAATGTCTTCTGACTGAAAAGACAATAATCCACTGATGGGCTGCTCTGCACGTGAAATCAGATCGGCTCCAGCAGTTTCCTTCAGCAGCTTGTTGTCCACTGATCTCTCAGATAGCACAGGTACATCAGGCTGTGGTGTCACAGGTGTGAAAAATCCAGTAATCGTTTTCAGTTTACTGAGTGCTTCCTTTTCACGTCGCTGTCTTTCATTTTTTTTAGTTTTCTTTTAAGCGCGCCACTCCGATACCGCTTGTCCGCCATTATACTGATTAATGCGGCCGCTAGGTACAACAGCGTAAAGCCAACGCATCGTTATCACCAATAACCAATCAGCGTAAAGCCAACGCATCGTTATCACCAATGCCAGACCAATAAACGAACCTTAATTGAAAAATAAACAAATCAAACTAACGGAAGTGGGCGGGGCCCCCTATTGGGCGGGGCCCACTCAAGCCCAATGGTAAGTCCGGCCTTGAACACTAGCGACAGATGCGTAACTCACCGGTTGGGGAGCGGTCATGAGTGGCCACCCTGTCCGCGGTCTGTGGAGTGGCCGCCATCTGACATGGCATATCAATTGGCTGGAGATGCTGGCCGTGTTTCGAGCACTCAAACACAGCACGTCGGTGGTCTCGTACATAAAGCTTCTTGGTCGTGACGTCACCCGCCCGTGACACCTCGCCCTTCCATTGGATTGATTGTACAGATAATTCAGAACACGGTCACGGTTCCCAAAGCGTATCTGACGCAGCGTCTCGTTCCCTTCGGGGAACCATGGTTACATGCGTAACCTGAGACGTTTTTTATGTTGTTTAATCTTCCTATAGCTCTGATGTGAAGTTACTCAACCAAGTTGGAGTGATTGTACAGATCCCCAGTCCAGTGAGTGAGAGTGTGTGTGTGTGTATATATATATATATATATATATATATATATATATATATATATATATATATATATATATATATATATATATATATATATATATATATATATATATATATATATATATACACACTCACCTAAAGGATTATTAGGAACACCTGTTCAATTTCTCATTAATGCAATTATCTAATCAACCAATCACATGGCAATTGCTTCAATGCATTTAGGGGTGTGATCCTGGTCAAGACAATCTCCTGAACTCCAAACTGAATGTCAGAATGGGAAAGAAAGGTGATTTAAGCAATTTTGAGCGTGTCATGGTTGTTGGTGCCAGACGGGCCGGTCTGAGTATTTCACAATCTGCCCAGTTACTGGGATTTTCACGCACAACCATTTCTAGGGTTTACAAAGAATGGTGTGAAAAGGGAAAAACATCCAGTATGCGGCAGTCCTGTGGGCAAAAATGCCTTGTTGATGCTAGAGGTCAGAGGAGAATGGGCCGACTGATTCAAGCTGATAGAAGAGCAACTTTGACTGAAATAACCACTCATTACAACCGAGGTATGCAGCAAAGCATTTGTGAAGCCACAACACGCACAACCTTGAGGCGGATGGGCTACAACAGCAGAAGACCCCACCGGGTACCACTCATCTCCACTACAAATAGGAAAAAGAGGCTACAATTTGCACGAGCTCACCAAAATTGGACGGTTGAAGACTGGAAAAATGTTGCCTGGTCTGATGAGTCTCGATTTCTGTTGAGACATTCAGATGGTAGAGTCAGAATTTGGCGTAAACAGAATGAGAACATGGATCCATCATGCCTTGTTACCACTGTGCAGGCTGGTGGTGGTGGTGTAATGGTGTGGGGGATGTTTTCTTGGCACACTTTAGGCCCCTTAGTGCCAATTGGGCATCGTTTAAATGCCACGGCCTACCTGAGCATTGTTTCTGACCATGTCCATCCCTTTATGACCACCATGTACCCATCCTCTGATGGCTACTTCCAGCAGGATAATGCACCATGTCACAAAGCTCGATTCATTTCAAATTGGTTTCTTGAACATGATAATGAGTTCACTGTACTAAAATTGCCCCCACAGTCACCAGATCTCAACCCAATAGAGCATCTTTGGGATGTGGTGGAACGGGAGCTTCGTGCCCTGGATGTGCATCCCACAAATCTCCATCAACTGCAAGATGCTATCCTATCAATATGGGCCAACATTTCTAAAGAATGCTTTCAGCACCTTGTTGAATCAATGCCACGTAGAATTAAGGCAGTTCTGAAGGCGAAAGGGGGTCAAACACAGTATTAGTATGGTGTTCCTAATAATCCTTTAGGTGAGTGTATGTGTATGTGTATATATATATATATATATATATATATATATATATATATATATATATATATATATATATATATATATATATATATATATATATATATATATATATATATATATATATATATATATATATATATACAGAGAGAGAGAGCCTCTCATCAGTTATTAGTGCAATGATACTGTAAGTGTCGTTATTGTGATTGTATTTAAACTTTCATTAGTCATGGTTAAAGTTCCTTGCTTTTAAACTATATTTTTAAATCCTGTCTGGGATGTTTTCTTTTCCGTTTTTGAGTCTGTGTAAAACATGCTGTCTTGTGTCTAATAGTATTATTAATAGTATTCTTTGTAGCATTTATTTTATTATGCTGCATCATGATTAGCTCAGCTACAGGAACACTATATAGTGATATACAGGGATCCTGTAACGTGAGTAATAATGATCATGGTGTCGGAAATAATCCCAAGTCATGGGTTTGATTCAGGGATCAAATGTTTTGAATGATTGCAAAGGAAGTCTTACTGAAAGAAGTGTCTGACTCATGCAAAACATGCCCGTTTTGACAATGTGTTGTTCAGTTTGCAATATCAGAAATAAATGTCTTAAATGTGAGTGTGTGTTTGTGTTGGACATGGTGCAACATGTTTAGGTATAAAGATCTTCACTAATATCAGACATTTCACTCAGCTCATATGAATGCAATGTGTTAGAAAATCAGAGAAAACAAAATAATTATAACGCTTTTCTAGTCTAGAGCCAAACTAAATGAGTCTCATTATTGTGTGAATATCAATGCGCTATTATTTCAAACCTTTTTCCCACCCAGTAACTTATTAATGTTTATCAGGGACAGAACAGAATATAAATATATATATATATATATATATATATATATATATATATATATATATATATATATATATATATAATTATTATTATTTTTATTTATTTTTATTTTTTTTCGAATATCATGCATCTCCAGTAAACAAATAGGCAAGGCAAGTTTATTTATATAGCACATTTCATACACAGTGGTAATTCAAAGTGCTTTACATAAAAGAAAGTGAAATAGACATTAAAAATCAATAAAAACATGGAAATAAAAATAATAAAAACAAGGAATTTTAAAATGATATAGAAATTGATTTAAAATAAATTTAAAGAAAATTATTATACATAAAATTCATTGCAGTCAGTTCGGACATATAGCACAGTGCTCATTCAACAAATGCACAGCTAAACAGATGAGTTTTGAGTCTTGATTTAAATGTGGCTAATGTTTTAGCACATCTGATCTCTTCTGGAAGCTGGTTCCAACTGCGGGCCGCATAATAGCTAAACGCAGACTCCCCTTGTTTTGTGTGAACCCTTGGTATTTCTAACTGACTCGATCCTAATGATCTGAGTGGTCTGTTCGGTTTATATTCAGTGAGCATATCAGCAATATATTTAGGTCCTGGGCCATTGAGTGACTTATAAACAAGTAAAGTACTTTAAAATCAATCCTAAATGTAACTGGAAGCCAGTGTAAGGACCTGAGGACTTGGATATGCTCAGATTTTCTGGTTCTAGTCAGAATCCTGGCAGCAGCGTTCTGGATGAGCTGCAGCTGTCTAATGGTCTTCTTGGGAAGGCCGGTGATGAGACCATTACAGTAATCCACCCTGCTGGTGATAAAGGCATGAACAAGTTTCTCCAAGTCTTGACTGGAAACAAAACATCTAATTCTTGCAATGTTTTTGAGATGATAGTATGCTGATTTAGTTACTGCTTTGACATGACTACTGAAACTAAGGTCTGTCTCCAGAATCACCCCAAGATTTGTGACTTGATTTTTAGTTGTTTGACCCCCTAGAGTCAACTTCATCTTTGTTTCCAAATGCAATGACTTCAGTTTTCTCCTTGTTTAACTGAAGGAAGTTCTGGCACATCCAACTGTTAATTTCATCAATGCATTGGCAGAGGGAGTCAATGTGGCTGTAGTCATTTGGAGATAAGGCTAGGTAAATCTGGGTATCATCAGCATAGCTGTGATAGGCAATTTGGTTCTTCATCATTATCTGACTTAGTGGGAGCATATACAGGTTAAACAAGAGAGGTGCAAGAATTGTGCCTTGTGGGACTCCACATGTCATGGCCGTCCACTTAGACTTATGCTCTCCTATACTCACATTATAACCTCTCCCTTCTAAGTATGATCTGAACCATTTGAGTGCCATCCCAGAAAGCCCGACCCAGTTTTCCAGTCTCTCTAGAAGTATGTTATGATCGACAGTGTCAAACGCAGCACTAAGATCTAGTAGTACCAGCACTGATATTTTGCCAGAATCAGAATTGACGCGAATATCATTTATTATCTTAATGAGTGCTGTCTCTGTGCTGTGATGTGCTCGGAAACCAGATTGAAAATTGTCCAGATATCCATTTGACTTTAAGTAGTTGTTCAGCTGATTAAAAACTACCTTTTCAATAATCTTACCTATGAAAGGAATATTTGATATGGGTCTATAGTTGCTCAACATGGTGTTATCAAGATTGCGCTTTTTCAGAAGGGGCTTAACAACTGCAGTTTTGAGGGAGTTTGGAAAAGTCCCAGAAAGAAGTGAGGCGTTCACCACTTCTAAGAGATCAGCTTCTAAACAGTTAAGCACATTTTTGAAAAAGGATGTGGGAAGTGTGTCAAGATAGCAGATTGAAGATTTAAGGTGCTATACTATTTCTTCCAAAAATTTGTTATACATTTTTTTTTTTTTAAACACACATAGTCACTACTTTTTGAAATTGCGGTCGAATCTGTGTGACCTCTGCATAACTTGAGGATGTGCCAATCACCTTTCTGATATTATTGATCTTCTCAGAAAAGAAGGAAGCAAACTCATTGCATTTGCTGTCGGAGAGCATTTCACTGGGAATCTGATTTGGGGGGTTTGTCAGTCTCTCAACAGTCGCAAAAAGAGTGCGGGTGTTGTTTAAGTTACTGTTTATAAAGTTTGAAAAGAAAGTCTGTCTAGTTGTGGCTAGTTCCACATTGAAAGCATGAAGGCTGTCTTTATAGATGCTATAGTGAATTTCGAGTTTCGTCTTCCGCCACATCCGCTCAGCTTTTCTGCATTGTCTTTTCATGCTCTGAACTGCTGTTGATTTTCTCCAAATTGATTTCTGTTTCCCCGTCGTCTTGCTGACCTTTATCGGGGCAATATCATCAATAACATTCTTAATTTTTGAGTTAAATGACTCCAGGAGAAGATCAACAGGGTCTGCAGAAATGCTTGGTGTTAATGACATTGCCTTCATAAATAGCGCACTTGTGTTCTCGTTAATGCATCTCTTACTGATAGAGACAGATCTAGATTCAGTGGTGACCGAGATCAATATATCAAAGAAAATACAGAAGTGATCAGATAGTGCTACATCCTTAATTACAATGGATGAGATGTTTAGACCTCTACTGATGAGTAAATCTAGAGTGTGTCCACGAATGTGTGTGGGTCCGTGCACATGCTGACTCAGGTCAAAAGTGTTTAAAACAGTTAGAATTTCTTTTGTAGTTTTGATTTCTGCATTATCTATGTGAATATTAAAATCCCCTGCAATAGCAAAACAGTCAAACTCTGAGGAAATCATTGCTAACAGTTCAGTGAACTCATCAACAAAGGCTGGAGAATATTTTGGAGGCCTGTAAATAATGATAAACAGGGTGCATGGAGCACCTTTCAGCACAATACCTAGGTGTTCAAAAGACAAATACTGACCAAATGACATTTGCTTGCAGTGATAAACATCTTTAAAGAGAGCAGCTACACCTCCACCTCTCCTAACAGTCCTGCAGACACAAAATTAAAGTTAGGAGGGGCTGTTTCAGTGAGGACTGTTGAACTGCAGCCGTCTTCTAGCCATGTTTCATTTAGAAACATAAAATCCAGGTTGTTTGTGGTTATTAAATCGTTGATCAGAAATGATTTATTTTTAAGTGAGCGAATATTTAAAAATGCTAACTTGATGGAATTACATTTTGTCTCTACAGCAGTCTTGGATAGATGCATTATAGGCCGCAGGTTAGATGGGTCAGCCATACGGCTTGAGAAGGCCTTAGACTTTCTATCACGTGATAAAACAGAAATAGGCATGCTGGGTTCCTGCTTTTTCTGTAAACATTTGTGAATGTTGTGGCTAATATAGCGGGGACCCGACACATATCACTGAGAGCTGTTATCAGTTGTTTTTGGTTCACCTACACCAGATGGAGAGGGGTTTGGGCCCTGTCGTTGTGGCAGCGGCCGGAGAGCTCTCGCAGGAGGAGGAGGGTGAGCTGGGCCTGCAGTTTTTGGTGGTTGTGGGGCCCGCCGTTTTTTAGTTGATATCTGGGGGCTTGCAGCGAAAGAGTGGGAGAGTTTGGTCCCAGCATACACCAGTTCCTCCATTTTCTGTGAGAAGCTTAGAAGTGGGGATGCTGGAGAGAGGGAAAGTTTTATTTAAAATAATAAAACTATAGTGTTTATTTTAATATGGTGAATGCAGATAAAGTGGGCCACTTTTTGTACAACATGTAATTTAGATACCTATATGGTTTTTGCTTTTCTTTATTACTTTTGTTAACTTTAAGGTCCAGCTTTAATATTTAAATTTGAGCACAGTTCATATAATTGATTCATATATACGTGTTATTTGCAAGGTATACCAATTTTGAGACCATGCACCCCAGACAAATTTATTTTCAGGTAAAGTCACTGATTTATAAAAAAGATTATCCTGTATTATCATATTATCAAACAAACATGCAACAACATTTAACAAACCCAAAAATGTATAATAAATTATGATAAATTCTAGTAAGAAATTCTGTGTAAGATCATAATGTTTACTAAAGTTACTAAATTACCTAATTTACTTGGCTAAATTATTTTCTTTGGGGTTTTGGAGTCTGCTAGGCAGCTTATGTCTGTGTTTTTAAGTAGTATTAATTGTAATTTTTATTCTGTTATGTTGTATTGATAACTGCGTGTCCCTGAAGTGTGTCTGTAGCTCTGCTAATCACAGTGTTAGCATGGGGTCAATTCCCAGAAAAACATGTATTGTATTCAAGCTGAGAAGAGCCAGAGCCCCGGCCCCCATCATGTGCACCTTCTACAGAGGCACCATCGAGAGCATTCTGACGAGCTGCATCACTGTGTGGTATGGTGCCTGCAACGCATCCTGCCCAAGACCCTGCAACGCACAGTGAGAGCCGCTGAGAAGATTGTTGGTGTCTCTCTTCCCTCCTTCCAGGACATTTATAGCACCTGTCTTATCTGCAAAGCCCTGTGCATTGCAGGCGATCCTACCCACCCAACACAAAGCTTCTTCAGTTTTCACTTTGTGCAGCATTGGACTGCTCACTACCTCTTCTTAAATAAAGACCTGCTGTCTGAGCTTTTTGTCACTTTAAACAAACTGATAAGCTCTTTTTGCACTACACTCATTATATCTGCACTGTTGTTTACATCTGCCATGTGCCTTGTGCCACTTTATATCTTTTTTTTACAATGTCCTTATTTGCATAGTTTGTATTTTATATGTTTAATCTGTATTTATCTGTATTTTTACGTACTGTTAGTGGTATCTGTATGCACCAAGGGTCTGAGAGTATGCAGTTTCAAATCTCTGTATAAGCTGTACATGTGGCAGAATTGACAAAGCAGACTTTGACTTTGAAGCTGTTTGAGCAGTCTTATTGATAAGTGTCGAATGCATCAATGTGCCTCTTTGGACAATGTGTTGTGATGCAGTAGGTTATAATAAATAAATGTCTTAATAGTGAGTGTGTGTAGTGTACTGGACAATGTGTAACATTATGGTAGAAAGATCTTAAGTGGTATCAGACATTTATTTCAGCTCATTAATGCAGTGACAACATCTAAACATCTATAAACAAAAAAAAATTAATAATCTAATGTACATTTAGTAACTGAAAAATCATCACATTCTGTGAAAAGAAGCTGTGATATAAACGCTGTATTTTGTGTTGTTGCTTATGTTCGTGTGTGATTTCACCAAAGAAGACCCCATTCTTCTCATAGCCTGGCTGCTTCGTGGCTTGATGATTCCGTTATGATACTGTTTTCACTCAGGATGCTTTTGCATACGGGATGGCAAACGCTACTGACTTTACGAAAACGAAAGTGTTTACACTAGCAGTCAGTCCGACACAGTTGACATCGGGAACGGACGCTTTCATCTTTAATGTGCGTCTGGGACGCGAGTCTAAAATAGCGTAGCATGGTTAACAAGCGTAAAAACATTCCCTTTATAAAAGTAGTGTGGCTTATTTTTCACAGTTTTTTAAGCGATGCGCAGCAAGGTAAGAACAAAGGTAAGCACATTTGTATTACTTCCCTGTTGAAAAAAACGATAGAAACCATTAGGCTACAGATATCCATTACAAAACCATTACAAATTAACCTTTAACCATTACCAAATGGTTTAAGTAGTGTGTTTTGGGCATATTCCATTAGGATTTATTGGTTTGTATAAGGGGAAATGGGAAAGTGAAGTGGTGTGTTGCCAAGTATGGTGACCCACACTCGGAATTTGTGCTTTTTAACCCTTCCAAGTGTACACACACACCCTGAACACACACCCGGAGCAGGGTGTATGTTCCATTACAAATTTGTATTGGTCATGATTTGCTCATACTGGTTTCCATTTCAGTTTTGTATTGGTTCTGATGGTTCCGTTATCCACAGCAAGAAAACACGCAGTTTATTAAAAAATATAGGCTATATAACTAGACCTTTTGAGTTTAATTCCAAGTTGTATTATATATTATACATATAAAAACCTTCAGCAACCATTTTCGCCCGAAATAACAGTGGATCGAGGACGAAATCAGACCGCATTGCGGTCACCGCAAGTTGTCAATGGTGACGCATTTGTACCTGGTGAAAAAAAACAAAAAAAAAAACACAATGCGTCTCGGCTGAGTCTGACGGCTCTACACCGGCACTAGTGCTGCATGTGACGTAATCCCTGAGAGGTAATCCCGTGTGGGCGGCTCTCTTTACACTCACAACGAGTCTGAGCACTTCTGCCTGCAACATGCCGAAGCGCAAATGCACATTTACCAATGAGTTACAGAAGAAATTCCCCACTTACTCTCCCGGTCGGGACAAGTGGGAGGCTGCGTGCACCGTATGCAAACCTGGCACTGCAGTGCTGGGTGTAACGCGTTACTGTAATTAAATTACTTATCCACTGAAAAAGTAAAGTAAGGGATTACTGTTCATTTTTAGGTAATTTAATTACAGTTACTTATAAAGTACTTGCGTTACATACAGTAAATAATTTCAACAGTTCTAAAAGCAATATTGAATTTGAAATCTAAATTTACCGTCTAAAGATATTGAATGCAGCGGCTTTAACCCTCCGCGTGCGGTTGCGTTCACTTTCAGATTTTCCTGATTCACAGAGAAACCTTAAATACTCAAATCAGGGCCGGCACCAAGAGGCCGTCCCCACTTTCCATCCTCTCCCCTTCTTGCTGAACGTGATCGTTTCGAAAGCGAAAGTGAAACCGGTAAAACAGCGCACATAAGAAAGCGATTGCACGCTTTAGCGAGCGTCAGAAACTGCACGCAATCACAGATTGCACGCTTCCCATCCCACCGCGAATGCCCCCCCCCCACCCCACCACCACCACCCTCCACACACACACACAAAACGTGATTTGTGCCCCCCCCCCATCAGATATTTTGCAGAGTATTTCAATTTGTTAACCAAAGGTGGTTACATTTTTTAATAAAAATGTTTAAGTATTACAGTTGTTTTAAAGCTAAAAGGCTAAACTATTCTATGTTTGACTCGAATTTAAAGAATATAGAGTTTAATTTCTATTAAGGTTTATAGGGATTTTAAGATGTAGCCTAATTAGCGATTTGAATAATTAAGTTACTTATTGAGTAACTAAGTTACTTTTCAGATAGAGTAATTAGTAAAGTAATTTAAATACAATATTGATGAAGTAATTAGTAACTGTAATTAATTACTTTTTGAAAGTAACTTACCCAACACTGCCTGGCACATTTGTTTCAGTGTCCAATGGGGGTGCAACAGATCTCAAAGATCACATGGACACCGAGAAACATAAAAAAGCTGTGCGAGGTGAGAGTAGTTCAACAAAGTTGACGGAGTTCTTTGTGAGACCCGGGAAATCTGAGGATGCCGTGAATGAGCAGAAGGGTGCATTGTCATTTCATACAGTGAAACACCACAACAGCTACAGGTCCATGGATTGCACTAGTGCATTGCTAAAAAAGGCATTCCCAGATTCAGATACCGCCAAAAAGTAATAGTGCCCGCACTAAGACCGAAGCCATTGTGAATGGTATTTTAGCGCCCCACTCTGTTGAAGTCACACGTGAAGCACTGAAAGAAATCCAGTATTGTGGTATTTGTACAGACGGGAGTAACCACGGAGCAGTGAATATATTCCCGATCATAATCCAGTACTTTGATTGGAAGAAGGGTGGTGTGCAAACAAAATTAATTGAGGTGAAAGACACACCTAATGAGAAAGCAGAAACCATTGCAAATTATCTCACTGAAACACTGGCAAAAAACTATTTGTCTGAAAAATGCATTGCATTTACTGGAGACAACTGTAACACAAATTTAGGTGGAATCCGACTTGATGAAGGGGGAAACAATGTGTTTGCAAATTTGAAGAGGTTGCTGCAGAACAAGTCTCTGATTGGTGTGGGTTGCCCAGCACACATATTGAATAATTGTTCATCATGGGGCAGACACAATAGAGGTTGACCTTGAGAATATCATGTTTAAAATCTACCAGTACTTCCACATTTACACTGTGCACACTGAGAACCTGAAGGAGTGCTGTGATTTTGTTGACATTGAGTACAGGATGATGCTTTCTCACAGCAAGACAAGGTGGCTGTCATTATTCCCAGGCATTGAGAGGATGCTACAGATGTTTCCAGCTTTAAAGGCATTCTTTCCATCACAGCAAAAGCCACACATAGTGATCAAGAAGTTTTTTGAAAACGACTTCAGTGAGATCTACCTGTGGCACATGCACTCACTCATGTCTGTGTTCCACACCTACATTCAACAAATGGAAAAGGAGAACAACTCCATCATGGAGGTGAAGAAAATATTGAACAGCATCCACAACATTCTTCTTGAACGTAAGAGCAAAAATCTCATGTCCCCTTAAAGTTAAGGGACTACTGGCAGAAAATCGCAGAGATGGACTTGGTGAGGGCTGTGACAAGTTCTGTGCTGATGTGCAAGGCCTGTACAGTGCATGTCTGGAGTATCTGGAGAAGTGGATGACTCCCATGGAAGAGTTCTCAACATTTATGTGGATGGATATGAGTGAGCCACCAGATTGGAATGACGTGGAGGCCTGCATCAAGTACCTAAGAGAGAAGGGGGTGCCAATTGATGATGTCAAGTGTTTAGTCACTGCCTGTGTGGTCGGGCCAAGTGCCAAGGCCACAGAGCTCCCTGATCCGCCATGGCCTCCTTAAAAAATAATGTGGCCATGGCTCCCCGAGTCTCCTGATCTGCCATGGCCTCCTGAGTCCCCGGATTCACTTGTCTTGTATTAATCATTTTGTTTACTCCTTGTTTACTTTCCTGATCTTTATAAGCATTCAGTTTCGTTGTAGTCTTTGTCCAGTCTTAAAGTAACTTTGTTATTTGTAAACGTTGTCTCACTGCTCTCTGTTATTAAAAGTCACTGTCGGTCAATTCCCGTGTTCTTTGGAGAGACGTACCATTACACAGGCGTCAGAAACAGTGTACAGGGGTAACCGTAGTAACGGCTGTATTTCTACAGTTCCTAAAGCGCCACCTCCTGTCAGAGAGTGAACTTGCATTTTGTTTTCATCCCGTTTTCATTTTAATTTTTTTTTTTATATCAAAGAGAAAATCTGGTCGAATTTTTACACAGCAAACATGCAGTGTTTTAAAACTCAACTGGTAGATGGAAAATAAGCTAATATGCATTGTAAAAATCGAAACCATTTGGATAAGATATCTATAATTATTCACGTATTTTGAAGTGCAATAATATTGGATTTCGATGTGTGGGCAGTAATGAATTGCCCATTTCCACTGATTGGCCATGCAAAGAGCAAATGGTGCCATCAATATGTCGTCTTCAGTTCCATGCAACAGAATAATAGTCCACTGCTATAGTTAAAGCATTTATTGCAACTACATTTATTCTCTCTCTCATCAAACAACCAGACTAACAAATGACTTGAGGCAACCCGTACTGGGGCAGTGCCTAGACAGGGCTTACTTCTGTGTAGTTATAGATTCTCTATGGCAAATATTAGATGTTTATTTCAGATGTACCTTGCATCTGCACCCACATCACCGGTTAGTCCAGTAGTCCAATTTCATTTCATTATGATGATGTTTCTTTGTGCTTCAGGTTCACCAGACATTCGTGTCTTTGCGATGGAAGCTCCTGATGATCAGCACAAGCAGGTTCTAACCTGTCTGGCCACTGGTTTCTACCCCAGAGATATTGAGATGAACATCAGATTGAATCAAACTGTTCTTAAGGATCAAATATCTACTGAAATCAGACCAAATGATGATGGATCCTTTCAGATGAGTACCAGTGTGGAGATCGACAGAAACCGCAAAGGATCTTATGACTGTCTGGTCAATCACAGCAGTCTGAAAGAACCAGTTTTAGCGAAATGGGGTAAAGGCCCAATTCATTTTTGAGTGAATATGTGCAGAATGGCCTTTATACGTAACACTGCTTTTGCATGTATAACGTGAACATTAATACAATTCAATGCTATTAATATTGCTTGCCACAACAATTACAGTTAAAGTGCCTCAATTAACTTCAAACAGCTTAAATGGATTTATGATGTTCTTTTTTTATCATTCAGCAGATGGGGCATATGTTGACAGTGAAACAGAATCTCACTGCCCTGTTATAGTAGTAGCAGCAGCAGTTGTGGTTGCAGGTCTAGGGTTATTGTGTTGGTTTTGTTTAAAATTTCAAAAGGTGAGTTCTAATTCAACATCCTTGTTTAAAAGAAATTTTAAAATGTATGAAACAGAGATGGACAGAGTGACAGTACTATATGAAAGTAGAAATAGCTGGACTTATGTAAAATATCTGAAATTAATGATTTATCGTCTGTTTTTCTAGGCTTTAACTCATAATGCTGTAGCATCATTGTCTTCAGTCCCTAATCCTGACACTGAACAAGCTGCGAATAGTCTGTTCAGCTATGAGACCGGAGTCACACTACTGACTGGGATCTGAAAGTACGTCCACAGACCGTTGGCTGAACTTATGATGCATTCAGATTTTGAAGAAAAGTTCTGTTTGTCGTGTTTTTAACAGGACCATGTGTACTGCAAAGCTTAAGGTGTCCTTTCAGGAGTCACTCTTTTTCATGTGGGGGGAGTGAATCAACTTTTCATTTTAAATGCTTAAAAATATTTGTGTAAAACTTTATTTAGAAGTGCAATGTTTAAAAATGAATTTTGAATGCATTTAATTTATTATGTATTTATAGTAATAAGAATTATTAGCATTAAAAATAAAAAAGCCAAATTAACCCTTCTATGCTGTTGTGAGCTGAGTTTATTTTTAAAAAATGGCATGAGAATTTGTTTATTTATTCATTCGGTTTGAGTCTGAGATAGATGTATATTCAATTTAACGTCTAATATGCAAAATTGCAATGCAATATGTAAAATGACAATGTATTTCTGTATTTAAAAATAAATTTTCCTATATATGTGCAATGTTTGATGCAAAATAAAAACGAAAATTCAATTAATAGAATTTACATTTGCCATTTCCAACACTAGTTTTAATATGTCAATTAAATACATTTTTAATGCTTTATAAGATGCAAAATTAAAATGTCCAAGCAAAAACTGTAGCAAAATTATCATTTAAATCCTATTTTTCCTGAATACACAGATTTGGGATTGCAGGTTCATCATAATACTGCATGATAATTGTTGCAAAAATCAGTGTGAACTTGAGCCAAAGATATAGACTTGAAATATTTCAAAAGATCAGGGATGTGGACGTTGGGAATTGTGTAATGGTGTATTATGACAGATATAAATGGCAGTGGAACATTTAAGTTTTTATAAAACAGGCTACAGGACTATAAAAAATGACTTCCTGAACACACACTTTGGTCGTTGGTTGTGAAAGATCATGTAAGATATATTTATGAAATTGTTTTGTTGAAACTGTTTATGGTTTTGTTTCATTATCAGATTGAATTATATTGTGACAGTGCCATCTGTCTGTAAATGTGTGAACTATAGGACCGTTTTCATTAGGAAGCTCCTGTAGGAAGGAAATAATGTGGAAAATGAATGGTGGAAGTTCCGTCTGTAATTGCTCTTGGGAAACGCAACGCTGGTCTGATATTTGCGGTGACAATTAGTCTACATTCTACAATAAATCAATCAGATCTTCTGTTTAACTTTTTTAGCAAAGAATTATTATTTTTATTTATTTTTTGTCATTGAGGAATTGAGGTAATTACTTACACCGATGGAATACACGGATGGAAAACGAAAGTGTAATTTAATCAGCAGCCAGTGAGGGGCATCAATGCGATGAATAACACCTGGAAGAGAAGAAATAAACTTCCACTTTAATGCAGATGTGTTCAGAGCGCGCGTCTGAAATAACAAGGACACAAATAGTTGATGCTGAAGAATGTTTTGGCTAATTGTATTTCTTTTTCTTTTCATTTCTCCTCAAAGCAATGCGAAACAAGGTAAGCACAAAGTTTTCTAGTAAAATTTGGGACTTCCACAGTTACCTAATAATTATAGGCGACGCACTGGTTGGATTAAAATAGAAAATTGACTGAACTGCATCAATAGCCCGAGCTCTTGTTTTACCTGACAGACTTAAGTCATTCATGTTGACCAGTACAATGCTGACATTTACATATTAAGAGAGAGAGCATTATGTGAATACATTACTTTGTTAGCTCTCTTTAATGAGAACCCGAGCTAAACAGCGCTCATCTGCTTGCATAGCAATATCAATCTTTAAAAAAAAAAATAACTGCAGATAAATAGCCTCTTTCAGTATTTATTAGTTGATCCCTATTTAGGCTAATCCAAATGAATTTGAATTGCATATGAATGTTATTTGCAGATTTTTTTAAACCCCGACCATGTTGTGCAGTGTTTCCGCTGTAAGTTTCCGGTAGAGTTTGATTCTGCGGTTGTGTTGCTCATCCGCGGCGGATCATATATGAACGCTGATGTTAGACAATCCTGAACGCGGATAGTGAAGTTTACCCCTCTCTCTGGGTAGATTGTAGCACATGCTGGGGTAAATTGTAACAATTAGACAAAAGAAACAAAAACAGCGGCCACATCATGCAATGTGCTTCAAAAATGGTTTATTGAAACAATCTAGAAGGACAACACAAGACAATGTGATTGACCACAGCTCAGTCCATTTTCTGTTTGACTCAGGAGTGTGTGTGTGTGTGTGTGTGTGCGCGCGCACCTGGTATTCATCACGTCCTGGGGACCAAATGTCCCCACAAGGATAGTAATACCAGTAAATCTTAATCTTGTGGGGACATTTTTTGGTCCCCATGAGGAAACAAGCTTATAAATCATACAGCATAAAGTTTTTTGAAAATCTAAAAATGCAGCATGTTTCCTGTGAGGGCTAAGTTTAGGTGTAGGGTTGGTGTAGGGCAATAGCACATACAGATTGTACAGTATAAAAACCATTACGCCTATGGGATGTCCCCATAAAACATGGAAACCCAACATGTGTGTGTGTGTGTGTGTGTGTGTGTGTGTGTAAATTAGTCTACTAGAACAAACTTTCTTAAATGCATTTATGCTTAATGAGCACTTATTAAAAGTAGGCTACGCTGTGTAATGAACTTGTAGATATAACAAAAACACTGTCAATGTTTGTGTATGATATAAGTGAATATTCTCAATCAGTCACAATGGTGGCAAATCATTGTTTTTAACCGAGTGCGGGCTCGGTGGGCCCAGAGACTACATATACTTCCTTTGGTTTTGAGCTGCCAAATGGATTTATATAGACAACATAAGTTCTCATCATCTGAGGTTTCATCATTCTCACCACCAGCTTACAACTATTTTATTTGCAACCGATCTGAATAACACGTCCTTCTCTGAAACCTCATGAAACCCTTTGGTTGTTGTTCACTATTGTACAATCTCAGAATAAAAGGTACAAAAGCAGTCACTGGCTCGGTACTCTTTCAAAAGGTACCAAATTGGGTTTTTAGGTACTAATATGCACCTTTATGGACAAATAAGGTGTAGTTTTTGAAAAGGTAAGGCCCCAGTGACAGCATTTGTACCTTTTTTTCTGAGAGTGTAGCTAGCTTCTGCCTTATAACGAATGGTGCAGCCGAATAAATTAAAGTTATTTTCAAACTAACCTATATAGCTACTCTAGTGCAGATTTTATGTTTCAGTGTAAGTACAAACTTACGAATGGCTCGTGCGACCTTCATTGTTTTTACATGCTATCTGGCAGGAGAAAAGCTTTCAGCTTCCTTTCATTGTGGTTTGTGCTTTTTATCTTCCTCAGAGAGACACTTCCTCCACTACATGTATACGGTCCTGACCAAAGCAGACACACTGCCAGTGTTCAGCGCTGTGGGTGAGTCTGATGACAGACAGATCACTCACTACAGTTTTAAAGAACAAGTCTGGATACGGGAGAATCTGACTGTGGACGACTGGAATGAAGCTCCAGAGCCACCAGAAACTAGAGACTGGTTCTTAAATTATCTGTCAAAGTGCAAAAACCACACAGAGTGTTCTGGTAAGTGTTTTTCTCTTATCAACATCTAATCAACTTTTGAGCTCAGAAATGAAAACGAAGGTGTAATTTCATCAAGTAGCCACTTTGAGCATCCCTACTCTACCCACTCAAAAGTCACCTGCTCTCAAGGGTACACAAAAGCACAACTATTTACTTATTTATGTTGTTCTGTGTTTGTAGAGCTCCATGTTTTCCAGAGAATAAGTGGCTGTGAGCTGGTAAAACTTTCTAATGGAACAGTGACGAGTCTGAAGGCCTTTGATGAGACTGCATACGATGGAAAGGACTTTATTACCTGTAAGTATGACAGCCATCCGTGGCTGGATAAAGTCATAGAAACCAAAATGGATCATCAAACTGGACGAATGGATTTCCTCATAAACTGCACTAAGTGGATCTCCACATTTAACAACACATATAAGAGTAAGTTCTGATTGTATTATTTTGATTAGCTCTTATGGGTGTTGGTGTTTTTCACTCTTTCTAATTTTGTCTTGGTAGAGAGGTTTATCATCATTATCATAACCACTGAAGACACTTTTAGCAAGGTTTAAATATTCAAACCTGTATGAATTTCACTGTAAAAAAAAACACACTTCAACTTAAAAACGTCAGGGCATTTGTTGCCTTAAATTAAGTTTAATCTACTTCAATCTCATATAGCTACCTTAAAAAATTAAATTGAAATTGGTTAAATTGTTTTGATGAGTTATACATATGTTGCATGAGTTATTGATTGTGATTTTGTTTTAAGGGAATGAACAATACCATTTTTGACAGCACTTACATAGTGTAATGTTTGTTTGTTAATTGCATTATTTTCTGCTCCAGGTCGACCAGAAGTTTACGTCTTTGCGAGAAAAGTTCCTGATGATCAAAGCAAGCTGAATCTGACCTGTCTGACCACTGGTTTCTACCCCAAAAGTGTTGAGATGAACATTAGATTGGACAGAACTGTCCTTGGAAAACAAATATTTTCTGAAATCAGACCAAATGCTGATGGCTCCTTTCAGATCAGATCCAGCGTGAAGATCGACAGAAACCATAAAGGATCTTATGACTGTTTTGTCATTCACAGCAGTCTGACAGAACCAGTTTCAGTAGAATGGGGTAAATATCACCAGAAATGCAGTCACTCACATATATGTAGCAGGAGAACATGATAATGCTGAAATTAGATTAATGTTGCTTGACACAAACAATTACATTTAAAGTGCCTATAAACAGTTTATATGTGAATAAAAATGTTTATTAAAGTTTTTATGTTCTTATTGTTTATTTTCATTCTGCAGATGGAAACTGTTCTGACTGTGAAACAGTATCTTCGCGGTCTGTTACAGCAGGAGTGGCAGTAGCGGCATTTCTAGTTCTTCTCATTGTAATTGTTTGCTGCATCTACAAAATGAGAAGATCTAGTGGTGAGTTATAAATGTTCAGCATGATCATTGTTGCATTAAACCTCTGAATATCCTTGTTTTAAGGACATTTAAATATGTATGAAGAAGGAATGGACAGATTAACAGTATATACTGTATGACAGAACAAATAGAGATTTCGATATCAATGACTTTCATTTTTTTTAATTGTATTTGATGGACATTAGATTATAAGAAATGAATGAGTAATGTGGCATCAGTGCAGCTTGACATAACATTTATGAGAACATGCTATCTGTATGTGTTAGAGATCAAGTTTTGATAATATGCTGTATCTTTTCTAGGTCTGTGAAGTTACCAGTGGGATATATAAGAGGAGTAGTTATGATTTCACAGTTAGTCATTTATCCAAAGCGGCTTACAGAACAATAGAAAAACTCAAACCAACAAAAGAGCAACAATATGTAAGTGGTGTGACAAGTCCTGGTCAGTCTAATGCAGTACGCAAGGTTTATATATATATAAAGTTGATCTTTACTTCAACTTTAAGAAAACAACAAACAACACAAAAAAAAAAAACTACAATAACTGTGAATGCAAGTGGCCAAGTGTGAATTTCTTCATCATTTGATTTGAAAAAGCAGCTTAATAAATTCAGAGAATAGAGAACTACATGGCATGTTACTACAATACATTGTTTGTTGTTTTCTTAAAGTTGAAGTAAAGATGTAATTCCTGCAGCACTGCAAAAATAATGACTTTGAAACTTTTTCCTGGGCACTCCTCTTTTCTGTCATTGGTTGGACAAATACCTGTAGTCCCGCCCCCAAACTGATTCCATTGGTTGAGTCAAACTACCAGTGACTTCTAGTGTACTGCATATTAAGATAAGTGAAATTATGACTAATCTTAAACTATTTTTATTTCATCATTGCTACTTGAGTGATAGTAAAAAAAATCCTCCTCGGGTCCATTTGAGTTCATGAAATAATTGCATCTCATTGCTCAGGAAAACTGTTCAGAGCTCATAATTATTTGCTAATATATTTGTTTTACCAAAAAAAAAAAAAAAAAAGGAACCACACACCAAGATGTCGAGGTGCAAGTTATAGAAAAACACAGTATATAAAAACAACACCTTTCTTAGGATTTTTATACTTTAATTTCATAAAATCCGTTCTGTTTTATTTGTACATTTTGATATCCATCTCTGTATACTGTACATATATAACACATTGGTAACACATTTAATCTATGACTCATTTCTAATTAAAGCTTGATGACGACTCAATCTTAAATTGCATTAAAATTAGTGCTGTCAATCGATTAAAAGTCATGGACTGTGATTAATCATGATTAATTGCAAATTTAAAATACTAGGATGTACCTGTAAATCTGTACTAAAGATCTGTATCTGATCTGTATCTGAAATAAATAAATGCATGACAAACTAGTTAAAGGAAACAGAACCTTTCACACCTCCGCCAGGTATGAGACATTATCCTTATTATTTTAATTTTTTTTCAGCCATTATCAGCGTTTATACTGACAATAAAACGTTTACCAAGCCACGATCGCTTCAATCCCAGAACACATTTATCCAACTATTATCAAAAGTATTTCTAAATAAATACAACAAAATATTTTCTTGTGACCTTACATGAAGTATTATGATAAAATGCATTATGAAGAAGAATTGGACCTGTTCTGCAGATGCATTAGAGCTAACATTAGCATCATGCTACATAAGACAATTTATGAGATTAATAGTACACTTTTACTCAGAACTCACTTTAAACCACCATCGAGTGTTTATAATAACTTCCTTTTTCGAGCACGTGTGTATATATACACGTTGGGTGGCCACGGTACATTGTAAAAGTAGCCCAAAAAAAATCGCAATCTACGGCTCTGTAATTTTTCCCGTGACTATATTTTCAAAATAGCCCAATTATGCAGGAAAACCGTGACCCTGGCAACACTGGTTCGCTGTACTCTTATCACATATGAGTATAGGCCTACATATCTTTCACGCTCTCTCTCTCTCTCTCGGACACGCTCGCTCGCTCTCTCCGCATTCGCTTCACTTTTGTCGAGCCCAGCGCCTCATAATAATCACACAATCCCTGCGTCCCAATGTGCATACTATCCACCCTATCTGCCCTAAATAGTATTGAAAATGACTAATATCACATAGAATTTAGGATGGATAGTGTGCACATTGGGACGCAGGCAATGATACATTACCAATGAATGATAGATACCTTCTGTGCTGCGATGACGGCAAGAAGTTGGGGTCAAACCTTATCAAACTATTAATTTGCGTTAAAAAAAATATTAACGCGTTAGGATTTTTAGATTAATCGCACGCGTTAACGTTGACAGCCCTAATTAAAATACAGTATTTACTGTACAGACATATTAACTGAAATGACTGACACTGAAATAATTTTTAACTACTATTTGTAATCATATTAGTCATATAAAAATCATATGTGTCATATAAAAAGCATATGCAGTAGACCAAAAGACTGTAATAGAAATTTTGAGAAAATTCAGGAATATTTCTACTGCAGATGTTACAGTGCAAATGTAACCTAGAGCTCTTGACTGGAGTTGTAAATGAAAAAAGAGAGAGACAGTCAAAACCACAAAATACATAGACAAATATATGTATATACATATTACAAAATCACTGAATTTTCAGAGCAAATTAAGAAAATTATGTGTCAACTATGACACATTTAGCAGAATTCCAATATGAGGAATTATAAAACCAAAAGATTTTATTTCCCATGTGAATGGAAAAAATAAAACAAATAGAGAATTAAGCACAAATATTGCAGATTATCGCAGTACTAAGCTAAAATGTGATGTATGGCCATGACATACATCTGTTACCAGGTAGTAGGTACAATTATATTTTATGATAAATTCAATCAAGAAAACCCATGTTAGATAATAAAAATGTTTTCTTATAGAGAGAGATTTGATGGGGTGAAGATGGGCAGCCTTTGTAATAGTGTTTCATTAATAACTGCTTTAATGTTTCAAGCTTCACAGCGGCCATGATTAAGGCTATGTGATATATTTATAGCCTATTAAATATATCTATATGCTGCTGAAATAAGGTCCATGCTTTCAAATTATGTTTTTAAATCCTATCTGGAGGCTTATTTCTTTGTATCTTTTGAGTCTGTGAACCCATGTTGTCTTGGGTTTTGGCAGATAATTTGTCTTTGTGTGTCTTAATTCATTGTAATTTGTAATTTATGATGTTGCACTGGTTATATGTGTATCTATCATATTCCTGTAGCAGCTAGTCATGATCAGTGTTAGTAATGCCATTGTCATGGATTTGATTTCCAGAGAAAACATGTACTGATCAAATTGATAAGCTTGAATGCATTGTAAGTCTCTTTGAGAAGTTTCAGACAAATGAATAAATGTGCCTGTTTGAACAATGTGTTGTGTTCAGTGTGCAATATCAGAAATAAATGATTTGTGTGTGAATGTGTGTTTATGGACTGGACATGGATATACATGGTCTTCACAGATTTCCAACTCATGAATGCACTGAGAACATCTATAAACAAAACTAATGCTGTGCTGAGCTTTGTATTCTGTATTGCTGTTTATCTTCTTAAATGAAGCATGATTTCACCAAACAGGACTGTCTGTAATTCAAGCAATGCCTTCTTGTTGACTGTGAGTTTTACAAGTTTGTATATAATACTAAAAATAGATTTGTAGCCTAGCTTTTGTC
Organism: Barbus barbus; assembly: GCF_936440315.1. NCBI lineage: Eukaryota > Metazoa > Chordata > Actinopteri > Cypriniformes > Cyprinidae > Barbus > Barbus barbus. Next base: position 28,301,857 of record NC_136747.1, on the reverse strand, counting down.
ATTGGTATTTGAATGAAACGTTTCTGATAAATCAGCTTCTCTTCAGGTTTATTTCAGTTTCTTGACATACAGTAATGCATTTCATGTGTTCTAGCTCATACTATAGAGTAGACACAGTTTTTAACTTTATAGTATATGCACTTCTCATGTTTATTGAATTTAAATAAGCTACATTTTTATGATTTCACTTTCCCCACACCAAACCTTTGTCTTCATTCCTATGACACATTATGCAGAAGATGAAGACATAGGAATGAAGACAAAGGTGTAATTTCATCCAGCATCCAATGAGGGGTAGCAATGCGCTATGGAGAGAACCAAGTCTACTATTGCTTTTGCTTGTCAACAAATTTTACCACATATTAAGTGTCACATGGATTGAATATTTAAAATACTTTATGTTGGATTTTTCACTTCCTCTTAGGACATTTACGTCATTTTTAGAAACATGCCTCAGAAAAAAACATTACTGGTGTGCATCTTAAGACAAAACAAAAACACAGATATATTTAAAGATCAGTCAGTGCAAGTTTCTTATTGATAGGATGGTCCCGAGACTGTGCTTTTGCATTGCTTTGCCAGAACCATTAGACACTTGACAAAACTGATATAGTCTTCCAGTTTCTCTCAAAGTAACTTCATCTGAACCTGATTTGAATCTAAGCTAATTAATTAAAGCTCTTTTTTAATCTTGTTTATATATATATAAAGTAATTTTAAGCTTGGAACAAGAACAAATATCTGCCTAAACTTTGTTTAGACCGTGTGTGTGTGTGTGTGTGTGGAGATCAGGTATAGCCTACTCCGTGTTATAGGGACAAAATGTTGGCAATATCCAAAATCCTTTTGGGGAATTTTTTTTTGGTCCCCATGAGGAAAAAAGCTTCTAAATCATATAGAATGAGGTTCCGTGTGAGAGGCAGGTTTAGGGGTAGAGCATAGAAAATACAGTTTGTACAGGAGAAAAATCATTACGTCTATGGAATGAACCCATAAAACATGGAAAGTCAACGTGTGTGTGTGATGTTGACAACAGCATATCATCATTCAGTGGCAATCAAATACTAGCGATTTAAAGGTCCAGAATATTCTCGTTTGAGTCTCATTTAACTTTATGGCTTTGTATCTAGAAGGGGCACTGTTCACAGCAAAAGCAGATCGTAGAATTGGTAAATTTTCAAGGTTTGTGTTACAAGACAAGAAGAGAGGTGTGGACCTATTCACAGCAGTTTATTTGAAATGCAAGTGAAAATAATCCAAACATAAAACAGAGACTCAAACAGGGATGACAAAGTCCAAACAAGAAACATAAAACGAAGCGGTGATGACTATGAAAAACTGCCACAGCTTTACAAAAGAGATGCAAATGAAAAATGACCAACAAATGAAAACTGAAACACAGGCTAAGAAGGAACAAGTGTGGGTAATGAGTTACTGTGGTGACTAACAAGGGTAAGGATGGAAACAAAGGCAAACAGGAACTTATGCCCTGTCCACATGAACACGGGTATTTTCAAAACCGCTTTTCCCATGGTTTGGTATAGGGATGCGTTCTGCGCAAACACAGTATCAGGTCACTGAAACCGAACCTTTTTGAAAACTTCCAAGGTGAAGATTTTCAGAAACAGTGTTGTCGTGTAGCCGGTGAAACCAGAGATTTTTGCCTGTGACCATGGAGAGTGTGCTTTTTTCAGGCTTCTGGTTGGCCAACATGGCTTTACGGGTAGGGTTATATCGCCACCACGGCTGCGTACAGCCCCGACAAAACGTTGTAAAATGATTTTTAAACAGAAATGGTTGTGCGTTGAACAACCTGCTCTGATGAAACAAGAGTTGCAACTATGGCAGCTGAGAAGGCCATTCTTTGTGTTCTTTTTGAAGAATTTTTGTAGCCTGATGAAATCGGTATAAATACGTGTTTTATACTGCAAAATACACTCGACAAACATGTCTTCTAATATCTTCAATTGTTGCATACACACAGGTATCTACATCACATTTACTGTGTTTCTTTGTGCTGAGAATCTCAATTCAGTCCAAAGCAACATGCAGTAAACCCTGCAGATACCAGTCGATAGATCTGCAATAGATAAATGATGAAATGTGAAAACTGTGATTTCTAGTCATGGAAATTAAACTTTAAAAAGTGTTGGAATTCTCTTAATAAATCTAAATTTGTCTAGTGATGTTGAGGTCTAAAATATTATAAAGTAAAAACTGCACTTCAAAAAAAAAAAAAAAAAATCCCCATAATCACAAATGGCTAGAAAAGTCATTGGTATTAAAAATGTGTAAATCTTAAAGAACATTCAGTTATTGAACTTGGATTAATTTTGGAATGTGTTTATCTTAATTCTTTTATTTGATCATTTATTTTAATATGTTGCCCCGCTTACATAAAAAGGTGTTTCAGATATTTTCACAAAGATTGAGAAGAACCGTTGGTTTATAGGCCCTAATTACAAATGTAATGTTTTTAATTTTCTTTTATTCCGAACAGAAACAGTATTGCTGGGTTAGTTCAGTTGAAATATGACTTTTTATGTTTGACAGTTTCTTGAAATATTTCAAGAAGGATCAAGAACACTCAATATTTGTTATATGTGTAACAATATTGTTCTTTTGTGGTTTCAGGCAAATGTAAATGGTGAATTAGGAAATGGCAAATTACTGCAGTGAAACATCAGGGGCTCGATGTGCCTCTGACCAAACTGACTACTGTAAAATTACAGACTTTTAAACTGGTAAATCCAACAGCCCTTTTAGCTGATTTACCATGCTGCCACTAAAATCATTTTGTACTTATATACTGACATCCACCATAATAAGAGAAAACACAAGTTCATCACAAGCAGCTTTTCCACAACCTTAGATATAGAAGATGCACGTGTCACACAAAACACTAAAATTGTGCAATAAACAACATAAGATGTACACGTAACATAATACCATAATGTGCATAATGTACAAACTAAAAAGAAGGGCTGCCTTTATGGCCCTTTGAAGTGCCACAAAGGGAAATCTAGATATGTCAATTTACAGCTATTCAATGTAATTTATCATGTATTCTTTATTTCTTCCAAAAATGTTACATTTAACGGTATTCGTTTAATGGTTATACAGTTTTCCCAAATTGTAAGGGAATTCACAGTACTGTTAAGCATCCATGTTTCAGGAGGTAGGGGTTTGCATGGGGTTTCAGAGGGGCACCGATGATCTTTGCAGCTGTGTTCACTGTCCGCTGGAGGGTCTTGCGGTCAGCAGCACTGCAGTTCCCGTACCAGACAGTGATGCAGCTGGTCAGCACACTCTCAATGGTGCCTCTGTAGAATGTGGTGAGGATGGGTGGAGGGAGACTTGCTCTTTTCAGCCGGCGGAGAAAGTGTAGGCGCTGTTGTGCCTTTTTGGAGAGTGACATGGTGTTGGTGGTCCAGGTGAGATCCTCTGTGATGTGCACCCCCAGGAATTTAGTGCTGCTGACTCTCTCCACAGTCGAGCTGTCGATGGTCAGTGGTGGGTGGTCAACGGAGTTTCTCCTGAAGTCCATCACAACCTCCTTTGTCTTCTCCACATTGAGGGACAGATTGTTTGTACCACACCATTCAGCCAGCTGTGCCACTTCCTCTCTGTAGTGCGTTTCATCGTTGTTGCTGTTGAGGCCTACCACTGTTGTCATCAGCAAACTTGATGATGTGGTTGGAGCTGAACTTGGCAGTGCAGTCGTGGGTCAGCAGTGTGAAGAGCAGCGGGCTGAGCACACAGCCTTGTGGGGCACCTGTGTATAGTGTGTAATTACGGTTTCTTTTACAGTGGAGCTTTAGAAATTTACATGTGGATTTTTTTTTTTTTTTTTTTTTTATTAAAATACAACGAAACTTTGCTGGATATTTATAGATGTTAATAACTGTGTCAATACTGTCTCAATACAATCTTGTGTTTTTGTTCTGCTTATGTGTTTGGTTTCACCAAACAGGGCTGCAAAAATCAAAACACCCTTCAGAAAGTCAAATAACAATGACTTCTTGACTCTAGCTCATACTATTCTAGACAGTGTTTGAAACTTTATCATTTGCACTCCTTACTTTTTGCCTGAATTGTTGCAGGCACTTGTTGTGTTCCTCGTTTATGAGTCACTTTAGATAAAAAGTAATAAAAAATAAAAGATCAAAATGTTTATCAAAAGAGATCTGTTTAGAACTTGGTCATATGTATAGTGTGTAAAACAAAAAACGGCTGATAAAAGTCTGATTTGTGATGTTTGTTCTGTGGTTTAGGAAATCTTTAAAAAAAAAAATAGAGACCACTGCAAAATGGCGAGTTTCTCTGCTTTAATGTTTAGGTGTTTGAGTAAAATAAACATAGGTTTATTCCATAATACTGACAACATTTCTCCCAAATTACAAAAAAGTGTCATTTAGAGCATTTAAAATTACATCCAAAAAAAGATTTTTCAAACCTCAAATAATGCAAAGAAAACAAGGTCAAATTCATTTTAGAACAACAATAATAATATTTTAACAAAAGAAGAGTTCAGAAATGTATGTATTTGTAAAGGGTTTATAGAATTAAAAAAAAATCCCAGAGCTGTAGATCCTGAGGATCTGGATAGCCTGACCAAAAACAGAAAAATAGGTCACAGCTTTAATAACGTAGGACTCATTTCCCAAGTGGATGCTGCACACTGGTGGTGGTTGAGGAAAGACCCCCCCACATGATTGTAAAGCGCTTTGGGTGTACAGCAATACACAAAGCGCTATATAAATGCATCATTCATTCATTTCTGAAATCTTACCATAATTTAAGAAACCAAATATTTCATGTTCATTTAGTAAAAGAATATTTCACAATTTGTCATTTTAAACTAATTGTAATTGTCCTATATAACCTCTTTGTATATTGACAATGCAAGACATTTTGATGAGGTTGCAATAAAACAAAATGAACAGGAAATGACATCTGGTTTGCTAACCACTTCTCTTTGAAAAAGAAAACAAAACATTTTGGCACATGACCAACACTTCCATAAGCGACACAACCTGAGATGCGTTTGCATTGGCTATCTTGTGAAACAAAAGTCGAGCATCTAAAATAACAAAAATGTTTCTCACGCTTTTGTTTAAAAACATTTTCTTTACAGGCGTTGTATGGGCTTGGTTTATTTTTCACCCTTGTCTAATCGATGCACTTCAAGGTAAGCACAGAGTTCATTTGTTTACTGAGAAGCAGTTATATGGGGTAAAGTCGGGGAAAACACCCCCGTAAGGACTGTGTCATTTTTTTTCTGTGAATCAAAAGTTAAACGGGTTCAGAAAAGTTATCATAGTTTTAGGGACAATGACATAAATTATAAACAAAGTATGAAAAATGTCCAGAGTTTTCATGTTATTAGATTTAAAACAAATTGATTGAAATTTGTACCAAGAGGGTTATTTTACCCCACCTATGGGGCAAAACATCCCTCACCCACCCAGTCTGACAAAGCTTTAAACTTTTTTTTACTTAAAAAAATTGCTTTAAACATTTACAGCAAAATCAGAGTACAGGTAGGTTTTGCTTAAAATTAAAAAGAATATAATTATGAATTACAAAATTATACCTATTTGAAATATTGTTAGCTGATGCTAACTGGCTATAATTATATTTATAAATAATTATATTTTTATTAAATAACACATACTTTGTCTACAGCCCCTGTTCTCATATTATATATACAGTAACTGTGATGTTCTACAAAACAACAAGCTTTAAAACACTTTTTTTTCTCATTGCTGAAAATTAGATAATCACCAGTGTAAGCTTCATGGTGTGAACTTCTACATCACTCTCGTCAACGTAGTCCATAGTTACAATAAAAAATTATCTTGACTTTATCTTGTGATTAAAAAAAAACAGCAGGGGGGGGGTGTTCCCCTCTAGCCTACTCAGGCGGTTCGCCATAGTTTCATAATAAACCGAAACTATTAGTAAACTTCTCATAATATCATAGCAGGTCTTTGTGTTTTTTAGCCACTGCAAACCAACAAACTGAAAGTGTGGTATGGCTTTGCTTTGTGCCCTTGATGATGAGTCAGTTAACTCAAGTGCACTTTGCTCACGCCGTCAGTTTGTGATGTGACCGGTGTTTTCACAGCTCGGTTTACAGTGAATGCAGTAAACGAGTCTCTATATGTGACTCTGGAGCACAAAAGCAGTCATTTTATGGGTCAAAATTATCAATTTTTCTTTTATGCTAATAATCATTAGGATATTAAGTAAACATCATGTTCCATGAAGATATTTTAACAATTTTCTACCCTAAATATATCAGCTTCATTTTTGCTAAGAACTTTATTTGGACAACTTTAAAGGCGATTTTCTTAATATTTAGATTTTTTTTGCACCCTCAGATTCCCAAATAGTTGTATCTCAGCCAAATATTTATTCAGCTTTCAGGTGATGTGTAAACCTCAATTTCAAAAATTGACCATAATTACTATTTTTTTTGTAGTCCAGGGTCACATATGTCCCGTGAGTTTCGCAGGCACAACACAATGGCATTTGGGAAATCGCAAATATGGCTTAGTGTGCTTATCATATTGCAAAAGGCTGCGATTAATTAGTTATAGGCTATACCAGTATCTGTGTCCCTATATGACAAGACGTTTTGTCCCAGTAAAAGTGTTTTTATTGTTGTGTGTGTTTTATGTTCCCCAGAGAGACACCATTTCTACTACAGATTTACAGTCCTGACCAAAGCAGAGAATTTCTCAGATTTCACTGCTGAGGCTGTGGTTGATGACAGACGGGTGAAACACTACGATAATGAAGCTGAGGACTGGAAAAGAGTCGATGGGATTGAATTTGATGGGATTGAACCTCTTCCAGAGCCATATGAGCCTAGAGACTGGTACAGAGATCAGTTAAAGATTCTGTCAAACTGCACACAGTGTTCTGGTGAGACTAATGCTTTTCCTAAATCAGTTATCAGGCATGTTATAAAATTGGGTATGTCTTGTTGCATATATCTTTTTACTGTAAGCTTCTCAAGCAATTTGTTCTGTGATTGTAGAGCTCCATGTACTCCAGAGAATAATTGGCTGTAAACTGGAGAAATTTCCTAATGGAACAGTGATGAATCTGCCTGTCTTTGATGAATATGGATTTGATGAAAATGATCTTATCGCCTTTAATTATGACACTCTGGAGTGGATTAATAAAAGTCCAAATGCGAAAGAAATCAAAAAGGATTGGGATCGTCACACAGAACGCAAAAAGTACTTGTACCAGTACCTCAATGACTGCATGGACTGGATCTCCAAATTTAACAACATAAATAAGAGTAAGCATCTTACTGATCAGTGCACTTTTTAATTAGCTCCTGTCACCGCGTGTGTTTGTGAGATTATTTCTAATTCTATTTCACTTCAAAGGCAATTTCATTCAGTGACAAATAAATGCTAGTGAGTTAAGTGAGGGATAATGTACATCCAGCCGGTTGTTATGAACCCCGACGGGGTGACCAGGACCCTGACTGAAGCACTTATTAAACAGCTTCTTGCCACATAAGTAAATAATTAGACAAAAAATATTGATTAAAGTTTACATATTTTATTAGTTCTTCAAACACAAACATCCACAAACAGTTCCTAACAAGCGGCTTTGAGCCTAGATGAAGCTCGGAGAGGATGGACATTTAAACAGATAATGTATAGTCGTATGACTAATTACACAGCTCTTCACCACATAAATAAAAACAAGGACATAAAATGTTGTTTAAAAACTGTTTATTGATTATTAAGTCCATTACAGTGTACAACACAATCATTCTAGCAACAAGACGAACTCTTCAACAATATTACTGCAGACCTACTATTAATTATGAAGTCCTCCTGTTTTACAGTAAACATAGTTGATAACTGAGGCACAAGACAAGGTTCAAACATTCAGAAATGTTTTGTTTTTTTATTTTCTCCTCCAGCTTCACCTGTTGTTTTCATCTTTGCAAGGAAAGCTCCTGATGATCACAGTAAGCTGGTTCTGAGCTGTCTGGCCACTGGTTTCTACCCCAGAGATATTGAGATGAATATCAGATTGAACAGAACTATCATTAAGAACCAAACATCATCTGGAATCAGACCACACGGTGATGGATCCTTTCAGATGAGAACCAGTGTGAAGATGGATACTAACCACAAAGGATCTTATGACTGTTTTGTCATTCACAGCAGTCTGACAAAACCACTTTCAGTAGAATGTGGTAAGTATCACCAGATATACAGTCACTCACATAACACAGGAACATGGTGTGTGTGTGTGTGTGTGTGTGTGTGTGCATGTTTATGTGGTTTATGAGTACACAAATTTGTATAATGACATGGGTATGACAGAGGTATTACAATATGAAGGTGGTTTATGAGGACACTGCCTATGTCCCCGTAATTCAAAAGGCTTAAAAAACATACTAAATGGAGTTTTTTTTGAAAATCTAAAAATGCACAAAGTCTCCTGTGAGGGCTAAGTTTAGGTGTAGGGTTGGTGTAGGGCAATAGCACACACAGTTTGTTCAGTATAAAAACCATTACGCCTATGGAGAGTCCCCATAAACCAAAAACAAAACTGTGCAAAAGTCTTAGGCCTTAGTATTTTCACCAACAAAAAATGTTGTTGTTTTTTTTTTTATAAAATATCCAGTTATTTATAAAAAATACCAGTTTACATTTCCAAACATTCATTTTGTCATTACTTGTAATAATCGAGTGAGACAACAGCCACCCAGAGATCTGATCTGATCATCATCCAGTCTGTCTGAATGACATGAAGAAACTGAGACAGACTAAAGTGCACTGTGGGCAAAAGCTGCTTTAAACACAAAGGATGCTCACACCAAATGTTGATTTTAATTTAGTTAATAGAAGTTAATTGATCAAATCTATTTATGACATTATTTTTGAAAGCATCCTCATATTGCAGCATTTTTACACAAGTTCCTAGAATTTTTAACAGTACTGTGTTTCTTCAGGTGCCTTGGAGACGTTGTCACAGTTCTTATTTAGTCAGTGTCAGGTTTTTTGGGGGTTTTTTTGGTAAAAAATTATCGCAGACAGACTGGGTGATGATGAGATCAGATTTCTTTGTGGAGCACTGGCTGTTGTCAGACAGCAAAAGATAGACTTTAAATGCTTTGTGTGTGTGTGTGTGAAAAGTTTGGCCTAATACTAAGTTTGCATTATTTATTTTTCATTCTGCAGATGTAAAATTTTTAACGAGTGAAACAAGAACTCTATGGCCAATACTAGTTTCAATACTAGCGGCAATACTAGTAGCAGCTGTAGCTTTTGCTGTGTACATTAACAAAGAGTCGAATGGTGAGTTATAAATGTTCAGCATGATCTCTGCAGCTTTAAAGCTCGTGTTAAACACCTTTGTTGTTTAGAGACATTTTAAAATGCATGAACAGTTTGACAGTATATGATGGTAGAAATAAGTGAACATGATAGAGAATTGTTATGATGGTTAGGTTTTTTTTCTTTATTCGAGTTTAATTTGACAAGGAATGATTATCTATATTTATCAAACAAATGTAACGTGTAAATAAATATGTAACATTATAACATTAACAATATAGATATATTTAACATCATATCTGTTTCAATACTGTAAAATGTATCCTAGCTCCGATGAGGAGAAATCATGATTATGGTGCAGTGAGTGGGCAGATACCGATGACCGGTGCAGCGTGTGCTGATACGCCTGATGAAGAGCTCCGTGTTGATGAATCTACAGACTAGACTGGAGTCTGGACAGGTTTTTCATTTCTGTTCATTCTGGATGGACACTCCAGATCTGTTCAGAAAAAAAAAATGCTGTTTGTTTTTTTTTTTTTTCTGTCAGCATTTTCTAATTCAAGTCAGCTTTTACAACAGTTCATGTTTATGATGTTGTCTTTGCTCAGCTGTAACATGTTGCTTTTCACATTTGAGTGTTTCTTGAAACGTTTCAGAGGGTTAACGTCACATAGTATGTCTTACATGAAACTCAGTTCTCAGGAATCGTTTCGGTCAAATGAACATTGGTGAATTATCAAATGGTGTTTTGTATCAGTAAAACATTTGAGAAATGCTTCTGTCTCAGTGAACATAGATCAATGTCAGTGTTAGATGCTTCAGGATATCAAACTACCAATGACTTCTAGTAGGCCTGCTTGATTATGACAAAAATCATAATCACGATTATTTAACACGATTATGAGTGGACCATAACCAAAACTTTATATGAATGATTTATTTAAGGCAGCGGCTATTTGCACTAAATGTAAATAGCGATGGATTCTATTTACACTATGTTAAAATAGCAAGATTTATACTACTTATTGCAAATAGTGCCAATTATCTGCACCTCAGTATTGTAGTACATTATAAAACAGTACGCAATAATAACGTACCGAGTGTAAATTATAATTTTAATACAAATTTATTAAATGGATGCCACCTTATTGGGACAATAAAGCCCTCCCTACACCTACCCGATACTTTTATTTTCAACTTTTTGATTATTTCCTTCATTTTTATTGAAAATAAATGCCTTTCTGATGCGATATGAGATTTGAAAAGGGAGAAAAAAATGTTTGGCAAAAGGTGGGCTCGAACTCGGGTCGATCGCGTCAAAAAGCATGCGCCTTACCATCTACGCCACTGAAACTGATGTTAAACTAACTTCTTTTTTTATTCTTGACTAACCCGATCACACGTCAGTGGGTGGAGTTTGTGTAAATAGCCTTTGCCAACAAGATGGGCTATTTGCACTTGGTGTAAATAGACACTCCGTTTATTTAAAGATAGCAATATATATCAAATGCATATTTTCTGTAAATAAAGTTGCCACAGTTTTGGCAAATGTCACAATTCAAATACCACAGCAGAACACAAGAGTAACTATTAGTAAAAACAAAACAAAACATCCTCAAAATTATTGAAAATAATTAAATTGTCCATAATAAAAAAGCAAAGGACAAATGGCCCTGGACCACAAAACCAGTGTAAGGATCCACCCGCCAGCCCAAAAGAGGAATCCAGAGCCCCTGTCGAAGGTTTAATGTGTGTTTGGTCTTTTACTTGCCCTTCTGAATTTATCAGGTTTAGGTTAGTTTCAATTTTAGTCTAGCTCCGTGTTCAATCTGACTCCAATTTCAAGTGATCATTAAATCTAGGCAATATTTCTAATTAAAAACTGATCCCAAATATCGATTGTATATTAATTTAGATATTTGATTATACTTTCAATTATTCGTTCATTAGCAACCCAGTGTCGCTTAGCAAATCACTCGGCCAACAGTGAACACACGGACACAAACTCACCAGTTCTGGACTTACTCAGAAGATACAGGGTGATTATAATACCTTTAAGTATGCCACACCCTGCAAGCAAATAACAAAAAGTGTATTTTTTCCTATAACCACGAAAACTGTAACTTGTCAAGTCAATGAGAGTCAGAAATCCAAAGGTCCATAAGGATGTGACCCATGGTCCACATCTCATGAAACAATGACGGCTACCTTCAGAAGTATGTCTTGTGTTATTTTTATTTTCACAATGTCCTAATGTATAAAATTTAACGGAAGGTGTTGCAAAGCTCTTTATGAACATCTTCAAAATTTCATATTTTAAATGGTTCTTTATTTCCATCATTTGTTTTACTCTTTTCAACAGTGGATGCACACCATAACACCTTTGTAGGTCAACATCAACAACACAAAAGCTCTGAATCTTCACAGACCTGTGGACATACACTCACCTAAAGGATTATTAGGAACACCATACTAATACTGTGTTTGACCCCCTTTCGCCTTCAGAACTGCCTTAATTCTACGTGGCATTGATTCAACAAGGTGCTGAAAGCATTCTTTAGAAATGCTGGCCCATATTGATATGATAGCATCTTGCAGTTGATGGAGATTTGTGGGATGCACATCCAGGGCACGAAGCTCCCGTTCCACCACATCCCAAAGATGCTCTATTGGGTTGAGATCTGGTGACTGTGGGGGCCATTTTAGTACAGTGAACTCATTATCATGTTCAAGAAACCAATTTGAAATGATTCGAGCTTTGTGACATGGTGCATTATCCTGCTGGAAGTAGCCATCAGAGGATGGGTACATGGTGGTCATAAAGGGATGGACATGGTCAGAAACAATGCTCAGGTAGGCCGTGGCATTTAAACGATGCTCAATTGGCACTAAGGGGCCTAAAGTGTGCCAAGAAAACATCCCCCACACCATTACACCACCACCACCAGCCTGCACAGTGGTAACAAGGCATGATGGATCCATGTTCTCATTCTGTTTACGCCAAATTCTGACTCTACCATCTGAATGTCTCAACAGAAATCGAGACTCATCAGACCAGGCAACATTTTTCCAGTCTTCAACCGTCCAATTTTGGTGAGCTCGTGCAAATTGTAGCCTCTTTTTCCTATTTGTAGTGGAGATGAGTGGTACCCGGTGGGGTCTTCTGCTGTTGTAGCCCATCCGCCTCAAGGTTGTGCGTGTTGTGGCTTCACAAATGCTTTGCTGCATACCTCGGTTGTAACGAGTGGTTATTTCAGTCAAAGTTGCTCTTCTATCAGCTTGAATCAGTCGGCCCATTCTCCTCTGACCTCTAGCATCAACAAGGCATTTTCGCCCACAGGACTGCAGCATACTGGATGTTTTTCCCTTTTCACACCATTCTTTGTAAACCCTAGAAATGGTTGTGCGTGAAAATCCCAGTAACTGAGCAGATTGTGAAATACTCAGACCGGCCCGTCTGGCACCAACAACCATGCTACGCTCAAAATTGCTTAAATCACCTTTCTTTCCCATTCTGACATTCAGTTTGGAGTTCAGGAGATTGTCTTGACCAGGACCACACCCCTAAATGCATTGAAGCAACTGCCATGTGATTGGTTGATTAGATAATTGCATTAATGAGAAATTGAACAGGTGTTCCTAATAATCCTTTAGGTGAGTGTGTATATATATATATATATATATATATATATATATATATATATATATATATATATATATATATATATATATATATATATATATATATATATATATATATATATATATATATATATATAGAGAGAGAGAGAGAGAGAGAGAGAGCAGGATCCGCCCCTACATTTACTTTAACTTTTAGAGAATCACAATATAAACAATAGCAAAATAGTGGCATAGGAAAAACACAAAGAACATGGCTATTACAACAATCATAAAAATGCCAAATTTGTATTATGGACTATTTAAAAAAAACAACAACATCAATAAGAAAATAGTTGCATTGGTGGGGTCAAACCACAACCTTTACTTTTACTTTGTAAGGGCAGATGACAAATACATGTATTATTTTTCAATTATTTATGACAAATACATGTAATGAGTTAGTGAAATGCGTGGCATCCATTTCTTTTAACGTGCAGGTCCTAAGAAAGGGTCGGGAGAACATAAATATTAAATTATTCACATAAATTTGATAATCACAACACAATGTCAACACTCCCCTTAAATTGATAATTTCGCAGCATTGATAACTCATTACAAATTACATAAGGATGTCCTGCTATGAAAGATTTGTTTTGTTTCATAACCTGTTTTGTAGCTATTGATGAGAGGTTTGCAGTTTGAAAATGCTTGTCATTTGAGAGATTCAGAGGGTCGAGATCACATAATATGTGTTATATGAAACTCAGTTCTCAGTAATAGTTTTGGTCGAAATGGACATTGGTGAATTATGAAACAATGTTTTGTAGCAGTAAAACATTTGAGAGATTAAAATGTTTCTGTTTTCAGTGATGCATCTGAATTTATTTCATTACTTATCACGCCTGTTTTGGGTTTGGTTCTTGTTTTCATGTCTTTTATTTTGTAGTTTGATTCATGTTGTTAGTGTCATGCTTCCCTTGCCCTCATGTATCTCTGCCTTGTGTATGTGTCATGTTCTGATTGGTTGTCCTAGTCATGTGTCTTGTCCCCGTCGGTTGGTTCATGTCATGTGACCCTCTTTGTTTGCTATAAGTAGCCCATTTGGTTCCATTGTCTCTCGTCATCAGTGTTGCCAACTTAGCAACACTGCGACTTTTTTCCAAAAAAAGTGACTAGCGACAAATCTAGCGACTTCTTTGACAAACCTTAGCGAGTCTCTGTGATCACTGGCACTGCTACAACGGCGCGAGGTCAGCGCGCACGCACCTCTTTCAGTGAGTAGCGCGTTCAGTTAAAATAGATATTATGTTGCTTCTCTAATTTTACATGCAAATATAGCCGAAATCACAGCACAGGAATTGTCTTGTCTTATCTTGTGTATTATTTGATTTCATCAGACAACGGCTAAATTATAAATTAGTATTTTTGTGCAGACTAACTTCTTGGAAGGGAGAGCTGGTGTATTCTTAAAGGGCTGCGTTTCAGTCACTATTTCATATTTATCCCGTTGACTGACAACATAAACAGTAAAATATATAAAGGAATGTGAATTTAGCGCATTAATATGCTAATTAGCATGACGTCATCTGCCGACATTTAGCGTCTTTTCGAACTGGCTTTAGCTACTTTCCATCGAAAGAAGTTGGCAACACTGCTCGTCATGTATTAAGGTTATAACCCACTGTCGGTGAGTCTAGTTTGTCCATGCCAAATCAAGTCTGTTCAAGTCAAGTAGGGATTATGTTTGTATTTTGGATCACTTTGTAAATAAACTGCACTTGGGTTCTTACTATGCGTGCCTTCAGTGGACTGATTGTTACAACTTGGCCTCGTAGTAAATCATATGTGGGAGAAAATTTCATCAAGAATTAGTATTACATCTAATACTTATTGCTATAAGATTTAGTATGCTAAATTATTATAATAGGAACTAAAATGCTGTTTTTGGCCATTGCATCCTGTTACAGTACATGTAGAACTTTATCATATATCCTATACAGAAAACCCTTGTAAGATCATAGAATGAGATTTAATATTAGGGCAAAGATGGGCTGTTTAAATGTGGTCATTTCAAATATCATTTACAAAAAGTAATTTTATTTAATTACCACTATGCGGCTAATTGACTTAGCTGATATATGTCACTAGTCCACATGGTAGAATTACAGAGTGTGTTGGCTTGTTATTAGCTATCAATGTCTGCTACATAGATACTGAAAGGAAGTGTGAGGAGTGAGATTATGGGATGCAGAATTTGAATATGTTTAGGGATCAGACAAAATACTTAAGTAAAAAATATTTTGTCTGAACCCTCGAGAGCTGACTCTGCGTGCTCTGCTCTCAAGCAGACCACACACGGACTGTGTATCCCCAGCAGTGATATAACGTTTGCAGGGAGGAACATACAGCCTGTAATGCGATCTGCTCTCGCCCAAGTGCTTGCACACATTGTGGAGCTTATTTCAAGTGATTGTGCTTAGGAACAAACAACACTAAATAAGACTCACAACACAGATCGACAGATACACACACACACACACAGAGTAGCGGTTGCTGAATGACAAAAAGCTGATGCCGGTTCCGCCGCACGTGCTTTTATGCTTCCTGCTCGATTACGTCACCCGCCTATGACGTCTCGCCCTTCCATTGGACAGATTACACATGAATTCAGAGCGCGCTCACGCTGGAGGCTTTCCCCTAGCGTTTTCGACGCAGCTCGAGTTCCTGGAAGGGAACTCATAAAATAAAGAATTGTAGCATGGTTTTTGAGACTAAATAAAGATTTTATAATCTTCCTTGTTTGACTTGATCTGTTTTTTCCAGACCTATTGAACCGTGTAAGGTGTCAATGAAGGAACCAGTGCAACACATTGAGAGCATAAATTGACCATATAAAGCAATAACTCATACAATAAAGAGTCGTAGTATGTTCTTTTAATTTATCTAAACATTTTACAGTTTGTCCCAGAAGAGTTAGCCTGTTTATTTCAGATATATTGAACCATGTAATGTGTGAATGATGAAAACCAGTGTAACATGTTGGGAGTTTTAATTGCTCATATAAAGCAAATTGCCCACTGAAGAGTTGTAGTGTGTTATTCAGGTTAAAATAAACATTCCACCATGTTCTGTTCTGTAACAGTCCACAGAGCCTTTTAAAAGCTATTGAACTGAATAATTTGTCGTTTAGTAAATCAATGCAACAGGCTGGGAGTAGTTGTTGACCATATAAAGCAAATGATTGCTAAATAAAGAGTTGTATGTTTATTAGGATCAAATTAAGATTTTACATCGTGGACTCCAATGACTCGATCAAAAACAAAATAATTCATACAGAACACAAATTTCACCAAAGCATTTTTCCCACATTCCAAAGGCTGTAGTATGTTCCTAGTGACCAGCCTGACTTACTACAGGCAAGAGTTTGTTAATACCTCCCTTTCCGCACATACAGTACAAAAAGTTGTTATGAAAAGAAGTACTGTATTTCACCAAAGTTTTTTTTTTTTTTTACGCTCGAGTGGTTGTAGTATGTTCCTTCTGGCCGCGCTGACTTACTACAATTGAAATTTTGCCAATATCTCCCTTTAGAAAAGTACAGTATGCAAATATTTTTGAAAAGCAATAACTCTAAAAACCCAAAAGTGTTCCAAAGGTTGTAGTATGTTCCTTGTGGTCAGACTGACTTACTAAAGCTGAGATTTTATCAGCTCCTTTGTTACTTTACAAACACTTTTGGTTATTTACAGTTATTGATTTTCAAAAACTATTTGATACTGTAATTTTATAAAGGGACGTACTAGAAAAATCTCACATGTACTAAGTCACTCTGGCCACTAGGAACCTACTACAGTCTTTGGAACATGGGAAAAACCCTTTGGTGAAATACAGTACTGTATCTATTTTACAATTTTTTACAATTTGTTTACTGTACATACAGTAAGGGAAACCAGGAAGTGTTACATGTTCTCTGAATCAGGCATAAACATCTTGCATTTTTAATTAACTCCAGTCAATAGTTTTGAAACCTAACTGTAGAATGGTGCAGAGTGTGTGTTCAGCACCACATGTGTGGACAGCAGCCAAATTAAATGGGCCGGGCGTGTCTTTATGTAAACAGGTTTCTCATTTCCATACTCATTTGAAGTGATCTAGTATGCTCAGAAGGCTGTAAGAAAGAAATTACAGCATGTTTTGAATCTGTGTATGTTAGAACAGAGCTCTGTGTGTTACAATATATCAAACTCTGCAGAGCTCAGTAAAAGTGACAGTCCCCAAACCATAAGCTGTAGCGTGTCTTTTGGATGGTGCTTAATAACACGTGCTTAATAAGTGATTTGGGGTTAATTTGTGCAACCAGTAAAATACATGGAAACATCAAGGTGCAGGTGGGAGCATCTAGGAGATCATCTAAATCACAATCCAGTAATATAATATTATTCATTGAGGAAATGAAAACACAGTTATTGCAATACACTGATGCACAGCAAAACAGTGTACCTTCAGCTCCACACATCTGGTGATCTGATACAAACACAGAACAAGTCATCAAAAAAAAAAACAATTGCAATGTTTATTTGAGGTTAAACATTTAACTGTATATTCAATAAGGCTAAAAAGGAAACTTTTAAAACAACCCGTACCACTATATAAAATGTATTGAGCTGTATATGCTGTAGCATTAAAAGGCAACAGAACTCAGTAGTCATGACCATACTCATACCTATGAGGTGTAGTGAGTTTTATTTTAACTGTGTTTGTTAAAAGTTAAAAGCCAATAACATTTTTGCATTTTTAACATTTTTGAATCCACTGTTGGAAAGATATTGAAAAACAAAGTCTGAATGTGAGAATATGAAACCAACTTTACCGCAGTAAAAAAGCATACCAGGTATTAATGTACCCAGTGGAAAAAACCCTAAAAGTGGGTTTTCCCCACCGTACCTTGCCGTACCATGCAGTGGAAAAGCGCCATGAGGTAACATTTTAAATGCATGCTGGGTACAATTAACTATATATTTTTTATCATATTTCATCTATTTTGTAAACAATTCAAGTGTAACCATAACAAAATACTGTTATTAAACCAATGTAATGTTCAAGTTAGCACATAATTTATAACTGAATTGAAGTGCTACCTATTGCAATACAATATAGTCACACAATAGCAACGCTCTCCCACATATTTTGCTCTTATAACTGCGCTTAACGTGAAAAAATACTATAGTAATTTATAGTAAATACTATAGTATTTTTGAACCATACTGTAGTAAAGTACTTGAATTAATTTGTTGTGTTAATTCTATAGTTGCTGTGGTAATATAACAATTATAGTAATATAAACAAATTAATTTACCTGATACTGTCCTATATAGTTTTCTACAATTATAGGGTATATCGGGTATACAATACACCACTGTTTACTGTAGTAAAAACTAAAGGATATTACAGGATTTATTTCAGTTCATTATAGTTAATACTACAGTATGCTGTAGCATTCATTAACAAAGTGTTGAAAATACTATAATATATGCAGTATAATACAATTTACTATAGTATGGTTCAAAAACACTATAGTATTTACTATAAATTACTATAGTATTGTTTCATGTTTTCTGGCAGTGGGTGGTAAAAGACAAGAAATGTGCAATGTTTTACACCATCATGCTGATAATGTTACTAACGCAACTTTAGTCTTTCAGCGATTCTACAGCTTGAACCACTGTAGGGAAACCAGCGTTACAAAACAATAGAGGGCAGTTCAAACATGAATCCAGTTTATCATGATTTTCATGCACACAGCCTCAGCCTAAGGGCAAACACAGAGCTTTAAAAGGTGACATGCAAAAGAGAATGCAAACAATATTATGCAAACTCTGTCATGTGAGTCAACAAAATGATTACTGCCGAAGATGTTCATAATGTCCCTCGAACAGAACTGAAAGGTTTAACCTTCTTCAAAATGTAATCTTGTACAGATGTAAATTATTCAAGATTTATCTGTTATTATTAGTATTCTTGTTATTATTTACACTTAAATAAAAAAGAAAACCTTAAGATGCACATACAGATACATGCAACAAAATGGACAACTGCAACTGACTCAAGTGATCACACTCTTGTGTTAAAAGCATGCAGTACTTGCAAAGTTACTTATTACAAAGTTATTTACTTGGGAGACCATCAAAATAAAGTGTCAGTGTTTCCTAAAATAAAAAGCAATCTATGTATTTTAAGACTTATCTATAAAGTGTGGAAAAATAAGTATGATTTTCTAAAGACAGTATGTTATTTAAAACTGAAATAAATGGCATTAATGTTGCAAAAATAACTTTTAACTTATACAAGTTACAAGATTTTTTTTTTTTTTTAATACATCAATTAAACAACTAAATAAAACAACTATTTACATGAAAACAGTACAGTCCAATAAAACATGTTTAACAGTTATTGTAGGTTATTGCATCCTGGCGCACAGCAGCTGTTGAAATAGTAAGGTTTGTAAGGTTTGTAAGGTCTAAATAGTCTGGTTTTAAATTGTTGTTCTACAACTGTCTATATCAATTCTACAGCCGCTCCAGCGCTCTCCTGATGGCCTGCCAAAATGGCAGAGTTTAGATTGCGTGACCTCAACCTCTGGACCTCTATTGACCTTATGTAGCCCCGTCCCTTTTTAGCGCTGCATTTGCTGTCTTCTGGTTGTATTTCCACAGTGATCTCACAGATTTATGAATGAACTGCTCATTTTAAAAACTTCCTGGTCTACTGACATTTGTTAAGACATCTGCTTTAAACATTACAATGCTCACGATAACTTTCGTTAACTCTACAATACATAAATCCACTTTACCAGCTACCAAACAGAAGTTCAAAGACAATATTCTAAAGATTGTGACGCGCTTGTTTCTTTGGAGAATAAGGTCAATAAAATACCCCAAAGTATTCTATTGAAGAAAGCCCCTCCTTCTGAATAAAAGAGACCATTGCTAATCTGTAAATTCAGCGAGTCACTGCAGCTGCCATTAGAAGCTCCGATTGTTAGAAACGGTCAGCGTCCTGGAGATGTGCACTCAGGACTGTGCATCAAACATGAATCCAGTTCATCATGATTTTCATGCACACAGCCTCAGCCTAAGGGCAAACACAGAGCTTTAAAGGGTGACATGCAAAAGAGAATGCAAACAATATTATGCAAACTCTGCTGTGTGAGTCAACAAAATGATTACTGCCGAAGATGTACATAATGTCCCTCGAACAGAACTGAAAGGTTTGAAGTAACCTCCTTCAAAATGTAATCTTGTACAGATGAAAATTATTCAAGATTTATCTATTGTATTATTGTTATTATTTACACTTAAATATAAAGAAAACCTTAAGATGCACATACAGACACATATAACTGTTACGGGCTGACGAGACGTGAGACGTGCGGATCCATATGCAAGGCTTTATTATAAAACATGGTCAGAAACAGGCAGGGTCAGACAGGGGCAAACAGGTATGGCAAGGGCAAGACAGAGCAATCCGTGGAACAAGCGTGGGTCAACGATCAGCGAACAGTATCCAAAGGGGCAAGGCAGAGAGATAATCCAGAGACGAGAGCAACAATCCAAACAGGGAGCGAACAGAGTCCAAACGGCAGAGGCAAAGGGTAAATCCAGGAAACAAGAGCAGGGTCAAACACGGCAGGAAAACAAGGCAAGGCAAGACTATGAAAACTAGGAACGCTTTGTAAGGTAGCACGCTAACAATACTCCGCCCTGAGCAAGAGCAAGTCCCAGGCTTATATGGTGTGTGGTGGTGATTGGAAAATGGTGATCAGGTGTGTGATGTGTGAATGGTGACAGCTGTGATCTGTGCAATGGATTGTGGGAAATGGAGTCCAATGTGCTGTGAGTGTAAAAGTCACTGTGGTGAACGGGTGACCTCTAGTGGTGGTTGACAGGGAGAGCATGGACCAGATTCGTGACATAGCCCCCCCCCAAGGAGCGGCTTCCAGACGCTCCTACACAATCCAGGAGGGCGGTGGAGCGGAGGCGGAACAGGGGGAGGGACGGAGGGCCAGGTCCTTGAGGAAGTGGGAAGACCGGGGACAGAGGCAGAACCGGCAGAGCAGGAAACCAGGGCGGAGCCTGAGATCTGGGGGAAACAGAGGCAGACAACACAGGGAGAGCAGAGACAGACAAAACTGGGAGAGTCTTCGTTGCAGGGCAGGACGGGACCAGAGCCCACCAGTGTGGCGTAGACAGGGCAGAGTATCTCCACGGCAGAGCGGACTGGTCAGGAAGCCATGACAGGATCAGGGATCTGGGGAGAACAGAGACAGACACCACAGAGAGAGTCCCCATGGTCACAGGAGCCGTGACCGAGCAGGTCGAGAGTTCATGGACGGTCTCTATGGCTGTGGCAGGACAGGGCGAGAGCTCACGGACGGCCTCTTTAGCCGTGACAGGACAGGGCGAGAGCTCACAGACGGCCTCTTTAGCCGTGACAGGACAGGGCGAGAGCTCACAGACGGCCTCTTTAGCCGTGACAGGACAGGGCGTGAGTTCACAGGCGGCCTCTTTGGCCGTGACAGGACAGGGCGTGAGTTCACAGGCGGCCTCTTTGGGGCGCTCTGGAGGAGCGGGCACTTGAGGCTCGGGAACGGCACTCCTGGCCGTGACATGGTAAACCGGAAGTTCGGGAACGGCCTCCGTGGCCTTAACAGGGCAGACAGGGAGTACAGAAACGGCCTCCGTGGCCGTGACAGGGCAGACAGGGAGTTCAGGACCGACCCCCATGGCCGTGACAGGGCAGACCATGAGGTCAGGAGTAGGTGCCACCACTTCGGGAGGTTCTGCAGCGGAAGCCGCCACCTCTGGAGGCACTGGAGCAGACTCGTGGACAGGAGAGGCCTCAGCAGTACACTCATGGATAGGAGAGGCCTCAGGAGCACAGTGTGCAGCCCACACACTCAAAATGGCAACCGCCATAACGGGAAGCACTGAGGTCAGGGGAACAGTCTCTGTAACAGCCAAGGTTGAGGCCCTGGGAATGCCAGCTACTCGCACCGACATCAGTGGTGGGTCCAACACACTGGATATCATAACTCGAAGGACTGACCTTGAATCTGTGGTAACAGACTCTGGCTTGACAGCGACGACGTGAGCAGACTCTGGCTTGACAGCGACGACGTGAGCAGACTCTGGCTTGACAGCGACGACGTGAGCAGACTCTGGCTTGACAGCGACGACGTGAGCAGACTCTGGCTTGACAGCGACGACGTGAGCAGACTCTGGCTTGGCAGGCATGACGCGAGCAGACTCTGGCTTGGCAGGCATGACGTGAAGGGGTGCTGTTGCTGCCGCCATTTTGTGAGTGAGTGAGGTGTCGCGTTCCTCCGCGACACCCACAGTAAAAGAGGAGCCCACACACAGTAAAGCATAGTCCATAAATTGACTGAGAGATGAACGGGGACCCTCGCGGATTAACCTTGACCGGAGCGGCTGATTAATACCTTCACAAAAAAAGTCAATAAGTGCGTAGTCCGGCAGATCAGAAAAATAGGCGAGGTCTAAGTACTCCTGAATATAGTCCTCGAGCGGTCGCGAGCCCTGCTCGAGGGTTAATAACAGTCGTGCACAGTCCATACCTGGCCAATGTCCTCTTGAAAAGCCGCTGGATCCTTGTGAGGCCGAGTATTCTGTTACGGGGCTGACGAGACGTGAGACGTGCGGATCCATATGCAAGGCTTTATTATAAAACATGGTCAGAAACAGGCAGGGTCAGACAGGGGCAAACAGGTATGGCAAGGGCAAGACAGAGCAATCCGTGGAACAAGCGTGGGTCAACGATCAGCGAACAGTATCCAAAGGGGCAAGGCAGAGAGATAATCCAGAGACGAGAGCAACAATCCAAACAGGGAGCGAACAGAGTCCAAACGGCAGAGGCAAAGGGTAAATCCAGGAAACAAGAGCAGGGTCAAACACGGCAGGAAAACAAGGCAAGACTATGAAAACTAGGAACGCTTTGTAAGGTAGCACGCTAACAATACTCCGCCCTGAGCAAGAGCAAGTCCCAGGCTTATATGGTGTGTGGTGGTGATTGGAAAATGGTGATCAGGTGTGTGATGTGTGAATGGTGACAGCTGTGATCTGTGCAATGGATTGTGGGAAATGGAGTCCAATGTGCTGTGAGTGTAAAAGTCACTGTGGTGAACGGGTGACCTCTAGTGGTGGTTGACAGGGAGAGCATGGACCAGATTCGTGACAATAACAAAATGGACAACTGCAACTGACTCAAGTGATCACACTCGTGTTAAAAGCATGTCATATTTTATTGTTACACTTTATTTTGATATTCCCCTTTAGACGTGCTGTTGACAATAACTTTGCAACTATAGCCTGTCAACTAACTCTAATTAGAGTATTATTAGTAAACTGTTAAGCTTAGTAGAATAAGACGTACTTGCAAAGTTACTTATTACAAAGTTATTTACTTGGGGGACCATCAAAATAAAGTGTCAGTGTTTCCTAAAATAAAAATCTGTGTATTTTAAGACTTATTTATAAAGTGTGAAAAAATAAGTATGATATTCTAAAGATATGTTGTTTAAAACTGAAATGTAATTAATGTTGCAAAAACAATGGATACTTTTACAAGTCCACAGGCAAAGTTTTTTTTTTTTTTAATCAGTTAAACAACTCTAAATAAAATAGCTATCTATTTACATGAAAACAGTACAGTCCAATAAAACATGTTTAACAGTCATTGCAAGTTGACAAGGAAGACATATGGTGGTGGTTATGCAAGAAAAAAAAGGCATGGTGTGCTTTCGTACATGTTTCTCATATATTATTATAGCACTGTTTGTGCTGAATACAGTGTAATCAGACTTTAGCTATTAACATGTTACCGAACAAGCACAAATGTCAGGGCATGTCAAAACTTCTCCAGGACCCAAACACCCCCTCAGACCTCAGAGGGTTAATAAATAATGTCTGATTCTTGTATGCCCTTAATGGCACCTAGTAAAAGCAACTTGACCATACCTAGCTTTGAAACTAATGAAGCAACATATTTCCTTGCCATTCATCCCATTCCATCTGCCACGTCTTAATTAAGAGTTGTGCTGTGGATCCCCAGAACTGAAACTGAGAAGCACTGCTGTAACTCCACCCCATGCATTTCATTGATATTATAAAAGGTTGTCAGCAGCATTGATACACATACTGCTGAGTGAGAGAGCTTGTGATTTCAGTGCACAGTAAGTAGCTTATTCATAAAGAACTGTTTGGTCTAATTGTGCATTATTTTTTACAGTTCTGTTCATTCATCTCTAAACTCAATTCCCTTATATACTGTATCTTCTTTTATAATATAAAATCCACTTAGAATATTAAAATCACTTATAATTACAACATATATTATACACTATACTATGTGCTTTGAGTTTTAAAAAGACGCATTAAAAAAATTTATTAATATTATTATTATACAATTTTATTAATAACTTAACATCAATGATGTCAACATTCTTTTTTTGTTTGTTTGTTTGTTTTTTGATGATTGTAGAGTGTAGCATTTTGTTTGTACACAGACCACAAAACTGATGGGAGCAGCTCTGGTGTCAAACAGGATCTGAAACCTTCAGATGACACGCGTCGGTATCACTGTAAGTTACTGGAACCTTAATTATTTATTCATTTATTATAATAAAGGTGTAAAAACTGTTGCAGGTTCTCATGTCTTGTTAAAGTATTACTGTTTTTCTCAATGGATTTTACACAGTTCCTCAAACTCAATGCACTCAAAACAATCTAGGCAGCCATCTGAATACATTGACATTACTTGACAATGTCATTATAAAAATAACTAATATTATATAATAATGCATGATTTAAGAGTAAAAAATAATCTCCTTTTTTAATCATCTAGATTTCAGTTTAAAATTCCTGGATTACTGATTCACGGGCCACTATCATCATGAGTTTAGAGAATCTGCATTTTATGTCTTGGAATTCAAATGGGATCACAACTAAAATAAAGGATGTGAAGAAGGAAATAGAGAAACAAGAATGCCATGTTGTTTTCCTTCAAGAGACACGTTCAGGTGTTGGTTTAGAGACGCTGGAAGAATGGAAACCATTTTACACCCCACAAACATCACAACATAAAGGAGTGGCTATTTTGATAAGAAAAGACATATTTGATGAATCATTCTGCACAGAAAGGGATGTTGATGGCTGCTTTATTGTAGTTAAATGTACTCTAAAAGGACAACTATTTACACTTGTGAGTGTATACAATCGTCAGTCTGATCCAAGACCCTTAATGAAACTCAGAAATGTATTTGAGAAATATGCAGAGGGCATCTTACTGATTGGAGGAGATTTTAACATCGCTCTGAATCCATATCTAGACAGAAATTCAAAAACAATAAATGAAAACCATTTACATTTCAAACCAATTATGGAGAGATTTATGACTACATTCCATCTTGTAGATGTTTGGAGAAGATTTCACCCAGCAGACAGGCAATATTCTTATCGGCAAAATGCTGTCATGTCAAGATTGGACTATTGTTTTGTTACAGAGGAGTCGATGAAATATGTTATAACCTGTGAGATTTCTACCGAAGAATGCTGTTCTGACCATCAGCCGGTTCTGTTTCAAATTGGGATATCCAGAGAAGAAAGCATGGAACAAGAATTTTGTCAGGTTATCACTGATGAGGAGAACAAAATTCATATCTTTAACATGATAAACTCAGTTACTGATAAATGGTTAAGCCAAAAACATAAATACTGTCCAGAACTTAATTTGACTATAAATCCCTTCAAACCTCTAATGATTAGCGTCAGGGAGGTTGAAAGTGCAATTCAGTCTTTGGCAGTAAACCCAAAACGCATTGAGCGTCCAGATGGTATACCAGTCTCATTCTATCTGAATAACTCGTATGCTCTGATTCCATATCTGTGTGCTTATTATAACAACATACTTGAGCAATCAATGATGATCCCAGAGTCTTTCAATACGGCTCTCAAAGTGTCTGAGACTCACTACAGATTTAATGTTGACTATCTGATCTTAGCCTCCATCATGGCCAGGTGGCTTAATGACCACATGGAGTCCCATTCAGAGGACTACACAGATGATGGAAATAATAACGCAGTGTTGTTTACCTTCAAAGAGCAACCAGTAAAGCTCAGGTGGACTGTCTTAAAGAAGTTTGTGTTAACAGAAATGAATAGAGACAAGACAAACCCACCTTTATCCGATAAATTAAAAATAGACATCCTTAACAGGGTCCTGAGAAACAGTCCCAGAGGTAATTACAAATTACTGTGCTGGGGCTGCCCTCTGACTCCAGTGCTCATGACGCTGTGTCTTAAATGTGTTGCTAAAGAAATGATTGACACTGCACAAGACCAAACATCAAAATTATTTATTTCTAGAGAGAATGTCGTTGCTAGATTCTCTGTTGGTTTTGATAGAGGTTTACTGAGGAACTTGGAAGAAAAATATATACTTGTGAAATTTAAACTTCTAAAATAAAGTATAAAAATATAAAAAACATCAGAATGTAAATAGAAATTTCTAAACTATTTTGTACATGTTGCTGTCATGATATCTGATTATATTCACAATTCATCAGAATGCAACTGATTTTGATGGTTTTCGAATGTTTAATTTCAATTGTATGTACAGAATCATCCTAAATTATCTTTGCACAGCATGATAATATATACGATGTATTTTTGTTTTTTAGATCAATGTACATTTCTGATATTACAACATGATATTCCTTTAGTTGATCCTGCTTGGGCTGTAAAATGTTTTCCTTTTACACAAATATTAATGTAACAAGAACTGATGTAAAAACAATGTGTCTAATTTACAATGTACCTTCAATGAGGTACATAATTCTTAAGTGCATTACAGAATAAACAAGAAAATGTATAAAAATGTAAAGGTCTAGGCCAGGGATGGGCTGCTGACCTGTGGAGTTTAGCTCCGAGTCTAATCAAACACACCTGGGGGCTGTTCCATAAAAGACGCTAAGAAAAGCGGGAATTAAAGTCCAAAACCTGACTTGAAATAACCTAACAAATCAATCGGGACTAAAGCGGTTCCATAAACGACAATTCAAGTTCACGCAATCTGACTAATGCTATCCAGGTTCAGTGAGTCAGGATAATGTGAGTACACGCTTATTCTGAAGCAGCCCTTAATGTCCATCATGGATCAAATCGATCCACCATAGCAAACAGCGAATATTTGTGCTGTTTAACGCATTTGAAACATTGTGTTTTCCTCAGTGCATAACTGATACGTCACAGGTATATTTTTTACATCTGTAAATGTCAGAAAGCCATGCAAATATATCCATTTAGCTGTCAGGAGTGGGCGGGGCTTCTGCGAGAGAACGAGCGCTGCGGCGCGCATGCGCGCTACACAGACAGGGCAGAATAGAATACTAGCGCAAGAAATCGGAATAAAATATACATTCTGCTAAAATATTTGTTGTTGGACATTAAATGTGACACATAGAATTTTAATTTCCTACATATAAGTGTATTTTTATGATAGCAGCAACTGTTAATCACTAGCTCAAATGAATTAAATGTGTGTTCCTCTTATCAGTTAAAATGTACTCTGATTTCTATTATAAATTTACATTTTTAATTCAGTGATTTTTAACTTTTGTGTTTTTATGTTTTAATGCTTTAAAGAGACATTTTAGATTGTAATGTTTTAATGTTCTAATAACCATAAAAGGTACAGCTGTCATATTCAGAGAGAAAGGCTGCATGGCTATAAACTTCTGAACAGGCCCCAGGATCCGCCCCTACATTTACTTTCACTTTTAGACAATCACAATATAAACAATAGCAAAATAGTGGCAAAGGAAAAACACAAAGAACATGGCTATTACAGCAATCATAAAAATGCCAAATTTGTATAATGGACTATTTAAAAAAAACAACAACATCAATAAGAAAATAGTTGCATTGGTGGGGTCAAACCACAACCTTTACTTTTACTTTGTAAGGGCAGATGACAAATAAATGTATTATTTTTCAATTATTTATGACAAATACATGTAATGAGTTAGTGAAATGCGTGGCATCCATTTCTTTTAACGTGCAGGTCCTGAGAAAGGGTCGGGAGAACATAAATATTAAATTATTCACATAAATTTGATAATCACAACACAATGTCAACACTCCCCTTAAATTGATAATTTTGCAGCATTGATAACTCATTACAAATTACATAAGGATGTCCTGCTATGAAAGTTTTTGTTTGTTTCATAACCTGTTTTGTAGCTATTGATGAGAGGCTTGCAGTTTGAAAATGCTTGACCCTCTGAATCTCTCAAATGACGAGATCACATAATATGTGTTACATGAAACTCAGTTCTCAGTAATAGTTTTGGTCGAAATGGACATTGGTGAATTATGAAATGATGTTTTGTAGCAGTAAAACATTTGAGAGATTAAAATGTTTCTGTTTTCAGTGATGCATCTGAATTTATTTCATTACTTGTCACACCTGTTTTGGGTTTGGTTTCATGTTCTTGTTTTCATGTCATGCTTCTCTTGCCCTCATGTATCTCTGCCTTGTGTATGTGTCATGTTCTGATTGGTTGTCCTAGTCATGTGTCTTGTCCCCATTGGTTGGTTCATGTCACGTGACCCTCTTTGTTTGCTATAAGTAGCTCATTTGTTTCCATTGTCTCTCGTCATGTATTGAAGTTATAACCCACTGTCGGTGTAGTTTGTCCATGCCAAGTCAAGTCAGGATTGACTATGCACGCCTTCAGTGGACTGATTGTTACAACTTGGCCTTGTAGTTAATCATATGTGGAAAAAAACGAATCAAGAATTAGTATTATATCTTATTCAAGATTCAAGATTCAAGAGTTTTATTCGTCACATACACAATTATACAGAGTATAACCAGCAGTGAAATGTAGGTCAGGTCCGCTCCAAGGACAGTGCAATTATAAAGTATACAAATATTAAGAGAAGAAAAGTAGAAAAAAATAAAAAAAATAAAATAAAATAAAAAGAATAAAATAAAATATAAATGTGCAGGTCAGTATGTTGTTGACTTAAATAGTACTAAGAGGAATGTGCAAAATAATGTGCAAAAAAGTTGTACAGGGTATATAATAGCAGCAATATGAGGTAGAGAAAAATTATGAATAACTTATTGATATGGTGATATTTACATGGAGTCAAGTGATGTTATGACACAGAGTTAGAGTTTAGGAGCCTGATGGCCTGGGGGAAGAAGCTCCTCCTAAGTCTCTCAGTTTTTGCCATCAGGCTACGGAAGCGCTTACCAGATGGAAGCAAAGTGAATAGACAGTTACCAGGGTGATTTGAGTCCTTGATTATTTTGACAGCTCTATTTTTGCAGCGTTTGAGGTAGATGTCCTGCAGAGAGGGGAGAGCAGACCCTGAGATGCGCTCAGCTAAGCGCACAACTCTCTGTAGTGCTTTGCAGTCCTGATTGGAGCTGTTTCCATACCACACTGAGATGCACTTGAGTCAATACACTTTCTATGGTCCCTGAATAGAAAGTTTTCAGGATTGCTGGTGAGACCCTGAATTTCCTCAGCTGTCGCAGATGGTACAGTCTTTGCCTGGCTTTCTTAACCTGTGTTTGGATGTGTGTAGTCCAAGTCAGGTTCTCGGAGATGTTTACACCGAGGTACTTGAAGCTACTCACCCTCTCCACAGGGGTCCCACTGATCATAAGAGGTGTGTAGGGCTGCTGCTGTCTCTTCCTGAAGTCCATGATCAGCTCTTTAGTTTTGCTCACATTCAGAGAGAGACAGTTGTCCTGGCACCATGATGTGAGTCTCTCTACCTCGTCCAAGTATGCGGTCTCATCGTTGTTGGAGATGAGGCCCAGAACCACAGTATCATCAGCGAATTTGACAATAGATGTGGAGCTGTGAGAGGACACGCAGTCATGCGTGTAGAGAGAGTAGAGCAGGGGACTCAGGACACAGCCCTGTGGGGCTCCTATGTTCAGAGTGATGGAGTTTGAGGTGAACTGGCCAACTTTCACCACTTGAGGTCTGCCGGTGAGGAAGTCTTGAATCCAGTCACAGAGTGAGGAGTTTAGGCCGAGGTCTGTGAGTTTAGATGCCAGCTTGATGGGGACTATAGTGTTGAAAGCTGAGCTATAGTCAATGAATAGCAGCCTTACATAATTTCCATTGTTGCTATCCAAGTGTGTGAGGGAAGAGTGGAGAACGTGAGAAATGGCATCGTCCGTGGATCTGTTTGGGCGATAGGCAAACTGAAGAGGGTCCAGAGTATCAGGGATGGAGGAGCAAATGTGGCTCTTTACAAGTCTCTCAAAAACCTTCATGACTATAGATGTGAGGGCAACTGGGCGATAGTCATTCAGGCAAGAGGGTTTATTGTTCTTTGGCACAGGGATAATGATGGATTTTTTGAATGAGGTGGGAACCACGGCGGTAGCAAGGGACTCATTAAAGATAGAAGTGAACAAACCAGCGAGCTGATCGGCGCAGGACCTCAGAACACGGCCGGTTATCCCATCAGGTCCGGCTGCTTTCCTGACGTTCACTCTCTTTAGCGCTCTCCGAACCTCATCCTCCGACACGGTGATTACAGGATCATCGCTGCTCTGCCTGTTGCTTCCAGACGCGCTGGTCGGCAGAAACGCGCCACCGCCGTTGCCATCGAAGCGGCCGTAGAAGATGTTTAACTCGTCGGCCAGCAACGGATCTGCTCTCACCTCCGCGGAGGATTTGTTTCCGAAGTCACAGATGGTCCTCAGTCCCTGCCACATCCGTCGAGAGTCGTTGAGCTGGAAATGAGACTCAATTCTCTCTCTGTATCTGTGTTTGGCGGCTCTTACTGCGCGTCGGAGAGCATAGCACGATGCTTTGTACTCGCTCGTATTCCCAGACAGAAGAGCCTCATTGTAAGCGGCGGTGCGTGTGTTAACCGCGGCACGGATTGTTCTGTCCACCCACGGTTTCTGATTGGAGAATGTCCTTATCGTTATTGTTTCTGTAGCTTGCTCGGTTAGCGTGTTTACGAAGCTTAATGCTACATCCGTGAACTCGCTGACGTCAGAAGAACTCGCCCGGAACATGTCCCAGTCGACGTCATCAAGCGCCGCCTGCAGCATAGTCTCTGAGTGGGAGGACCAGCGCGTCACTACTCTCTGCACCGGAGGTTCCTGAACGAGCCTTTGTTTGTATCTCGGTGTTAGAAAGATGGCGGCATGGTCCGATTTGCCAAAAGCCGGTAGTGAGCGGGCTTTGTAGGCATCCTTGAACTGAGTGTAGCAATGATCCAGTGTGTTTGGTCCTCTAGTTGGACAGGATACATGTTGGTAAAAGTTCGGCATGACCTGCTTGAGGTTGGCTTTGTTAAAGTCCCCCGCGATGATGAAGGCAGCGTCAGGATGTTTGTTAATGTGGCCGCTGAGCACATCGTGAAGTTTAGACAAAGCCAAGCCAGTGTCCGCCTGTGGTGGAATGTACACAGCAGTAACAATGATCGATGAAAACTCCCGGGGCAGATAAAATGGGCGGCAGATAATGGAAAGATGTTCCAGATGAGGCGAGCAGGAACGCGACAGAATGGAGATATTCCTGGGGTCACACCATTTCTTGTTGATCATGAAACATACTCCTCCACCCCTGGATTTACCGGCCTCTGCTGTTCTGTCCGTCCGAAAGACAGAGAAGTTATCACTCGGCATTACAGCAGTGTCCGGGACCGAGGACGAAAGCCACGTTTCTGACAAACAAAGGATGTTACAGTCCCTAATGTCCCGTTGGAAACTAATCCTGGCTCTAAGATCGTCCATCTTATTCTCCAAGGATTGGACATTAGCGAGGAGAATGCTTGGGAGAGGAGGACTGTGAGCCCTTTTCCTGAGTCTGACTCGAATTCCAGCGCGCTTCCCGCGGTGTTTCTTGATCCGTCGCCTCGGGGGGGTGTTGTTTATCTCCGCGTTCCGAAGAATCTCCAGAGGCCACGCAGGATTCGTGGATAAAGTGTCCTGAAACAGGTTGGTGTAGCGGTTTCCAATGTCCAAAAGTGTTTCTATGTTGTAGGTGATCAGTGCCGACGTGAGATGTGTAAAAAGAGAAAGTAAAACTAAGTAAAAAGGAAGGTAGAAGCAAATTCTCAGTGGAGCGAACCTAACGGCGTCCGAACACAGCGGCGCCATCTTGGCGCCATCTAGCATACTAAATCTTATTGCTATAAGATTTAGTATGCTAAATTATTATAATAGGAACTAAAATGCTGTTTTTGGCCATTGCATCCTGTTACAGTACAGGTAGAACTTTATCATATATCCTATCCAGAAAACCCTTGTAAGATCATAGAATGAGATTTAATATTAGGGCAAAGATGGGCTGTTTAAATGTGGTCATTTCAAATATAATTTACAAAAAGTAATTTTATTTAATTACCACTATGTGGCTAATTGACTTAGCTGATATATATCACTAGTCCACATGGTAGAATTACAGAGTGTGTTGGCTTGTTATTAGCTATCAATGTCTGCTGCATAGATACTGAAAGGAAGTGTGAGGAGTGAGATTATGGGATGCAGAATTTGAATATGTTTAGGGGTCAGACAAAATACTTAAGTAAAATATTTTGTCTGAACCCTAAACATATTCAAATTCTAGATAAAAAAGTTCAAGACAAACTTTGTTAAGAAAGTTTTAAAAAGTTTTATAAAGTAGACGTTTAAATGCAGGAACATGTACTGATCAAATGTTCATCTAATATGCACTGTAAAGGCTGGAATACACTACATGACAATATTGCCAATATTTTTGTCCCGATTTACAGTTTAGATAAGTCAATGCTAGCTGCAGAAAGTCAGAGCCTGTCTGCAGATTTGAGATGACAGATTTCATAGCAAATAGTGTATGATGGCCACAGACTCTGATTTTTTAACTTCAAATTATGATTCCATCCAGTCGTAGGACATTAAAGATGCTTGATTTTTTTTCAGCCGATTTTAGAACATGTTGTTTTCATTTGTCACACATCTAAAAGGAGGCACATTTCTATGTGTGTTTGCTGTGATTGAAACAACTTTAAAATCTGGCAGTGTATGATTCAGTGAAGTGACATTCAGCCAAGTATGGTGACCCATACTCGGAATTAGTGCTCTGCATTTAACCCATCCAACGTGCACACACACAGCAGTGAACACACACACACACACACACACAGCAGTGAACACACACAGCAGTGAACACACACACACACACCGTGAACATACACCCGGAGCAGTGGGCAGCCATTTATGCTGCAGCGCCCGGGGAGCAGTTGGGGGTTCGGTGCCTTGCTCAAGGGCACCTCAGTCGTGGTATTGAGGGTGGAGAGAGTGCTGTACATTCACTTCCCCCACCTACAATTCCTGCCGGCCGGAGACTCGAACCCACAACCTTCGGATTACAAGTCCGACTCTCTAACCATTAGGCCACGACTTCCCCATCATACACTACACGAATGATCGTCATTCGTGTAGTGTATGATGGTCAGTTTTTCCTCTGTTACTATTACAAGGTTTGATAAGTGTGTGATGTCTACCATTTTTAAATCTGTTCTGATTTTAAAAGTCGTGTACTGTATTCCAGCCTTGAGACTGGTGAAAGTGTCTGTCAGATGCATACTGCATCTTTTGAGAACGTCTTAAATGTGAAATCAATTCTTGACTAAGTGTGAGAGTATGTGTTTATGTACTGCATGATGAAACATCTTCACCGATATCAGACACTTCTCTCAGCTCATACAGCAACACATGCACATGTAACCATAACAAAATACTGTTATTAAACCAATTCAATATAAATTATGTGCTAACTAGTCTTGATTGAACATTAACATTGAAGTGCTACCTGTTGCAATACAATCTTGTCAAACAATAGCGCTCTCCCACATATTTTGCTCTTATAACTGCTCTTATTTCTGGCAGTGGGTGGTAAAAGACAAGAAATATTTTATACCATCATGCTGATAATGTTACTAACGCAACTTTAGTCTTTCAGCGATTCTACAGCTTGAACCACTGTAGGGAAACCAGCGTTACAAAACAATAGAGGGCAGTTCAAACATGAATCCAGTTTATCATGATTTTCATGCACACAGCCTCAGCCTGAGGGCAAACACAGAGCTTTAAAAGGTGACATGCCAAAGAGAATGCAAAAAATATTATGCATACTTTGCCATGTGAGTCAACAAAATGATTACTGCCGAAGATGTACTTAATGTCCCTCGAACAGAACTGAAAGGTTTGAAGTAACCTCCTTCAAAATGAAATCTTGAACAGATATAAATTATTCAAGATTTATCTATTGTATTATTGTTATTATTGTTATTATTTGTCATATTTTTTGTTACACTTTATTTTGATATGAATCAACTTAAATGCAATTTCTCTCATTTTGTTAGTAATTAAATATCTGTGAGGTAATGACCAAACTTTCTTCCAGGAAATATCACTTACTAAACCATTCCAATAAGAGATTACATAAGGCAAAGCACAGAATTAGACTCCATCTGAAACATTTTCTTATTGTTTTTCTTATTGTTTTTTTACTTGGATTATGAAAGGCACTGTTTTCCAACAAATGTTTTACAAAGATCCACTGAGTGACATGAGATTGGAAAAGAAAGACCTCAAAAAAAGCAGGAGAACTTATGTGGCACTGCATCAGCAACAATAGCAAACTCTTTCAGACTAACAGGAATTCATGCTTAACTAAAAACTCAGAGTAATTACAGATTGAACCATTTTGATTGAAAAGTTGAGATGCAAAAATAATACAATTTTTAAACCAATTAAAAAAAAAAAAAGAGATGAGTGTTTATACAGTAGATTCTTGTTATTCCAGATTAGATATGAGAGAGGTGTAAAATTGTGTTTAAAAACGAGGGACCAAGCTAATAACATTTGCCTATGAAAAAGAGATAATTTGACAGGGATTTTCATGATGTTATAGTTCCAGATTAATAAGAAACTTAAGCCACCTAGTTTAGAAAAAACAACATTAGGGATCAGATTCCATATAGATGAGGGCTTATTGATACAGTTTTTTTATCCAATTTATTTTAAAGGTGTTGTTTAAAGTGGTGAAATCAAGAAAGTTTAAACCCCTTTTCTCAATGGTGTTCATAAATACAGATTTTCTAATAAAATGAGTTTTATTCTTCCAAACAAGTTGAGAAGCATTGTATCAGTTTTTTTTAAGAATGGCAGTGTCAACATTCAAAGAGAGAGCAGCATATGTTAACCCTGACAAACCTTCAGCTTTGGTTAGTAAGATTGTTCCCTTCAATGGGAGATCATCACGCTGGAGCCACATATTCAGTTTTTTCTGAGTACTCTCAATTAATGGATTAAAATTTAAGGAGCTTCTTTCTAATTAATTTTTTATAATAACACCTAAATAAGATACTTGATCTTTGATTTGAATATTACAAATGTCTGACAAATTGCATTCTTTGATGGACATCAGCTCACACTTTGAGAGGTTCAAGAACGGGCCTGATGCTTTGGAGAATTGCTGGATATACTTTAATGCTAAAGGAACTTGATTAGCATCTTGCAAAAAAAGAGTGGTATCATCAGCAGCTGACTGATGAGTATCTGTTTGTCAGCAATAGAGACACCATGAAGACCACTCTCAGCACATACTTGTGCCAATGGATCTCCAGCTTCCTGAAGGACAGACAGCAAGCCGTACGGATGGGTAAACACACCTCATCCTCCATCACCCTAAGCACTGGAGCCCCTCAAGGTTGTGTTCTGAGCCCCCTGCTGTACTCACTGTACACTTATGACTGTGTGGCCACTTCTAACTCCACCACCATCATCAAGTTTGCTGATGACACTGTTGTGTTGGGCCTGATCTCAGACAACGACGAGACGGCCTACATACAGGAGATTAAGAACCGGGAGAGTTGGTGCCAGGTGAATAGTCTACACCTGAACATCAGCAAAACTAAGGAGCTGATAGTGGACTTCAGTACGAAGCAGGAGCGGTCATACCAGCCGATCACGATCAACGGGACTCCAGTGGAGAGAGTGGACAGCTTCAGATACCTGGGTGTTCACATCACGCAGGACTTGACTTGGTCCTGTCATACCAGCACCCTGGTGAAGAAGGCCAGGCAGCGTCTGTACCATCTGAGACGCTTAAGGGACTTTAGACTTCCCTCTCGGGTGCTTAAGACTTTTTACACCTGCACCATCGAGAGCGTCCTGACGGGCAGCATCACTTCCTGGTTCGGGAACTGCACTATGCAGGACAGACGAGCCCTCCAGAGGGTGGTGCGTTCAGCGGAACGTACCATTCACACCGAGCTCCCTGACCTGCAGGAGATCTACAGCAAGCGGTGCCTGACCAGGGCCAGGAAGATAGTGAAGGACCTCAGCCATCCCAACAATGGAGTCTTTTCTCTGCTGCGTTCAGGGAGGCGCTTCCGCTGCATGAAGGCGAACACAGAGAG
The DNA here is from genome assembly GCF_936440315.1 of Barbus barbus. Classification (NCBI taxonomy): domain Eukaryota; kingdom Metazoa; phylum Chordata; class Actinopteri; order Cypriniformes; family Cyprinidae; genus Barbus; species Barbus barbus. Next base: position 28,265,385 of record NC_136747.1, on the reverse strand, counting down.
AATGAGGAGGAGCTTCTTCCCGCAGGCCATTCGGAGTCTTAATCTCTCTCCACTCTAAGCACATCACCCCACACTTCCACTTTGCACATTTTCATTACATCTGCACTAATTTGTAGAAGGTCACGTAAGGATAAATGAGTGGGACTTACATACCATTTGTCTTTGTCTTTAGTATTCCTTTTACTCACTTACACACTTTACTGCACTGCACAGCACACAGACACTTTATCACTGACATACACTTTACTTTTACAGAATCTATATAGAATCATATTCTATTTTATTCTTCATATCTATTTTTATTCTCATATCTATTTGTTATTTTATTTTATTGCTAGTTTATTTCTATATATATGTTTACTGTACTTTTTCTATTTGCTATTTGCATTTTTGTAAACTTGAGGTTTTTTTTTTCTTAATTTTGTTGGACAGTCGTACAATACATTTCACTACATGTCGTACTATGTATGTATATGTATGTGACAAATAAAATTTGAATTTGAATTTGAATTAGAAATATAAGAAGCCAATATCTGGGAAACTAGTACAAATAAATAAGGGAATAATGAACACCCTTGCCTAATACCACGTGACAAGTAAAATCTAGGAGAAGTACCATATTTTAATTTAATTGTGCTACTACAGCTGTAATATAGAGTTCTTACTGCCTTACAAAAATATTCACCAAAACCAAATTTTTCCTCCGATTTAAATATAAATTTATGTTCAACTGAATCAAAAGCTTTATAAAAATCCAGGAAAAGAATAAACTATTATGTTCCTGCAAATCACTATAATCCAATAAATCTAAAACTAATCTAATATTATTCATTATACACTCACCTAAAGGATTATTAGGAACACCTGTTCAATTTCTCATTAATGCAATTATCTAATCAACCAATCACATGGCAGTTGCTTCAATGCATTTAGGGGTGTGGTCCTGGTCAAGACAATCTCCTGAACTCCAAACTGAATGTCAGAATGGGAAAGAAAGGTGATTTAAGCCATTTTGAGTGTGGCATGGTTGTTGGTGCCAGACGGGCCGGTCTGAGTATTTCACAATCTGCTCAGTTACTGGGATTTTCACGCACAACCATTTCTAGGGTTTACAAAGAATGGTGTGAAAAGGGAAAAACATCCAGTATGCGGCAGTCCTGTGGGCGAAAATGCCTTGTTGATGCTAGAGGTCAGAGGAGAATGGGCCGACTGATTCAAGCTGATAGAAGAGCAACTTTGACTGAAATAACCACTCGTTACAACCGAGGTATGCAGCAAAGCATTTGTGAAGCCACAACACGCACAACCTTGAGGCGGATGGGCTACAACAGCAGAAGACCCCACCGGGTACCACTCATCTCCACTACAAATAGGAAAAAGAGGCTACAATTTGCACGAGCTCACCAAAATTGGACGGTTGAAGACTGGAAAAATGTTGCCTGGTCTGATGAGTCTCGATTTCTGTTGAGACATTCAGATGGTAGAGTCAGAATTTGGCGTAAACAGAATGAGAACATGGATCCATCATGCCTTGTTACCACTGTGCAGGCTGGTGGTGGTGGTGTAATGGTGTGGGGGATGTTTTCTTGGCACACTTTAGGCCCCTTAGTGCCAATTGGGCATCGTTTAAATGCCACGGCCTACCTGAGCATTGTTTCTGACCATGTCCATCCCTTTATGACCACCATGTACCCATCCTCTGATGGCTACTTCCAGCAGGATAATGCACCATGTCACAAAGCTCGAATCATTTCAAATTGGTTTCTTGAACATGACAATGAGTTCACTGTACTAAAATGGCCCCCACAGTCACCAGATCTCAACCCAATAGAGCATCTTTGGGATGTGGTGGAACGGGAGCTTCGTGCCCTGGATGTGCATCCCACAAATCTCCATCAACTGCAAGATGCTATCCTATCAATATGGGCCAACATTTCTAAAGAATGCTTTCAGCACCTTGTTGAATCAATGCCACGTAGAATTAAGGCAGTTCTGAAGGCGAAAGGGGGTCAAACACAGTATTAGTATGGTGTTCCTAATAATCCTTTAGGTGAGTGTATGTCGGTCCCTCATAAATCCAGACTGAGTCTCATCTAAAACAGTATCCAAACACTCTTTAAGTCTTTTAGCAAATATTATGGCGAAAATCTTATAGTCATTGTTAAGGAGTGTGATGGGTCTCCAGTTGTCTAAATTGGTAAGATATGTGTACACAGCATGTGTATAGCATGGAGAGCGTGTTGTTCACCACGCGGTCATATTATAATTATTATTTTGTGTCCTCCACATAGTATTTAGGTTTCGTCTAGGACTGAGGACTTCTCTTTGAAGTCAATTTCAGTAAATTTTGAAGTAAATCAGTGAATTTAGATATTCACTGATCTGCCACTTAACATCATATTGAGCAAAACCCAACACATCAGTAGGTCTACAATATTTGCCTAATATCAGTTCAGGCTTATCGGCATGTTAGTTATAGTGGGTGACAAGCTACAGAATTAAGCTTGGTAACCTAATAATCGCACAGAAAAATACATCGGATATCATCATTTTTTGTCATGACTAATTTATTAATGATCCAGCATCATCTGTATTAAATAGAAAGAATAATTTCACACGATATATATATATATATATATATATGTGTATATATCAGAATGAGCTTTATTGGCCAAGTATGTTTACACATACAAGGAATTTGTTGTAGTGACAGAAGCTCCACAGTGCAACAGAAAGACAGTAACAGGACAGGACACAGGTAATGAAACAAAATAACAGGAAATAACCAATAACCAATGTACAAAGCAGCAAAAAAAAAAAAAAAAAAAAAATACACAATATATAATATATAATATAGGCGACTATGTATGTACAGGTCAAGTATGTGCAAATTAGAAATGAGAAAAAATAAAATAAGTGAGTGTGGTGAATGGATAATGTATTAGTTGTGTGTTCTACGTTTATTTATTGAGTGTTCATGAGATGTATTGACTGAGGGAAGAAACTGTTCCTGTGTCTGGTCGTTCTGGTGCTCAGAGCTCTGTAGCGTCGACCAGATGGTAACAGTTCAAAGAGGGAGTGTGCTGGATGTGAGGGGTCCAGAGTGATTTTACCAGCCCTTTTGCTCACTCTGGATGAGTACAGTTCTTGGAGAGTGGGGAGGGTTGTACCAATGATTCGCTCAGCAGTCCGGACTACCCTCCGTAGTCTTCTGAGGTCAGATTTGGTAGCTGAGCTGAACCAGACAGTTATTGAGGTGCAGAGGATGGATTCAATGATGGCAGAGTAGAACTGTTTCAGTAAGTCCTGTGGCAGGTTGAACTTCCTCAGCTGGCGAAGAAAGTACAACCTCTGCTGGGCCTTCCTGACAATGGAGTCAATGTGAATATCCCACTTCAGGTCCTGAGAGATGGTGGTGCCCAGGAATCTGAATGACTCCACTGCAGTCACAGTGCTGTTCATGATGGTGAGTGGGGGGAGAGCAGGGGGGTTTCTCCTGAAGTCCACGATCATCTCCACAGTTTTGAGCGTGTTAAGCTCCAGGTTGTTGAGACTGCACCAGACAGCCAGCTCCTTAACCTCCTGTCTGTAAGCAGACTCGTCACCGTCCTGGATGAGGCCTATCAGTGTGGTGTCGTCTGCGAACTTCAGGAGCTTGACAGAGGGGTCTTTAGATGTGCAGTCGTTGGTGTAGAGGGAGAAGAGCAGTGGGGAGAGAACGCAGCCCTGAGGAGCTCCAGTGCTGATGGTTCGAGTGCTGGATGTGAATTTGCCAAGCTTTACTAACTGCTGTCTGTCTGTCAGGAAGCTGTTGATCCACTGGCAGACGGAGGTGGGGACGGAGAGCTGGGTTAGTTTATTTTGAAGGGTTTCCGGGATAATGGTGTTAAAAGCAGAGCTGAAGTCCACAAACAGGATCCTCACATAAGTCCCTGGGGCCTCATGTATAAAACTTTGCTTAGATTTCATCCTTAAAGTGTGCGTACGCACATAAGGCAGAATTTGTGTACGCACAAAAGTTTTCAGATTTATAAAACCGTACGTACGCCAGAACCTGCGCAAGGTTCACTTTATAAATCACAATTATCTGAATATTGTGCGCAGGTGCACGTGCTTATAGCTTACCCCAATCTCCTCCCGAAATAACCATATTTGGAGGTTAAGACCGCCTATTTTGAATATGTATGATCTCCCTGCATATTAATACGACCGATAATTGTCATTGATCTGTTTGGCTAAAAATGGAAGAACAGAAACGAAAAGCAAAAAAAAGAAACTTCACCGACTGCGAGATGGAGGTACTGCTGTCTGAGGTGGAGGGCCGAAAAAAAATTTTTTTGGGCTCTCTGCGGGCATTTCAAATAAAAGAAAGATATTAGAATGGGAGCAAGTAACAGAAGCAGTCAATGCTGTTACCTCGGTGCCTCGCACAGTCCAAGAGACAAAAAAAAAATGGTCTGACTTAAAAGTAGTCGTAAAAAAAAGAATATGTGCACACAGGCGCAGTGTCGTAACAACTGGTGGTGGTCAAGGAATCACTGACCTCTCTGTCATGGCTGGCTGAAGAGATGAGGAAACAGTATGCAAGTGAAACAGAGTTTATTGTACAGATGAAGTGAGACACCGACAGGATTGAGGAATGGAGTGACACAGTACTGGATGGGCACACGGTGAAGTGGAGTGGTGGTGAAGACAGGAACCGACAGTGACAGCAAACCTCCAGACACGGGATGAGGACACGACAACACCAACACGAACTCCGATCCACAACACCAAACAGATCCACCGACGACGACGACGAGATGAAGACGTGGAGACTGAAACACTGTAGCAGGGAGACATCCAGGAACGATCTGACAGCGGAGAGGAGAAAGAGGTGAGTATTTAAGGCCACGGGAAATGAGCAACAGCTGGCGCGATTGACGAGGCACAGCTGAGGGAAGTGAGCGGAAGATGGCTCGGCCACGCCCCCACACGTACAGCACGCACACACACATGACAAACCACGGGACAAAGAGAGACTGCGGATGGGTGAACCGTGACAGTACCCCTCCCCTAAGAACGCCTCCTGGCGTTCCCAGGTTCTCCTACCTGTCGATTATAGTCATCGATCAGAGAGTGATCCAGTATGTCTCTCGCAGGTACCCAACTTCTCTCCTCCGGACCGTAACCCTCCCAGTCCACCAAGTATTGAAATCCGCGTCCCCTCCGCCTAGAGTCCAGTATGCGATTGACCGAATAAGTGGGTTCCCCGTCTACGAGTCGCGGCGGGGGGGGAACCGGGGCTGGCGGGTTAATCGGGGAATGAAATACGGGTTTAATTTTGGAAACATGAAAGACGGGGTGAATCCTCCTGTACACTGGAGGGAGGTTAAGGCGGACTGCCACCGGACTAATGATTTTGGTGACAGTGAACGGGCCAATGAATTTGGGAGCAAGTTTATTAGAAACGGAGCGGAGTGGAATGTTCCTAGTAGAAAGCCACACTTTTTGACCAACGACGTAAACGGGAGGCTTAGACCGGTGGCGATCGGCTTTGGCCTTGGTGCGCGCCCCCACTTGGAGTAGAGTCTCACGGGCTCTAGTCCAAGTGCGGTGACACCTCTGGACGAAGGCGTGAGCAGAGGGGACCGCGACTTCGGATTCCATACTGGGAAAAATGGGTGGCTGGTAACCTAAACTACATTCAAACGGAGATAGGCCCGTGGATGACACTGGTAATGCATTGTGGGCGTACTCCACCATAGAGAGTTGCTGGCTCCAAGAGGAAGGATTCTTGGAGACCAAACATCGCAACACTCTCTCCAAATCTTGGTTGGCTCTCTCCGTTTGGCCATTGCTCTGGGGATGAAACCCGGAGGACAGACTAACAGTCGCTCCCAGTAATCTACAAAACTCTTGCCAAAATTTGGACACAAACTGGGGACCCCTGTCGGAAACCACGTCCATCGGGAGGCCATGTAAGCGAAAGACATGGTCTACGACAGTTACCGCTGTCTCCTTGGCTGACGGTAATTTGGGCAAGGGAATGAAATGAGCTGCCTTCGAGAATCGGTCCACCACGGTCAAAACAACCGTGTTGCCCTGAGAGGGCGGGAGGGCGGTGACAAAATCTAGAGCGATGTGGGACCAGGGTCTCGAAGGCACCGGCAGCGGTTGGAGTAACCCATCTGGGGGTCGATTGGAAGTCTTACCAGTGGCACAAACCGAGCAAGCCAAAACAAAACTGTGAATGTCACGAGCCATGCGCGGCCACCAGAATCGTTGCTTGACCAGAAAGCCGGTGCGATTTACTCCTGGATGACAAGCCACGTTGGAACAATGCCCCCACTGGATAACGTCAGACCTTAATTCCTCCGGCACAAATAATCGATTCGGTGGGCAAGCGGGCGGAGGCATTACCCCTTCTAGGGCCGTCTTGACCCTCGATTCGACCTCCCATGTGAGTGAGGAGACGAAAAGCGTCTCGGGTAAAATGCACTCGGGAGTGGACGGGCGTTCGGAACTGTCAAAAATACGAGATAAGGAATCGGGTTTGATGTTTTTGGAACCCGGGCGGTACGAGAGAGAAAAATCAAAACGACCGAAAAAAAGTGCCCACCGAGCCTGCCTGGAGTTCAATCTTTTGGCAGTTCTGATATACTCAAGATTCTTATGGTCGGTCCAGACGATAAAGGGTACCCCTGACCCTTCCAACCAGTGACGCCATTCTTCCAACGCTAGCTTGACGGCCAACAACTCCCTGTTACCAATGTCGTAATTGCGTTCGGCTGGCGATAAACGATGGGATAAAAACGCGCAAGGATGCATCCTGTCGTCCGCGGAAGAGCGCTGGGAGAGAACTGCACCTACCCCCACCTCTGACGCATCGACCTCCACCACAAACTGACGTGAGGACTCAGGGGCTATGAGGATGGGAGCCGAAACAAAGCGGCCTTTGAGTTTGGTAAACGCAGCCTCAGCTGTGTTAGACCACCTGAACGTAGTTCTGGGGGAGGTCAAGGCGGTCAGAGGCGCGGCTAGTTGGCTGAAATTGCGAATGAAACGCCGGTAGAAATTAGCGAAACCCAGAAACCTCTGTAGGGCCTTACGGGAATCTGGGCTTGGCCACTCCACCACAGCCTTGACCTTGTCAGGATCCATGCGCACTCCCTCGGACGACACAATGTACCCCAAAAATGGAACAGACTGTGTATGAAACGCGCATTTCTCCGCCTTGACAAAAAGCCCATTCTCTAGCAACCTCTGAAGCACTCGTCGGACGTGCTGCACATGTTCCTGGAGAGATGAAGAAAAAATCAATATGTCATCCAGGTAAACATATATGAACTGATCGACCATATCTCGCAGCACGTCGTTGACGAGTGCCTGGAAGACTGCTGGGGAGTTGGACAGCCCGAAGGGCATGACCAAGTATTCAAAGTGCCCCCTAGGGGTGTTAAAGGCAGTCTTCCACTCATCCCCCTTCCTGATGCGGACCAAATGATAAGCATTACGTAAGTCCAATTTCGTGAAGATGGCCGCTCCCTGCAACCTCTCGAAGGCTGAAGACATCAATGGCAACGGATAGGTATTCTTTACCGTGATGTTGTTCAGCCCTCGGTAATCAATGCAAGGCCGCAGGGATCCGTCCTTCTTCCCCACAAAAAAGAACCCCGCCCCCGCTGGAGAGGAGGAAGGGCGAATGAACCCAGAAGCTAGAGAATCAGAAATATATTTCTCCATAGCCTCCCTTTCTGGGACAGAAAGCGAATATAATTTGCCCTTAGGCGGAGACATACCTGGTAGTAAATCTATTGCACAGTCGTAAGGACGATGCGGAGGAAGAGAAGCTGCTCGAGACTTACTGAACACCTCTCTCAGGTCCTGGTACTCTGCGGGCACGTTAGACAGATCCACAGCCTCCTCCTGAAACATAGAAGCAGAGACTAACGGACAAGCAGACACAAGACATGACTTATGACAACGGTCGCTCCAGGCAGTGATAGTTCTATGATGCCAGTCAATCTTGGGGTTATGGGACATGAGCCAGGGGTGGCCGAGCACTACGGGTGTCAGGGGAGAGTCCATGATAAAGAAGGGGATGGTTTCAGAATGGTTGCCAGAGGTGACGAGTGTGACGGGTTCCGTGATCAATGAAATGGTGGGTAGTTCTTGGCCATTGAGGGCATGCACGGCGATCTTGTGAGTGAGGGGTCTTGTGGGAATGTGAAGTCTCTTGGCAAGTGCAAAGTCTAGAAAATTACCCTCAGCTCCTGAGTCCAGTAAGGCCTGACAGTGGTGAGTGTGTGTGTGCCATCTCAGTCTCACCGGAAGGAGAGTAGATGATGTGGATGAGGTCTTCCTGGCAGAGATCCCACCCGACAGTAGCCTCATACTTACTGTCGGGCTTGGTCTTTTACTGGGCATCTATCCCGACGGTGTCCTGCTCCTCCACAATACAGGCAAAGCCCCAGGGATCTCCGCCTTTCCTTCTCCTCCCGGGAGAGCCGAGCCCGCCCTACCTGCATGGGCTCGGGATCGTAGTTGGTGCTGACCGCGTCCCTGTCGTTGGTATGGCGACTCTCAAACCCACCAGGGACTCGATTGGCCGGAACGCGTAGCTCCGCTCTAGTGAGCCGTGCGTCCACCCGGATGGCCAAGTCAATAAGCTTGTCGAGTGTGGTGGGGAGGTCCATGACGTAGATCTCCTTGTGGATGCGGTCAGCCAGCCCATGCAGGAACATGTCCCACTGCGCCTCCTCATTCCAGCGACACTCCGCCGCCAGGGTGCGGAATTCGATGGAGTAGTCAGAGACTGACCTCGCACCCTGACGGAGATCTGCGAGTATTCTGGCCGCCTCTCTTCCGGCGGCTGCGCGGTCGAATACCCGTTTCATCTCCTCTGAGAGCGCTTGGAACGAGGCACAGCATGGGTCTTGATTCTCCCACACCGCCGTTCCCCAAAGTGCCGCTCTCCCAGTGAGCAGGGTGAGAACGAACGCCACCTTGCCTTGTTCGTTCTGGAAGGTTCGGGGCTGGAGCGCAAAATGCATAGAGCATCTAGTAAGGAAGGGTCTGCAAAAATTTGGCTCACGGCGTATGACTCGGGGACAGGCAAGCGGGGTTCCACCTGGGAGAGGGGTCCCGATGGCGTGGGTGGGGTTGGCGGCGTGGGTGGCGCGGTGGGAGCTCGTAGCTGTTGAAACTGTTGGGTGAGCTCGGACACCTGTGTCACTAGAGCCTGAATAACACAACTCGTGTTATTCAGGCTCGCCTCCTGGCTGTTCATCCTGTCGATGCTCTGGGCGATGAAATCCTCCAGAGTTGTAACTGGGACACTCGCTGCTTCCATAGCTTGGTCAGATCGTTCTGTCATGGCTGGCTGAAGAGATGAGGAAACAGTATGCAAGTGAAACAGAGTTTATTGTACAGATGAAGTGAGACACCGACAGGATTGAGGAATGGAGTGACACAGTACTGGATGGGCACACGGTGAAGTGGAGTGGTGGTGAAGACAGGAACCGACAGTGACAGCAAACCTCCAGACACGGGATGAGGACACGACAACACCAACACGAACTCCGATCCACAACACCAAACAGATCCACCGACGACGACGACGAGATGAAGACGTGGAGACTGAAACACTGTAGCAGGGAGACATCCAGGAACGATCTGACAGCGGAGAGGAGAAAGAGGTGAGTATTTAAGGCCACGGGAAATGAGCAACAGCTGGCGCGATTGACGAGGCACAGCTGAGGGAAGTGAGCGGAAGATGGCTCGGCCACGCCCCCACACGTACAGCACGCACACACACATGACAAACCACGGGACAAAGAGAGACTGCGGATGGGTGAACCGTGACACTCTCAGCCTTTGATGCAAGGGTGGGTGCGATTATAGGGGAAACAGGATTAAGTGGAGTTCTTCCAGAATTCCAAGGTGATACGGATGTGATTTGCGGTGACGATGGTAAGTAATTGATTTATGTACACATTATATAAGTTTTTGTCTGTTTAAAATTCTGCTTTTTTATTGTGGATAATTTAAATCAACCAATTCAAATTCCGTGGAAGTGGAAAGTCCTAAAATATCCAAGTGACAAATCTAGCAATAGATGCAGCTGCCCTTAAAATATACGTTTATTAAAATAGTCGATTTTCCTGTTTATTCATATGCAAAAAATGTAACTTAAAAAGACAAAAGCAAGTCATCAAGTGCACATTTTATTTCACACATTTACAGATAGGCAATACAACCTTTATTTAATTAAACTTTTTTTAATGATTAAAGGAAAAGTTAATCCTGGAATGCCTTCAAACCCGGTGAGTGGTCCAAGTGGGGTAGACAAGGGATGTAGGCTTAGATCCTACGTGCCACCGCCGCCGCCATCCTGTGTGCCTCCACCACCATCCTGTGTGCCACCACCGGCATCTTGTGTGCCTCCACCAACGTCCAGTGTGCCGCCATCATCAAATGCCCAAGCAACCCCATCCTGTGCGCAATCCAGTGCATCATCATCATCATCCTTTGTGCCACCACCGAGCGCTGGTAACTCAAGGCGTGTACTGACGGAAGAAGTCATGCAGACCCAACGTCACATGGTTCATGCTGTTAATGCGGTGTGTTCTGAACTGAAAGAAATAAAAACTATTTTGTCAGAAATAAGTGGTTCACTTAAAGAACTTGTGAAAAAAAAAAGTTTGAATTCACTTGCCTTTTTACATTCCATTTATTACATTTATACGCCGCTGTATTGCCATAGCATTATGCACTGCATTAGGAGGGCCAGGGTCGGGTTCATTATCTTCAGTATGGGCGTTCGATGGAACAGGTATCCCATTCTTTTGAGCAATGTTGTGCAACACTGCGCAAGCCACCACAATGCAGCAAACCTTTGTAGGGCTGTACAATACTGTGCCACCAGACGTATCCAAGCACCTCCAACGTCCTTTTAGCAGACCAATAGTGCGTTCGACCACTGAACGCGTCCGGCAATGCTTCTCGTTATAACGCCGTTCTTGTTCAGTTTGGGGTCTAGTTAGTGGAGTTAGCAGCCACGTTCTAAGGGGATAACCACTGTCTCCTGAGAGGTAAAACATTTACAATTTTTTTTTTTAAGAAAATATAACAAAACAATGAATGTAAATACTATGGGACAATTAATATAACATTTCAAGTGCTAGGCAGAGGTAACAATTATAAACATAAGAATACTTTAAAGAAAGTACATGCTTGTAAAATAGCCTACAGATAGCTTTTTGTTTTTTCCAGGGCAATATTGATTCAATATAACATTTCACTTAATTTTTAAATGCTATAAAACAGGTTTTGTTTCCTGACAATTTGCATTGATTAATGTGAAATTTTGCTTTAAAACAAATATTAAAATAAGTGTGGGTTTGTTTATCATTGGAGATTATAATTATACCTAAAAGAAAAAAAAAATTTAAAGGTATGCTTTAAACACATTTGCATCATTACTCAATTACAATTACATGCGCATTCCTGCCGACTTACCAAGAAGCCATCCATCACGCACAGCTCCTGTTTGCAGTCTGTTCCCAACACTGCTGTTGGACAAAATGTAGGAATCATGAGTTGACCCAGGCCATCTCGCAACTACATTTGTCAGAGACATATGCACATCATATATGATCTGCACGTTCAAAGAATGAAAATGTTTTCGGTTAACAAAAGCAAATTCATTCTCAGATGGTGCCTTTATTGCAACATGGGTGCAGTCAATAGCACCGATTACATTGGGAAAACCGGCGATTGCTGTGTAAGAATTACAGAACATCAGACACTTTAGTCTCCTGAGATGGACAACACACACACAGTGCATTAACATACAGACATCTGTCTCCGCACCCCACTGAGAGAAAACGTGGGAAAATGCCTCCCTCGCATATGCATAAACTCCTTTCCATCCCTTTCTTCCAATCACCCATCCTTCCCTTCACTCAGCTCACTCAGAATGGTCAATAGAAGAATGTAATATTCTACATTAATGCAAGTGTTATTTACAGTCATGTTTGGTATCATTTGAATTGTCTCAGGGTGACTGGTACAATGGTCTCATTCTTACAAGAAGTAAACTAAAAGGTAATACAGATCCTAAGAGTTCAGAGATATTTTGCATACTGTAGAGGGTGGGTCAGTTCCCAGTGGTTTTCATGCAAATTACCTTCTGTCCCAAAAGGTGCTAACTCGACTTGATTAAATTGCAAATTACAATTGTTAGTTCCTGTCTCCACCTCGGGGGGTGTTGGTCTTGGTCTGAGGTACTTAAGGAGAATGTGGCAAAAGGATCGGGGCGATTTCTGTAGCCAGAAGCCCGTAGTGTGCTGTGTCAATACTCACACTATGTATTTCTATAAAGTCAGGTTTGCATTCTTTACTCATAGATTTATCTTTGAGAATTCTATGTTTTGTATTGATATGATTTGATCTCTTTGAATTGCTGTGGAATTGAGATAATACATACAGTATTTACCTGACTGAGAATAAATTGTTACATTTGACCTTATTCTGTTTTACTCTGTAATTATTGACTCTAGTAGATTACGTTGCATCCTTGTTAAAGACATGAGCAACCGAATGAACGAGTAAATATAAAGTCAAGAGTTAACTAGAATAATCAAATATCAGAAGAATACAAATTAGAAATAGACAAGCAATCAATTTGTATTTCAAGCTAAAATGGAGTCAGATTAAATGATAAAATGGAGTCAGATTAGAGTTTAATTTAAATTGAAGAACTTTGCACACTGGAAAGACCGAACACGCAGGAAACCTTCATCCACCATCGGAAACCTTCCTTGGGCCGGATGGGTGGACCTTACAAAGTGGTGACCAGCCTCCGTGATCTCCCTACTCAGGCGAGGACGTCTTTCCAGCGCGAATTTCGCTTTGATTCTCACTGACTGAGGACATGAGGTTTGAGCTTCTTCTTCCCTATCTACAACTGCTGCGGTAAGTTCCTTCATTTTACTTTTGTGTTGAGGGAAAGCTTTTTGCATCTCACATATAGACACATTTTTAGAACGGGTCGGTATACCCATTTTTAGACCGGAGCCGAAAAATCCGGTGGGCAAAAGAATTAGCTGGAAAACATGGCTTTTCAGGGACAGTACAGCAGCAGTGCAGATCAGGAGATCATGGAAATTCACGCCTCGCATATAAAAAATATCCTTCTTCATTTAAACGATAAAGGATTAAACCTTACGTGGAAAAACAATGAAATCATATCCTGGTTTTTGGCAGGAGAAAAACTGACATCTAAATCAAAAGATAAAAAAACAACAACTGCCATTGTCTACTTACTTCGGAAAAACGACCTAGAAACATTAGCCGAAAATGAGCGCATAATGGTGAGTCTCAGAGAAATTGAGAAAGCGCGTTCGGATGAATTGCAAAAGCTTAGAGCACAGGTCGAGGCGTTTACATACGAAAGACAAGGTTGGGCAAGGAAAAGTGAAAACATGGCGAGAAAAATAGATGCGCTTCAGGAGAAACTCCAAACAGGCAGTAATTATATATCTGCTCTTGAAGAATGTTGCGACAATGTCGGATTTCCAGTGGCCGCAGTTAAGAAAGCAGCACTGGATGAGACTTTTGATCCGGATAAAAACAGCGATAGTGATGATGATGATGTAGCCACATTAGAGAGTCAAACATGGAGAGAAACTCGTAACCGAGCTCCCGTTCAGAGACATGAACAAAGTCAGCGAAGTCCGATTATAACAAGAGCTAACGTTAAACCCAGCGAAAAGCCCTCCACGTCAGCTAGAGTTGCTGTACTCAAAACCATGACAAACGCGAATGATGAAATAACCAAGATTAGCCGGCCATTAACATGTGAAGAGTGTTCAAAACATAAGCAGATCGTGGGAATGATGCCCAAAAGAGGGCCATTCCAACCCTACTGGGAAGCACTGATGTTACAAGCCACAGTGTACAAATTAGAAACTAGGGATGTATGGCAAATCGCACTATTAACCATCCCGGAAGAACTCCGATCAAAATTAACCCCTCAAATGAAATCTGGAGACGTAGTCAAGCGAAACAATAATGAATCTGACGAGGCTATATATGAAAGATTAAAACTGGCGTTGCTAGACTTGAGAGGACCACCAAGCGCGGATTGGGGCAGGATATTAGAAATTAAACAGGGCAGCAATGAACCGTTTGAATCATACGCCGAACGTCTGTGGGTAACATACAAAGAACATTCCGGTCTAGAAAATACAAGCCGTGATGACGAACCGTTATTACAACTCATAAAGAACAATGCTGGCACTCCAGTCCAAAATGCATTGTCAAATGGAGTAGATCCAACTGAAAACACGTTCAGAACGATAGTGTGTTGGGGTTCAAGGATAGAACAGGGATACAACAGATGGAAATCTAGAACTTTTAGTTCAGAGAAAGCATGTGCTACTGCTCAAGATAGCGTGCCAGTTTCAGTCCTTAAGGTGATGCAACACCATAATAGCACAGAGTCATGTACCAGAATGCATGGTGTAAAGGAAGCATTAGGGAGTCATGAAAAACCTCAAACTCCAGGAGAACACAGCAGACAACTGTATGGTGAAGACAGCAGGTTTTGTAGTTCCTGTCTTAAAACAGGCCACACAGAGGAAAAATGTTGGAAACTGGGAAGGGGTAGACCTCCACCTTATTTTCTGAAACATAGGATATCACTTTCTAAAGGCGAATATCAATTGTTTACATGTAACAAGTCATCCTCATGTAAAACTCTTTGTGAGGTAACTGCATTGCTCATGCAAGGCCTCCAGATGTTGACTTCACTTGCTAGTGGGTTAGCAGCTTACTAGCGATGACTTTAATATGTAAACATCCCAGTTTCAATGATCTTGTTTGAATTTTCACATTTGTAATTGTGCTAAACACAATGTGCGCATGTTACACACATTATAGTTGTTTGTGCTACTACATGTGCACATAGGCTAGTTGAGTTTATTCTTTATGAAACACATGACTGCTTCACTGTAAGTGTACGAAACACTTAGGTTTAAGGTTGTAGATGCTACATACATGCTAGACCGTGTCTCTTGTGTGAAATTAGAATAACTGTAATACTGGAATTGCATAGCAATTTTAAGTTGCATGTGTGTGTCTATGTTGAATTTGTTTGTCTCTTGAGTGGAACACTGTGTTATTCTCCATATAGCTGCAGTTAAACCAGATACAAGAGCATAGAATTGCCATGTGGCCACAGAGTGATTTCACAATTGTCTTAATGAAAATGATCAGCAAGACAAAATGAAATAAATAGTCCTTTGAAACATAAAAACAGTGATTGTGCATTGCATCAGCTCTGACCTACCTTTCCATATTTAAATGAATTAACACGTGAATTCTATTTGTGACAACTTAGATCTTGTTGCAGATTGATATGCTACCCAGTGCCAAGAGGGAGGAGTTGGGTTTTCATTTTAATAGTGTGGCTCAAGCGAATGCAAACCAATTCACTCGTCGCTGGGTAGCACCAACCAAAATTTTAATCTGATCAGAAGGACTGATTAAGATTAATATTCCACAGTTAAATGTAGCCACATAACACCACCCAATCTTCTAAATTTGCTAGAAAAATGCTAAAAGGGAGGTGAAAAATACTCAAAATTAACTGTGGTTCTCTCAGTATTTGGTTCTGTTTCAGGTTGACCACTGCAATTCCTTGAAAGTGAGATACCAGGAAGGCACCTGATGCCAGCTGCATCAAGCCAGGACGGCGGAATTGTTAGAATATAACCTAAAATTGCGGGAGATGGGTGCAATAACACTTCAAGAGGCCATTCACACATCACAATAGCACACTACCACACAAATATCTACATGGCCTTCCGGATTAGCACCGGAACTAAATTTTTGCAACACAGATTGTTATAGATTAGACTCCACCCATCTCCCAGACATGAGCACAGAACACAAATCTCCACCATCGCATCATCACCTCATCTAGACTGTCCAGTCTGAACACTACACATCACAGAAAACAATGATGGCTTAGATTCCAAATGTGGTACCCCACTAAAGATCTATTGTCCATCTTCACACTGACAGAAACACATAGATTCTCACACATAGGATTTAGTTAATCCCATGATGGCAGTCTCAGAAAGACACACATAATAGTTATGATTTACAACCATCTGCCAACTCATGGAAAACATAATACATCTGCATGACTACTGTCACAAATCGATGATGTATAATTCTGAATGCAGAGTCAAATCTGCCATGAAAATTCAAAAGATTTAAACTTTCTGATTGTTATTGGGATGTTTTGGCAAACCAGAGGGCCCGCTGGTTTCCCAACACATCACTAATAACAGAAATATTATCAAAATGATTAAATATGAAGTGTGGGCACTTCTGTTCATCAACTACAAAATTTACAACTTGACTATGCCATCGAATGTGACGTAGCTTGCATAACACACACACACACACACACACAATTACAAAGGATCCAGGATCTCCATTCTCGTACCTAAGCACACTTTAGATCACTACCTTGAAATCTTAGGTGACTTGCATTGGAGAATTATATATATGTCTATACCTTTGTAATTGGGATTGAATATTTATTATTATTGTCATATGTTTTAATGATGCATAGTATTTTTATAAACATGTAAGGTACACTGACTTTTTGCTACTTTTCATATAAGCCACCCAGACCAAGCACTCTTTAATTCCACTACCATTAAAAACCCATCAGAGTGGTAGTGAGGAATTGGCTGTTTTAAAATGGGACCACCTTATGACATGAGACCTCAAATGACACCAGAGACCCAATGTACTATTCGCACTTGTTGACATGTTATGTTTTTTGCTTTGTTATATGTTCTTGTGCCAAATCTCACAGCTTTCTACATCGAGTTCATCATTGTTCAATCGTTGAGCCATTAAGATGCTGTTTAAGTGTCTCACACAAAGCAGTATGTAACCAGCGAGAACCCTTCACCTATTGGAGTCTGCCCAGAAATCTGCACAATTGGAGGTGACGAGATTCAACAAAAGAGGCAAGGAAGTCCTAGGGAAGGTGTCACTAGAGACAGAGGTTTCTCCATGATGGAACGACTCAAGTAATGAAAGGACTGGATTGATTCAATGAACTATGCACACGTGTTGTTCTCAACCAGACAGGTGAAACCCTGAACCCGTTCATCTACCTGCTGAGTTCAAGCTACATGCACCTGCTGAGACTGGTGTACACAAAGGCCTTTCTAAAGGCATCCACAGCTGCAAATACTACATCACAAGGACCACAACAAGTGTCTGACAAGTGACCCCTTTGGGAATCATCTGGAATTGACCCATGTGGTCAAAGGGAGGAAATCTGTAAGAATTACAGAACATCAGACACTTTAGTCTCCTGAGATGGACAACACACACACAGTGCATTAACATACAGACATCTGTCTCCGCACCCCACTGAGAGAAAACGTGGGAAAATGCCTCCCTCGCATATGCATAAACTCCTTTCCATCCCTTTCTTCCCATCACCCATCCTTCCCTTCACTCAGCTCACTCAGAATGGTCAATAGAAGAATGTAATATTCTACATTAATGCAAGTGTTATTTACAGTCATGTTTGGTATCATTTGAATTGTCTCAGGGTGACTGGTACAATGGTCTCATTCTTACAAGAAGTAAACTAAAAGGTAATACAGATCCTAAGAGTTCAGAGATATTTTGCATACTGTAGAGGGTGGGTCAGTTCCCAGTGGTTTTCATGCAAATTACCTTCTGTCCCAAAAGGTGCTAACTCGACTTGATTAAATTGCAAATTACAATTGTTAGTTCCTGTCTCCACCTCGGGGGGTGTTGGTCTTGGTCTGAGGTACTTAAGGAGAATGTGGCAAAAGGATCGGGGCGATTTCTGTAGCCAGAAGCCTGTAGTGTGCTGTGTCAATACTCACACTATGTATTTCTATAAAGTCAGGTTTGCATTCTTTACTCATAGATTTATCTTTGAGAATTCTATGTTTTGTATTGATATGATTTGATCTCTTTGAATTGCTGTGGAATTGAGATAATACATACAGTATTTACCTGACTGAGAATAAATTGTTACATTTGACCTTATTCTGTTTTACTCTGTAATTATTGACTCTAGTAGATTACGTTGCATCCTTGTTAAAGACATGAGCAACCGAATGAACGAGTAAATATAAAGTCAAGAGTTAACTAGAATAATCAAATATCAGAAGAATACAAATTAGAAATAGACAAGCAATCAATTTGTATTTCAAGCTAAAATGGAGTCAGATTAAATGATAAAATGGAGTCAGATTAGAGTTTAATTTAAATTGAAGAACTTTGCACACTGGAAAGACCGAACACGCAGGAAACCTTCATCCACCATCGGAAACCTTCCTTGGGCCGGATGGGTGGACCTTACAGCTGCAAATTGCATTTTGATGTTGGCCTGTTCAGCTTGCGTGTAAGGAAAACGGATGTATCGGGGTGCCATCCCCACTATGGAATCCCATACATATGGCATGACACGGCTCAGGGATGACTGCGACATACCCGATCGGTCTGCCAACTCTCGCTGGAAAGTACCAGTGGCCAAGTGGCCTAATGTGGTCAATACTTGTACAGGAACACACAGCGCGTGGTTTCTCCGCGAGGGTCTTTCCAATACTGGCCGTAAATCAGAACACAATTCCAAGAGGATGGCTCTTGGGAATCGAAATCGGCTCATGAGCCAATCATCATCATGAGCAAGGAAATCTTCACGGTCTCTGAAAACACGCTCCCTCCGTAGAGCGTCATTAGCAAGGTTTCTAACAGCGCTAGAGCATCCATTATGATGATATGTTATATACGCACACACCTTTTTATAGCCCATTCATTAAAAAAAAATTGTAAATTCAAAGTATTTGCACCTGGTTAAGAATGCTGATAATGATAATTCAGGTTGATGCAATTTGATTTATTGGGTGATGTAATAGGATAATTTAGAAGTTTTTCATTTTAAATAATTATTGCTATTTGGGCCAGTTGGTGTCGCCAAAACACATACTCTTCTAAAAGAGTGCGTACGCACGGTCAAGAGCATCCTTACGGTGCGCACTTATTTACGCCAAGTTTATTTTTTATAAATCCCGATATGTGCATGGAAAAATGCGTACGCATATTTCTATGCCCATTTTGTGCGTACGCAACGTTTATACATCAGGCCCCTGGTCTGTCCAGATGCTGCAGGATGAAGTGCAGTCCCATGTTGACTGCATCATCCACAGACCTGTTTGCTCTGTAGGCAAACTGCAGGGGGTCCAGTAAGGGTCCAGTGATGTCCAAAACGACAAAAGAACTCGTTTAAGTCGTCTGCCAGGTGTTGATTCTCCAGAGTGCTGGGGGGTGGTGTTTTGTAGCTGGTGATGTCCTTCAATCCTAACCACACTGAAGCCGGATCACTGGAAGAGAATTTGTTCCTGAGCTTGTCAGAATAATTCCTCTTTGCCACTCTGATCTCCTTTTCCAGTGTGTATTTGGCCTGTTTGTACAATACTTTATCCCCCTTTCTGTGAGCATCTTCTTTGGCCTGACGGAGCTGTCTGAGTTTGGCAGTGAACCATGGTTTGTCATTGTTGTAGAATAGATGAGTCCTGGTAGGAATGCACATGTCCTCACAGAAACTGAAAAAAAAAAAAAAACTACTTTCCCTCTATCTTTCTCTCCACCTACTAGTTTGTACTTATTTGAACAATGACTGAGACTTGGTGTTACGAGCACTTCCTCTGTCTGACTGCCTCTTCAAGATTAATCGCTTTTTGTATTCCCCAATTGTAAGTCGCTTTGGATAAAAGCGTCTGCCAAATGACTAAATGTAAATGTAAATGTAAATGTAAACTGATATAAGATGTTACAGTCTCTGTGAGCTCGTCCAGGTCATTTGCCGCAGCTTCAAAAACAGTCCAATCATTCAGGTCGAAACAGGCTTGTAAATCCCGCTCTGTTTCGTTAGTCCATCTTTTAACAGATCTTAATACAGGCTTTGCAGACTTAAGTTTCTGCCTGTAGGATGGAATAAGATGAACCAAACAGTGATCAGAGAGTCCTAAAGCTGCTCGTGGAACCGAGTGATATGCGTCCTTTATTGTTGTGTAACAGTGATCCAATATATTACTGTCTCTGGTGGGGCATGTGATGTGCTGTCTGTATTTTGGCAGTTCACGGGAGAGATTTGCTTTATTAAAGTCCCCGAGAATGATTAAAACAGAGTCCAGGTGTTGTTGTTCACTCTCTGTGATCAGATCAGCGAGTTTCTGTAAAGCTGTGCTCACGTGCGCTTGCGGTGGAATGTAAACACTCACGAGAATGAACGAGCAGAACTCCCGCGGCGAATAGAACAGCTTGCAGTTAATGAAGAGCGTTTCTAGATCTGAGCAGCACATCTTCTTTAACAGTTACATCTGTACACCACCTCTCATTGATGTAAAAGCATATCCCGCCGCCGCGCGATTTCCCCGTTGATTCTGTGTCCCGATCTGCTCTGATCAGCTGGTAATTAGGCAGATGAATCGCGCCATTCAACCAGGTTTCCGTGAAACACAGAGCAGCAGAGTTAGAAAAGTCCTTGTTTGTCCGGGAGAGCAGAAGGAGTTCGTCCGTTTTGTTGGGTAGAGAGCGGAGATTCGCCAGATGGATGCTAGGTAACGCCGTTCTAAATCCGCACTGACGAAGTTTCACGAGCACGCCGGCTCTCTTTCCCCGTCTGCGCCTCCTGTAGCGTTTGACCAGAGCTACGGCTCCGCCAACTACAATGTCCAGCAAAACGTCAGAAAAATCAAAAACCGGTAGAAGATTTTGTGGTGTGTTCTGCTGAATGTTCAGCAGATCATCCCTGGTAAAGCTGATCTTATTTGAAAAACAAAAAACAGGAAAAACAAACAAAAACAATACAAACACTGAGGAGCAACGCACAATAGCTGCCATCAGCGGCGCCATTTTGTTTTTGGTGTGTGTGTGTGTATGTATGTATGTATGTATGCATAGAATAAAATAGCCTTGACAGCCTAAGTTACTTACAAATAACTACTGAAGAACTTTACTCTCTCCCACCGGGCTCATGTGTGTATCGGTAAAGGTGGAAAGGAGGCAGTGGACCAAACCACTGTGAGGCAAGGGAGGGGGACTGAAAACATTTCTGAACTTAAAACGCTCTTTTGCATTTATTTTGTTTTACTACTTACACAATTATTTTAAGTATATGTCCATTATATTATTTACAATACACAGAGTCACTTGCAGGGCCGCCGTCAAGGTTGTTGTGCACCCCCCCCCCCCCCCCCCCCCCCACCCCCCTACACAATTTTTTTAATTCATTTAATATATATCAAGAACAATTAAAAAAATAAATTAAACATTGAACGTTCCATGATTTTTAATGTAATAAAAATGAGAAACAACATTTGATATGTTTATTTTATTATGAAAATAGACCTGTTTCTCTGATTGGTTGCATTGTGGCGGCGTCTCATGCGTCCTTACGTCTTTAGCATATGCTATTGATGTGTACGCGGAGTAAAGCCTTGATGCTAGCAATAATTTTTTCAGCATTTTCAGCATTAGAAAATGGCTCGTCGGTTCTGTTTTTGCAATGCCTTCTTCAGATTTAGAACATACTAGCACCCTGCCTTCTTAGCCAGCACCGCCTACTCCATTTGACATCATGCAAACACCTGTTGGCTCAAACTCTGAGATTAGGGCTAGTGGGGCCGAGGCAGAATTTTCAAATCTACAGGCTGTGGATGATCTCGGGATCGATCAGCCTAATCAAATGATATTAAAACAGTACCCTGCACGCATGTTCGGTGGCAAAACACATGCTTTTGTGTCTAGTTGATATACAGCGTAAAAGCTGATTCTGCGTTTTGCTTTTGCTGTTGTAAATTTAATGTTGGCACGAGCCGTGTGGATGCGTTTGTGAACTCTGGCTACCGTAACTGGAAGAATGCCAGTGAAACAGACCGAGGATTTCACAAACACGAAACTTCTAAAGAGCACCTTTCTTTGTGCGCAATGTGGAAAGAGAGAGAGAGCAGTGTTGGGGAAGCTACTCTGAAACTGTAGTTTGACAAGCTACAAGCTACTCGTAAGTTAAAGTAGTTAAACTACAGTCAAGCTACCCTTTTGGAAAAGTAGTTAGCTACACTACAAGTTACTATCAAAAAGTAGCTAGCTACATTGAAACTACTTTTGATTTTTTTGAACAACGTATATTATAAATAACTGAATAAGAGGAATGTTTTAAGTAAAATATTTAGTGTTTAAAACAATGCAATACAATTATATACAGACTTTAGCCACTCAAACAGGATCTCACCTGGACCACCAACACCATGTCACTCTCCAAAAAGGCACAACAGCGCCTACACTTTCTCCGCCGGCTGAAAAGAGCAAGTCTCCCTCCACCCATCCTCACCACATTCTACAGAGGCACCATTGAGAGTGTGCTGACCAGCTGCATCACTGTCTGGTACGGGAACTGCAGTGCTGCTGACCGCAAGACCCTCCAGCGGACAGTGAACACAGCAGCAAAGATCATCGGTGCCCCTCTCCCCTCCATCCTGGACATCTTCCTTACACGATGCTCCAGCAAAACCAACAGCACTGTATGGAACTTTTTTGTGCAATTGGAAGTGTGCTACACACAGGTGAGTGGGCCTGTACAAAGCACCTGTAGTAACACACTCTCCTCTATGTGCACTAGACACTTTACACACACTGCTGCGTGTACACAATCCCACAAAAAACTCAGCAATATATGTATGTTTACATGCTCATGCACTACAATCATCCTGCTCTGTTCCCCAACCAGCTGCTTGACTCAAAATGTCTCTCTTTGCACATGTACAGTATTTGTGAAGCATTCGTATAGTTTGTATTTTTTTATCTTTTATTTTTTAGTTTGTATAGGGTAAATATTTATACATAGTATACTTATAAAATCAAGATTCAAGATTCAAGAGTTTTATTTGTCACATACACAATTATACAGAGTATAACCAGCAGTGAAATGTAGGTCAGGTCCGCTCCAAGGACAGTGCAATTATAAAGTATACAAATATTAAGAAGAAGTACAAACATAAAATAAAAGATAAGATAAAATAAGATAAGATAGGATAAAAAATATAAATATAAATGTGCAGGTCAGTATGTTGTTGACAAATAGTAATGAGAGGAATGTGCAAAAAATAATGTGCAAAAAGTTGTACAGGGTATTTGAATAGCAGCAATATGAGGTAGAGAAAAATTATGAATAGCTTATTGATATATGATATTTACATGGAGAAAAAATTATGAATGAATAACTTGTTGATATGGTGATATTACATGGAGTCAAGTGATATTATGACACAGAGTTAGAGTTTAGGAGCCTGATGGCCTGGGGGAAGAAGCTCCTCCTAAGTCTCTCAGTTTTTGCCTTCAGGCTACGGAAGCGCTTACCAGATGGAAGCAAAGTGAATAGACAGTTACCAGGGTGATTAGAGTCCTTGAAGATTTTAACAGCTCTACTTTTGCAGCGTTTGAGGTAGATGTCCTGCAGAGAGGGGAGAGCAGACCCTGAGATGCGCTCAGCTAAGCGCACAACTCTCTGTAGTGCTTTGCAGTCCTGATTGGAGCTGTTTCCATACCACACTGAGATGCACTGAGTCAATACACTTTCTATGGTCCCTGAATAGAAAGTTTTCAGGATTGCTGGTGAGACCCTGAATTTCCTCAGCTGTCGCAGATGGTACAGTCTTTGCCTGGCTTTCTTAACCTGTGATTGGATGTGTGTAGTCCAAGTCAGGTTCTCGGAGATGTTTACGCCGAGGTACTTGAAGCTACTCACCCTCTCCACAGGGGTCCCACTGATCCTGAGAGGAGAGTAGGGCTGCTGCTGTCTCTTCCTAAAGTCCATGATCAGTTCTTTAGTTTTCCCCACATTCAGTGAGAGGCAGTTGTCCTGGCACCATGATGTGAGTCTCTCTACCTCATCCAAGTATGCGGTCTCATCGTTGTTGGAGATGAGGCCCAGAACCACAGTATCATCAGCGAATTTAACAATGGATGTGGAGCTGTGAGAGGACACGCAGTCATGCGTGTAGAGAGAGTAGAGCAGGGGACTCAGGACACAGCCCTGTGGGGCTCCTATGTTCAGAGTGATGGAGTTTGAGGTGAACTGGCCAACTTTCACCACTTGAGGTCTGCCGGTGAGGAAGTCTTGAATCCAGTCACAGAGTGAGGAGTTTAGGCCGAGGTCAGTGAGTTTAGATGCCAGCTTGATGGGGACTATAGTGTTGAAAGCTGAGCTATAGTCAATGAATAGCAGCCTTACATAATTCCCATTGTTGCTGTCCAAGTGTGTGAGGGAAGAGTGGAGAACGTGAGAAATGGCATCGTCCGTGGATCTATTTGGGCGATAGGCAAACTGAAGAGGGTCCGAAGTATCAGGGATGGAGGAGCAGATGTGGCTCTTTACAAGTCTCTCAAAAACCTTCATGACTATAGATGTGAGGGCAACTGGGCGATAGTCATTCAGGCAAGAGGGTTTATTGTTCTTTGGCACAGGGATAATGATGGATTTTTTGAATGAGGTGGGAACCACGGAGGTAGCAAGGGACTCATTAAAAATGGAAGTGAACAAACCAGCGAGCTGATCGGCGCAGGACCTCAGAACACGGCCGGTTATCCCATCAGGACCGGCTGCTTTCCTGAAGTTCACTCTCTTTAGCGCCCTCCGAACCTCATCCTCCGACACGGTGATTACAGGATCATCGCTGCTCTGCCTGCTGCTTCCTGACGCGCCGCCGCCGTTGCCATCGAAGCGACTGTAGAAGATGTTTAACTTGTCGGCCAGCAACGGATCTGCTCTCACCTCCGCGGAGGATTTGTTTCCGAAGTCACAGATGGTCCTCAGTCCCTGCCACATCCGTCGAGAGTCGTTGAGCTGGAAATGAGACTCAATTCTCTCTCTGTATCTGTGTTTAGCGGCTCTTACTGCGCGTCGGAGAGCATAGCACGATGCTTTGTACTCGCTCGTATTCCCGGTCAGAAGAGCCTCATTGTAAGCGGCGGTGCGTGTGTTAACCGCGGCACGGATTGTTCTGTCCACCCACGGTTTCTGATTGGAGAATGTCCTTATCGTTATTGTTTCTGTAGCTTGCTCGGTTAGCGTGTTTACGAAGCTTAATGCTACATCCGTGAACTCGCTGACGTCAGAAGAACTCGCCCGGAACATGTCCCAGTCGACGTCATCAAGCGCCGCCTGCAGCATAGCCTCTGAGTGGGAGGACCAGCGCGTCACTACTCTCTGCACCGGAGGTTCCTGAACGAGCCTTTGTTTGTATCTCGGTGTTAGAAAGATGGCGGCATGGTCCGATTTGCCAAAAGCCGGTAGTGAGCGGGCTTTGTAGGCATCCTTGAATTGAGTGTAGCAATGATCCAGTGTGTTTGGTCCTCTAGTTGGACAGGATACATGTTGATAAGAGTTCGGCATGACCTGCTTGAGGTTGGCTTTGTTAAAGTCCCCCGCGATGATAAAGGCAGCGTCAGGATGTTTGTTGATGTAGCCGCTGAGCACATCGTGAAGCTTAGACAAAGCCAAGCCGGTGTCCGCCTGTGGTGGAATGTACACAGCAGTAACAATGATCGATGAAAACTCCCGGGGCAGATAAAATGGGCGGCAAATAATGGAAAGATGTTCCAGATGAGGCGAGCAGGAACGCGACTGAATGGAGATATTCCTGGGATCACACCATTTCTTGTTGATCATGAAACATACTCCTCCACCCCTGGATTTACCGGCCTCTGCTGTTCTGTCCGTCCGAAAGACAGAGAAGTTATCACTCGGCATTACAGCAGTGTCCGGGACCGAGGACGAAAGCCACGTTTCTGACAAACAAAGGATGTTGCAGTCCCTTATGTCCCGTTGGAAACTAATCCTGGCTCTAAGATCGTCCATCTTATTCTCCAAGGATTGGACATTAGCAAGAAGAATGCTTGGAAGAGGAGGACTGTGAGCCCTTTTCCTGAGTCTGACTCGAATTCCAGCGCGCTTCCCGCGGTGTTTCTTGGTCCGTCGCCTCGGGGGGTTATTGTTCGTCTCCGTGTTCCGAAGAATCTCCAGAGGCCACGCAGGATTCGTGGATAAAGTGTCCTGAAGCAGGTTGGTGTAGCGGTTTCCAATGTCCAAAAGTGTTTCTATGTTGTAGGTGATCAGTGCCGACGTGAAATGTGTAAAAAGAGAAAGTAAAAGTAGGGAAAAAAGTAGGTTTAAGCAAGGTCTCAGTGGAGCGACCCGCACGGCGTCCGAACACAGCGGCGCCATCTTGGTTTTTTCTGTCAGTATCTGTCAGTAGGTTAGTTGTGTATCTGTCAGTAGGTTAGTTGTGTATAGGTTTATAGTGTTTTCTACTTCATGTCTGTATTTATGTAGCACCGTGGTCCTGTTAGGCACAACATTTCGTTCCACTGTATGTCCCCACATGTAGCGGAATGACAAATAAAGCTCAACTTGAACTTGAACTTGAAAACTCTCCTTCTCACCGTGCATTAGGACGATATAGGGGTGGTGATGGCGCAGTGGATAAGACACATGACACCTTTGGTGTGAGAGACCCGGGTTCGAATCCACTGTGAGACACCAATGTGTCCCTGAGCAAGACACTTAACCCCTAGTTGCTCCAGAGGCGTGCGACCTCTGACATATATAGCAATTGTAAGTCGCTTTGGATAAAGGCGTCAGCTAAATGAGTAAATGTAAATATAGACACGTGTCCTCTTCCAGGCAGTTTCGTTACATTTTCTGTTCATTGGAAATTCTTAATTATTGCCCTGATGGTGGAAATGGGAATTTTCACTGCTCTAGCTCTTTTCTTAGAGCTACTTCACTAATTTGTGAAGCTCAGTTATCTTTTGCTGCACATCACAAATACATTCTTTGGTTTTTCTCATTGTGATGGATGATTAAGGGAATTTGGGCTTTGTTTTCCCTCCTATTTATATTTCTGTAAAACAGGAAGTCATGGCTAGATAATTTCATGTTCATAATCACCCTGGAGTGCTCAAAATTGTGAATATGAATGGTAATATACTTCAGAGATATTTTACTCATAAGAATTTCTAGGGGTGCCAATAATTGTGTCCAACGTGTATTTTAGAAAAACATTTATTTCATAATGATATTTCCTCCCATTTTAAATTCTTATTATCAAATGAAAGGTTCGGTTTTTGGGATTTTTTTTAATAAAAGATCAAAAGGATTAACAATGCAGATTAATTTTCTCAGCCTTCTTTGATCATATTTACCAAGGCTGCTGATATTTTTGGACATGACTGTAAGTGACTACTGTGAAATTGAGACCAATTTACCAATCACACAGAGACCTTTAGAATGATAGCAATCATGAAAGGGAAAAACAACAGGTTCACAAGATACATGATATATGGTACATACATATTCTTAATGAACTTTGAGTGAAACCTTTTGTGGGAAAAGTGTGAGAGGCAGAGCGTGTAGAGGGGAGAAGAGGGGATTACATTCATCAGACCTGCAAACTCATCAGAGAAAAAAAGGTGACAGTGTTGGGGGGGGGGGGGGGGGGGGGTGCAGAATGGGCGACGCCTACACTGTGAACGCATTAGCCTTGCACGTTCGCCAGATTCTAAATAGACATTGTTTACAAGTAATGCGGCGCATCCAATGCAACAAGACGTCAAATTGCTTTGTTACACTGTATTACTCTCGCATCAGCTGTTGTCTAAACAGTCACATCTACACACATCAACACATCAAAAATGCTTTAAAAGTAGGCTGACTTGAATGACTGCTGCGCACACGACAACCTCCATAACGTGTCGTTAATCAGGATAGCTCAGAATTGGAGTAGTAGCCAGAACTCAGGGCAGAGCACCTGGCTTAAGTTAGGGGCTAATGATAAGGTTGCAACCAAAGTTGGCTATCTGAAATACTATATACTTACGTAGCAAGCTAAATGGTTAACTTTAGTTAGCAAGACGGTCAGACAATGCAGGAATTAACATTACAACTAGCTAACAATGTTAGAAGGCTAGAAAATCTTGCTAACGGAAATTCCAGCATTGGATCCGCTTGTATTGCTTGCTATTAAGCATATGAAAAAAAAACGCTAACTTAGCTGACGTTATTTGACTTAAGCAAACAAATATCTGTTGTTTAGCTCCAAAAAGACTGATTTACCTTGAATTCAATTTCCATCAGAGTTTCCACATTAGGTCAGGTGTCTCTTGACAGGCGCGAACACAGATGGCAGTGTGTTTCAAGATCCTGAACCAAGCGCGGAGATTCCGATTGGTCCAGAAAAAATGTCATTTATAAGAATTGTCCAATAATGGCCTACATGGCACGCAAGCCCACCCCCACCTCCCTCTCTTGACAGGCGCGAGCTCAGTAGAGATTCCGATCGGCCCAGATGTCAATTAACGCAAGAAAAAATCTAAAAGAGCATTGGTGTTGAAAGTGCATTAATTTTAACTATTTTAGATGAATTAAACACATTAGTCACCAACAACAACATCAGATGATCAGAGTTAATGTTAATCACAACAAGTGTACACCAAACAATCTGCTATTCAAGGCTCGATTTTACTATGGTGACGACTGCATCATGAAACAAAGAGCAAACAGATTTGATGTCAAAATTGCTGGTGATGAATTGGTGCTCAACACTTAAAAGTGACAAGTAAATTGTTATATTTATTTACATTTATGCATTTAGCAGACGCTTTTATCCAAAGCGACTTACATTGTACTCAAGTTACAGTTTTTACATTTTATCAGCTCTTGCTTTCCCGGGGAATCAAACCCATGACCTTGGCATTGCTAGCGCCATGCTCTACTATTTGAGCTACAGGAAAGTAGTTAAGCTCTATTTGTTAAACAAATAGAGCTAACAGATCAGATTTCTGAATACACAAGTTGAACTTGATCAGCAAGAATGAGCGGTGTGACTCATTCTTAAAACAATTGTAGAGATCACATCACATCACAACCCTTCACTTCATCTATTTCAGTGGGTGCATGAGAATTTGAAGGTGTGGTTAAGGCATCTGCTTATTATATAAGACCATTCTTTCACCAAGAAGAAGAAAAACTGCTGTGAACATCAAAGGTACATGTGCTTTCAAAATTCATTATTGTAATTTTAAATAATATTTGTGTTTTGATGCAATGCCCTGTGTTAATACATTTATTTTATTTATTTCCTCAAGGGATCCAAATAAAGACATAAAGGTAAGCAATTACACTTGTCATTGTGCATTGCTTTTAACATCAAACAAATATTTTAATTGTATAACATAAGCAATGATAAAGTTTGGTTTTGACTTGAGTTTCATCAAAGACAACTTACGATAGCATACAGATAGGATTGGTGGTATTGTTCTTTTCTGGGCAAGAACTCCCTGCCCAATCCTATAGCCTTGCATGGATAAGAGCAGGGATTGCAGCAATATAACCCCCTTTGAACAGAACCATGATATCTAAAATACATGAATGTTCTTAATTACAATGACAAAGAAATGTCAGGGGCCAAATCCTGACTGTGTACAAGAGAAGGAGCTGGGAATGGAGTAGGGTTATTAGCTCCTGAGCAAACCCAATGAAAGTAGTTGAAAAATATCTGAAAATTTAAATATGCTGTGACAGATATTGCTATCGATAAACATGGATCAGCTGATGCAAGTTTGACTAATGTGACATGCCAGAACTGATGCCATACCCTTGGTACTGTAAAGATTTACGGGAAATTTAAATTTGTTGTATTAGACAAGCAACCTCAGGTGCAGGATAATTTGCTGTCAAATAAGATGATTTTATTTTTTGTTTGTAATAAAAGGATGTTCTTAAAAACAGAGCTTCTTTAAAAATGCACTTATAGGATCACTCTTACAAACATCTATAATTAAGAAAGTTTTAACTGGCAAGAATGTTTACCCTTTTTCCAAAGGTTTCTAAAGTACTTCCAATGTAAAGGAAAAATATTAACATAAGACAATTACTGTAAATCAGAGAGACTGAGAGCTGAACTCTGCAGGACAGCGGTTCTCTAGGACAAAACTTGCCTATCTCTGCTTTAGGCTAAACATTTTCTGATTCAATTAAAATCTGTGTGACCTGAAACTTCATAGCAACTTTACGTCAGTATTGTGTAAGGATCCACTCGCCAGCCCAAAGAGCAGAATCCAGCGGCTTGGTCAAAGGTTTAATTATAGTATCTAGTATAGTATATAGTGTGCAATTCTTTAACACCCACAACCACCCCAACCCCCCGGACATCACTAATTTTCAAAGCCTGGCTACGGCCATGTGTACACTCAGATTTGATAGTGTGTGTGTACGCTTAAATCCACGCCAACGCTCATATTTATAAAGATGGTCTTTGACGTGGAAAAGTGTTTAGCGTCACGTCAGGGTCTGAGCAGATGTACGCACTTTTTATTTATTTGAGTATTGCAAGTTTTTTAAAATATAAGCTGTTCTTGCAGCTCGCTGTTCTAAATTATGATGATTGGTGATATTTTATATGTTAATGATATTAATTAGGAGTTGTTTACAAGGCAGAGAGCTAAAACTATTCAATTGCATGCAAGTTCAAGATCATTTGCAATTCATAGATTTCACATCTGAAAGAGACACATATGCATCTTTTCTGTTTGTACATTCATCTATGAATCGCATGTATGCATATCTGAGAAATGATCATAAGATCAAATTTAGGATGGTTTCTGTGCAACTTTTTATAAATGAGGCCCCTGGTGTAAATGAAAAGAACTCAAGGAAGGAAAATTTCACCCAAAATTAAAAATGTTTTTATCATTTACTCACCCTCATGTTGTTCCAAACCTGCATGACACTTAAAAATCATAATTAAATTATAAAATCTGAAGACTATTTAATATTTCTGTTTAATAAAACTATTCAAGTGTAAATTATATAGGACTGGCACTAACGACTATTTTTATTTCGATTAATCTATCGACTCATTTTTTGATTAATCGATTAATCTAAACGATTAATTTCCTGCAAAAAAAAAAAAAACTACAAAAAAAATATTTTACTTACAAATATTTTAGTAAACCAAATGAAATCCAAATTTCTATGAAAAAAGCAAAAGTGAAGTGCAACATAGAGTGCAAGAAGCAAGTGTCCATCTCATATCCAAATCACTGAAATCACAGTTCAGTATTATATTGTGAGAATGACAACATATCCACACGTTCTAGTCTAATAATAATACAATTATAATCAAAAAACACGTTTTAAAGGAGCATTTACTAGAAATATTATTTACCAGAATTTATTTAGGTGAAAAATGTAAATGTGCAGTATTTCTGAAAAAAATACTTTTGTTAAAAATAAAATCAATTAATTGGAGATGCTTTTTATTATTAAAATTTAATGGAACGATTAAAATGGAATCCAGAAAATAATGGAAAACAGAATTTGGTAAAGATAAAACTGTAAAACTCAATTAATTAGACAGACTTTTTGATTAATAAAATTTAAACTGAATTTGTAAATAAAACTGATTTCATAGGGCCCTAAAATTATAATATTTGTTTGTGGTAATAAAAATGGATTTAAGTGAACAATAGCCTTTAAAATTACTTAAAGTACATATATATAGCAATAATAATTCATTCAAATAAAGTATCAAAAGCAAGAAATCATATGGTTTTATTGAACAAAACTGTTAAAATAGATAATGATTTCTAAACAATAGAAATAATGTAGACAAAGAGCCTGCAGGGGCGCCGACGGACTGATGATTATTTTTACACATTACTGTTTAATATTGACCAAGCACCATTTAATTCAAACGTACACTTAATCTTTAATATTTGTCCATTTCTTTAGGACAGAAATGCTATAGCTACTGTAATTAAATGATTATGTGGAGATCAAAGCTTGTAAACTCAGAGTGAGGGGTTGAGCTTTTATTTTGGAATCGTGATGTATTGATGTATGGACAGATATATTTTCTGTCACTGAAAAATATTTACAATAAAAATATTGTTAAAATCTGGATAAATGTATTTATGACATCCTATTTCGACAAAAAATATTTTTGTACCTGTCTGGTTTTCTGAGAATAAAAGGATTTAACACTTATTCCTGATGTAATTGGTGTATCTCCTCTTCCCTCTGCCTTTTTTAATATATGATGCGATATCTCAAAATAAAAAATAGATACAAAGACAATTAAATGGAATCATAGACAGCGCTTTGGGGGTTCACCACTTGGTGGTTGAGAAAATAATATGTAATGAAATTCCTTAATTGCCTAATATGCAAACATCCTTTATCTCTTGGGATAAGTCTGGCTACACATTCTTACTTTCAACTAGTCACAATCTGACGCTTGGTCAGGACCTCTTTGGCACTTTTTAATGCACAGGGTACCCCTTTAGCATTGTTTTTGACATGCGGGGTACTCCAGTGCTTTAAATGAGAAACCTTTGGCATCAATACGTAGACACTATGGGCATGGGAATTTTAGCATCATCATCAATTATATATTGGGGTATATAATTTTACATTTAATTTGGGGTATAATTTAATTTCTGAAAATGATCCCACTCCATAAAAAGGCATTTTATTCAAAAAAATACACAGCATAATAGAATTGGTCACAAGAGACATGAGAGCCATTTCACAACAAAAGCTGATGTTATGCTCATTTCTTCTGCTTAAAGTTTTCTCAGTGAAAGCAATGGAGTACCCTGCATGTCAAAAAAACAGTGCTAAAGATGTTTAAAAACATGACACGAAGAAGTCCTGACTAAGTGTCAATATGTGATTAGTATGGAGTGAGAATGTGTAGCCAGACTTAACTTCTCTTTTAAATTATTATGGGGTTTAAAGTTCCACAACTTAGATCTCACAAATGTATTTTGTCTTATTTTAACCTTAAAAATTTAAATCACTCTGGTTAAAAGTGTCTGCCAAATGTAAAATGCTTCTGTTACTTCTAGGATACAATGAAAATCTCAGTACTCCATCACTCTTTGTTTGATAGGGAGTTTACTAAACTGAGGATCTTTGGTCTCTGAGAGCAGATCTGCAATGGCTTCACAGACCATAAACTTCATCACTTGGAATGTTAATGGACTTCAACAAAACAGATATCAGAAATTACAAAAACTACAAAATGTTGA
This sequence comes from Barbus barbus, assembly GCF_936440315.1. Classification (NCBI taxonomy): domain Eukaryota; kingdom Metazoa; phylum Chordata; class Actinopteri; order Cypriniformes; family Cyprinidae; genus Barbus; species Barbus barbus. The sequence goes on along the minus strand of NC_136747.1, from coordinate 28,232,172 downwards.
TGTTGTTTTCTTACAAGAGACACACATTGGGGCAGAAAATGAATATATTATGCAAAATCTTAAATCAGATTTTAATGTTTTCTACACAAAGTATACCTCCTCCAGCAAGGGAACAGCCATACTTGTGAGCAAAAGACAAGGCCTAGGTTTTACAAAAATAAGTGCTGAAATAGATTACTGTGGAACACATGTTGTATTGAAATGTAACCTGAATGGTCAGCCGTACACTCTGGTTAGTGTTTATAACCATCAAAAAGATGTAAAAACCCTTGATAAACTTTCAAGGTACCTGCAGTTAATGACAACAGGGTTGCTGGTGATCGGTGGAGATTTCAATACTGTTCTCAATCCATATATTGACAAAGACATTTCAAAAGGGTTTACAGACAGCACAGTCCACAAAAAGCTGCGCTCTTGTGCAGAAATGTTCATGAAATCTCTTCAGCTGGTTGATGTCTGGAGAAGAAAGAACCCTGTAGATGAGAATTACACATTCTGCGGAAAGGGTTCTGCATCAAGGCTGGATTATTTCTTTGTTCCAGATGAATGTGTGTGGCGTGTCAAAAGTTGTGTAATCAGAGACAAAAAGAGGCGTGACCATTGTCCTGTGTACATGGAGATCAACAATGCTCCCACAATGCTTACACCTACTGACACACAATTAAACACACAATCAGACGCACAATCATCAAACACACAATCAAACACACAACCAGACGCACAATCAGACACACAATCAAACGCACAATCAGATGCAAAATCATCAAACACACAATCAGACACACAATCAGATGCACAATCATCAAACACACAATCAGACGCACAATCAGATGCACAATCAGATGCACAATCATCAAACACACAATCAGATGCACAATCAGATGCACAATCATCAAACACACAATCAGACGCACAATCATCAAACGCACAATCAGACGCACAATCAGACACACAATCAGACGCACAATCAGACACACAATCAGATGGACAATCATCAAACACACAATCAGATGCACAATCATCAAACACACAATCAGACGCACAATCAGATGCACAATCAGATGCACAATCACCAAACGCACAATCATCAAACACACAATCAGATGCACAATCATCAAACACACAATCAGATGCACAATCAGATGCACTATCATCAAACACACAATCAGACGCACAATCAGATGCACAATCATCAAACACACAATCAGACGCACAATCAGATGCACTATCAGACGCACAATCAGACGCACAATCAGACACACAATCAGATGCACAATCAGACACACAATCAGACGCACAATCACCAAACGCACAATCATCAAACACACAATCAGATGCACAATCATCAAACACACAATCAGACCCACAATCAGATGCACAATCATCAAACACACAATCAGATGCACAATCAGATGCACAATCATCAAACACACAATCAGACGCACAATCAGATGCACTATCAGACGCACAATCAGACGCACAATCAGACACACAATCAGATGCACAATCAGACACACAATCAGACGCACAATCATACACACAATCATCAAACACACAATCAGACGCACAATCATCAAACACACAATCAGACGCACAATCATCAAATACACAATCAGACACACAATCAGACACACAAGCAGACACACAATCAGACGCACAATCATCAAACACACAACCAGACACACAACGATTAAATGCTAAAATTGCTGATTTGGGTCCATCATCGGATAAAGAAAGCCCACATGCTGTCAGTGAGGCTGATATTGTATCAGCTATACAATGTCTTCAAGTGTCAGACACACCGAGACCAGACGGCATCCCAGTTTCCTTCTATAAAGACAACATTCGGGAAGTAATTCCATACATAAAGATGCTCTATGACAGAATCCACAGAGGTCCAATTAACTTCTCTGAGAAACACTTTAATGAAACTGTGAAAAGTCCACATGATGATAGCCAACACTTTTTTAATGTTGATTACCTCATCATTGCAACTATTCTGGCAAAACGTCTAGAAGATTTATTGTCTCAGTCAAAGGATCGTGTACCAAAAAAAGCAGCTACGGTCCAGGCAAACAATAATGTACCAGAAAATCTAGTTACTGTCATGATCACTCCCAAACCCGTCTGCACTAAGATTAAGTTGTCACGTATACAGAACAATATAAAAAAGCAAAAGCTGTCAAACTCACATCTGTATCAGGATTTACTCATTTTGAAAAATCTCCTCAGAGATGCACCAGATGTAACTGATTCACTCGAGAGAGACAAACTGCTGAATCAGGGCTGCCCTTTGACCCCAGTTCTCAAAACACTGGATCTGAAATGCTTTGCCTCTACATTACACAACAATGCAATTTTTGTTTTCAAAGAATGCATTATAATTTCCATCCAACCTAAAGACTTTGAGAATGCTGCTGTGAAGAACAGCTTTAATGACGAATGTGAGTATAAGGAATTACATAGAGGAATTGTTAATGAGGCTGGGAATAAAGAGGAACACTGAGAAGTTGAGACTTCAGTGGAGGGTGAGGATCATGAAAATGACTCATATTACATTTGCTGATTTTTTTATATATACATCTTGTTTTCAGTTTAGAAATTTTACTTGTGCCATGATTTGTGAACACATTTTACATTGTGTCCTTCAAATCTAGAGAACAAGGACCTCTTAAGAAATCTAATGATTTGAAGAGATTGAGCAATATTCTGTCTGAAGATAAACTGTCAACAGAACTTGTAAAATGTTATTTAAAAGACAATGTTTTGTCACTTAGTAATAAAGAATACAGCAATATTTTTCCTTTTTTAAATCCTGTGAAGTTAAAGCCAGACTTCACCTGGGAAAGAAGACGAGGACAAAATGAACCCTTCAGTAAACTGGCAATATTAAGAAAAAATATTGGTAATATTGATTTTATGTGTTAATTACAGTAGATTTGCATACATTTTCACTTTAGATTATGTTTACCCATTTGTGTCCATCATATGCAAAAGATCACATCTGGTAGTATTTTTGTCAAAATACTACCAGAACAAAGCAGTGACAGCATTGAACAAGAAATAAAAGATCAATTCAAAAACAACACAACAAAGGAATTTCGCAATTCACAAAGAACAAAAAGTCATGACGTATTGTCAAGTATGGTGACCCATACTCGAAATTGGTGCTCTGCGTTTAACCCATCCAAGTGCACACACACAGCAGTGAGTAGTGAACAAATGCACACACACACACCGTGAACACACACCCGGAGCAGTGGGCAGCCATTTATGCTGCAGCGCCCGGGGAGCAGTTGGGGGTTCGGTGCCTTGCTCAAGGGCACCTCAGTCGTGGTATTGAGGGTGGAGAGAGCACTGTACATTCACTCCCCCCACCTACAATCCCTGCCGGCCAGGGACTCTCTAACCATTAGGCCACGACTTCCCAGATTCCAATGAACAGATCCAATGAAGCTGTCCCAGATTCACCAGGCTCCAACAGCACTCCCTCACAACAAGCATATTATCCTGAGCACCAGGGACGTGCAGAGAGTTCCTCAGGGGCTCAAATCTAAAAAGGGGCAATATGAGGGGGAAAAATTATAGGTCAAAAGATTGGATACATTATTATTTTATATTTTTGCAAGAGTCATCAAGCCTGCATTTATTTTAATATGCTGTATTAATTTACTTTATTTACTTTGCATTTTATGCAATGTTGAATTATTAACAATGTTGAAAACCTGTGATACTTTTTTCAGGATTCTTCGATGAATAAAAAGTTAAATAAGAACAGCATTTATTTAAAATATAACTTTTGTAACAATATACACTACCGTTCAAAAGCTTGAGGTCAGTATTTTATTTAATTTTTTTTTAAGAAATTTGTTTTTATTCAGCAAGGATTTGTTAAATTGATACATTGATAGTAAAGATTGATATTGTTAGAAAACATCTCTATTTTAAATAAATGCTGTTCTTTTAAACTTTTTATTTATCAATGAACCCCAAAAAAGGGGGGGAAAGGGAAGTGGTGTGTGGCCAAGTATGGTGACCCATACTCTGAATTAGTGCTCTGCATTTAATCCAAGTGTACACACAGTAGTGAACATACACCTGGAGCAGTGGGCAGCCAATGCTGCGGCGCCCAGGGAGCAGTTGGGGGTTCAGTGCCTTGCTCAAGGGTCTCACATCAGTCGTGGTATTGAGGGAGCAGAGAGTGTTGGTTATTCACTCCCCACCTACAATCCCTGCCGGACCTGAGACTCGAACCCACGACCTTCCGGTTACAAGTCCAACTCTCTATTAATTAGGCCACGACTGATAAAAAAAAATTACCACAGGTTCCAATAAATAAAAAAAAAATAAGCAGCACAACTGTTTCCAACATTGATAATAAATCAGCATATTAGAACGATTTCTGAAGGACCATGCATTGAAGAATGGAGTAATGATGCTGAAAAGTCAGCTTTGAATCACAGAAATTGTAAGGGAATTTGGCTTATTAAATATGACATTTCCTGATCAACCCTCTGCGGGAACCAACAAGAAGCAGCTGGACAACATAGAAATTGATTTGAATGATCTTTTAGTACAGTGTAGGTGTTAGTTACACCTGTTAGGAGGTGTGAAATAGTGGTTTAGTCATATATGTATATGGTATGTAAGGTGTTGCGATCTTATCTTATGTATTAAAATAGCAATAGGCACGCTTGGCAGTTAAAGGGGTTAACGCTTTCTTTTGAACTTTTGCCCCCGTCTACAGAGTTTTCTGTGATAGAGGTTGTACATCTGGCCTGAACACGAGTAGAGAAAAAAAAATGACAGAAGATAATTGGTATGAGATTGAAGGTGACGAAATGAGAGGCTATAAAATGTTGATGTAATCAACATACGTGGCTGTCATTCCATGGTGAAGACTTCTCGCTGTTATTTTGCATTTTGCTTATGAGTTACTGTTTTTAATAAAACTAAACCAAGGTGTTGGTGATTCGTTCAATTTTTATATACAGATTCTGAGTGTTTTATTACATCATAACCAGTTATCAGAACTTGAATAAAAATCCTATCATCGAGCTACAACAGGCCCGGACCTGACTGAGCCGGTTCGGAAACCGGGTTGTAAAGGTTGCTGATCATCGTTGAACATCTCTCAGGATACCAGGTAAATATGGAGACGTCTATGATACCTTCGGGAACTGAGATAATGATGTGATATCAGATGTCCAGCCTTTAAATCGGTATACAAATACAACAAAATGATATTTTATTAAAATAGTATAAATGTATATTAAAATAGAAAAACCTTCTTTAACATTGTAATAATATTTCACAATATTAAGCTACAGTTTTTTTTTCTATATTTTTGATCAAATAAATGCAGGCTTGATGAGCATAAGACACTTTCATAATGCTGCATAATTATCAAAAATGGTAATATAATAAAGGCAGCGGCTATTTACACTGTTAAAATAGCAAGATTTTCTACTATACTATTTATTGCAAATAGTGGCAATTATCTGCACCTCAGTATTGTAGTACATTATAAAACCGTATGCGATAGTAACGTACTGAGTGTAAATTATAGTTTTAATAAATATGTAAATGGCCTTTTAGCCTCTTAGCACCTAGTATAAATAGACACTCCGTATAATAAACGTCACCATTTCGCCAGCCTACACTTCACATAATAGGCCTGTAGGTGGCACTTGGGCTTCATTAACTAAGATAGCCTAGTATCATACATAAATGTAAGTGAATTGAATAGCCTACTGATTACCATTATTGCGACTTTTGGCGCTGCACGGTTTTGTGCAGTGCTTTTGTAGTCATTTAGCATCCATTTTCTCAGCGATGTAATTTGATTTTTTTTTTAATTAGACAAACCGCAGATCCAGATCGCTCCACAAATAAACTCGTAATTTTCGACCGATTTATGAATAAGAATGGAAAATAACCGCACCACTTCACATATTGTCCAATGAAATTTTAACTTCTTGTGCCAGATCATTGGTGTAGCTACGTGACTAATGGGCATTAGTGAATTATGTAATATTCTAAAATATGTAATATATGGATTTTTTTTTTATTAATTCGACACACTAGCTTTGATTATTGATGAAAAATGTTTAAAATATTGTTTGGTTTATTTTTTCCTTCCGTCGACCCACTCGCTGAAAGAACCATATATGGCTCGAGAGCCTGTGGTTTCCGAAAATGCACGCAACCCATAGCAACGCCTCAGATTGACAGATATATAAAAATAAACAGTAATTTTCCAACTTTTGAGCGAGTAGTTACTGTTTTGTACAAATTGTAATGTTAATTAGAATTCAAATGCATTTTGTTTTATTGACCACAATATCTTTGCTATTTGTCCGAGAGGGGCACTTTTGAATAATTTTGAAAAAGGGCAGGGACTCGAGCCCCCAAAGACCCCCTTCTGCACGTGCCTGTTGAGCACTAATCACCGCCACCCCTCATCAATCATCGCACTTCTCACCAGCACTATTTAAGTTTGCCCTGTTCACACAGTCACTGTCTGGTACTCCATTATTCCAGCGATTAACTAACTAGGATACCTACCTTGTGTAATGTTCTCCTCTGATGCTTTGGTCTCCTTCTTCAGCCACATTACTGCTATCTAACAAGAACAGCCACTCCGAGGACTTAATTTATCTATCAATTTCTTATTAATGTTACTGCAAGTATTTAATACAAGTGTACCTAAATAACAGATTTATACTCTCTTTGCATGGTTTTGATATATACATGGCTTTTTTCATATTCACACTTCATTCATTCTGTATATGTTAAACCAAGGGAAAACTGAGAACTTAAACATAAATTTAAATAAAATGAGATTCACTTTGCACTTTTTCCTGAACTGTGACTGAATACAAACAAGTATTTAAAATATGTACATGGTTCTACGGTAGAGCCTCTTGTTTTTCCATTAGAGGGCAGCCTAACTTTACAAAACAAACATTTGACTGCTGTGAGCCATGTTTGATTTGATGTGTTTTCCCTGGAGAGGGTGGGTCAAACCCTTATACAGGTTTGCTGCTGATTAGGACAACACCGACAACAATAAACAAAAAAATATATTTGACAACTTAATTCTACATGCTGCACATAAATAAGGTCTCCTAGAAATGGACTGCTGTTTACTGGTCCCCAAGCCTGTGACCAGTGGCCTGTTGTTGCATGAAGCTAGCTGAACAAACTAGTTTCAGAGTAAACAAAACCAAACAAACACTTTCTAGTTTAGATCAGTTTCAGTGGGCTCACAATGTTCGATATAAACAATCCAGAGTGATTAACAGTGTGACACATGCAGCAAACACAAGCCATGTATTCATGGCCAAAAGTTTTGACAGTGACATTAATTTTGTGTTTTGCAAAGTTTGCTGCTTAAGCTGTTATAGTGTTCATTCACATTTGTTTATAGATTGTGTAGAGTGATCAAATGCATTTTAAATAATTGCTAAAAGCTTCATTGGCCAAAAAATTAACTTTTCAAAAAAACAACAAATTTAACAGTTTTTTTTTTTTTTATCCTGACACAAAATGACCAGCTAACATTAATTGACTAATCATATCAGCAGCACATGTGGAAGTGTCGTTGGGTGTGTTCAGTACGGTGGCCCAGAAGTGCAAAACAAATCACGATTCTGAAAACAAAATAACAAATTACAAACGCAAATGCAAATCTAAAAAACAAAATAACAATTCAAAAAACACAACAACAATTCAGAAAACATTATAACAATAAGAAAACACAATGACAATGACAAATCCGAAAACAAAATAAGTCAGAAAACACAACGACAAATCGGACAAACCGGAAGAGGTAGGTATAGTTTGAGACAGCGCCATTGGTTTGGGAATAGATTACTCACCGCTGACTGGACGAGACATCTGTCAATCAAGGGGTACAGGAAGAACCAGAAGAAGAAGAGCAGAGTCAACTGAAGCATCAGCTCCAGCTGTTTTTTTTTTTTGAAGAACTATAACATACAACATGTTATCAAGAAACAAAATAATAAAAAAAGGAAAAGAAAAAGATAGAAAGACAAATTACAACAAATAAAACAGTAGCCAGGGGGAGGAAAGTATTAAACTTAAAAATAAACAAGAAATACATGTATACACGTATATATAAAATCAAATAAACAAATTCACAAACTTTCAAAGTTCTTACAGCTTTCTTATTCCCAGAGTCTCTGATACTGTCAATATAAATACATATTTCAGTTAACAAACCCATAAAACACTTATGAATGTAAAATTTGGTCAACAGAATAAGTAAATGAATTAAGTAAAAGTACTGTTCCTCTTGGTCAGGATAGTCAGTAAAGCCAAAAAGTACATTTCCCATAAGAGAAATGTTTTAAACACTGAATATTCTCCCTAATAAACGTTTGGACCTTACACCACAGTGTAACTGAGTATGTACAGACAGTACCAAAATAAGTGCAAGGCAGTTTCCTCATATTTATTACAAAAAGTACAATTTACATTTATTCCTTTTTTTTATTTTTCATTCATTGCTGGATAAAATCTGTGAATAAGATTATAAGAAACTTCTTTAACCTTATTTCTAAGATGATATTTTTGTGGTAACAACCACACTTTCCTCCAGCAAATCAATTTCCCATTTAATAAGGAGACCCAGTGAGACAAAATATAAGGTACAGTAACAATTTCTCTTTGGAAAAGAGTACGAATAGCTCTATTATTACTCTTGAGGTATGATGAAAAACAAATTTTACCAACATAAGTTTTAGTAACATCTAAAGACACTGAACCGGGAGAATGGTCTTTATCAATACCTCTAAATAACATTTGTGTACCAGAAGGAATTGAACCAAAAACCATTGCAAATTCTTTTTGAGTGACTGGTATTTTATAATAAGAAAGGAATTCATCATAAGAAAAGAGCGTTCCTTCTTTATTATATAACTAACCAATTTAATATCGTTGTCAAACCAGTTCTGTTATGAATGTTTCTGTTATTCCAGATGAAATAGCAATGCGGAGAAAAATTGTGCTTATATATTAATGACCAAGATAGGAGCACTTGTTTGTGGAAAGCAGATAACTTAGCTGGAATTTTATCTGTATTATAATTACACAAAAGAACAAAACTAAGACCACCAATATTTGAAAAAACATAGTGAGGGATAAAATTCCAGACAGAAGTGGGGCTTTTTAAGTGATGCTTAATCCAATTAATCTTAAAGGTATGGTTCATTGTGGTGAAATCTAAGAAATTAAGGCCACCATTCTCATATGTATTCATAATTACAGTCTTTTTAACATAGTGTGTTCAATTTTTCCATAAGAAATCAAATAGCATTTTATCAATATTTTTACTAGTAAGGTTATGAATGAATGATGCATTTATATAGCGCTTTACTGTGTATTGCTGTACACCCAAAGCGCTTTACAATCATGTGGGGGGTCTCTCCTCAACCACCACCAGTGTGCAGCATCCACTTGGATGATGCGACGGCAGCCACAGTACAACGGCGCCAGTGCGCTCACCACACACCAGCTACAGGTGGAGAGGAGAGAGAGTCAATGAGCCAATTAAGTGGATGGGGATTATTAGGAGGCCATGATTGATAAGGGCCAGTGGAGGGAATTTGGCCAGGACACCGGGGTTACACCCCTACTCTTTACGAGAAGTGCCATGGGATTTTTAGTGACCACAGAGAGTCAGGACCTCGGTTTAACGTCTCATCCGAAAGACACAAGTTATCAAGAAACAAAGATAAGGAGACACTGTTCATCGCTGGTGGAGTTTATGGTTGTGAAGTGTCGACCGTTCTATCTGCCGCGGGAGTTCACGGCCATTGTTATCGTTGCGGTTTACATCCCCCCGTGTGCAAACGCTAAGGACGCGCTTCGTGAACTGTATAGCGCCATCAGTAAACAACAAACAAAAAACCCCGACGCCTTTTTCATCATAGCCGGTGACTTCAACCACGCAAACTTAAAGACAGTTTTGCCAAAGTTCTACCAACATGTGAACTTTGCAACAAGGGGAAACAACACACTGGACTTTGTTTACACAACAGTTAAGAACGCTTACAAGGCTGAACCCCGGCCCCACCTCGGGTACTCAGACCACATCACTGTTATGCTAATCCCAGCATATAGACCACTTCTCAAACTCACCAAACCGGTTGAAAAGCAGATCACAGTATGGCCAGACAATGCCACCTCAGCACTGCAGGACTGCTTCCAGGACACAGACTGGAATATGTTTAAAGAGGCAGCCACCTACAACAACCACACAGACCTGAATGAGTACACTGAAACTGTGATTGCTTACATCAAAAAGTGCACTGATGATGTGACAGTCACCAAGACCATCACCACACGTGCCAACCAGAAGCCATGGATGACAGCAGAGGTTCGTGGGCTGCTAAAGACCAGAGATGAAGCATTCAGATCAGGAGATAAAGCAGCCCTCAAAACAGCAAGAGCCAATCTGTCCTGTGGCATCAAAAAAGCAAAACGGTCATATGCCCAAAAAATCAACAACCACTTCACAGACAGCAGAGACACACGGAGCCTGTGGCAAGCCATTCAGACCATCACAGACTACAAGCCCCCGCCACAGGCCTGTGATGAGGACACATCCCTCCCCGATGCACTCAACCACTTTTATTCACGGTTTGAAATGCAGAATGACACACCTGCACAAAAACTGCCCACACCTCCCAACGACCGGGCGCTCTGTCTGTCTCCAGCCGACGTAAGGAAGACCCTATCTAGGATTAACCCACGCAAGGCTGCGGGTCCTGACAACATACCTGGCCGTGTTCTGAGAGACTGTGCTGCACAGCTGACAGATGTCCTAACAGATATCTTCAACACCTCGCTGAGTCAGGCAGTCGTCCCCACGTGTTTCAAATCCACAACAATCATACCGGTACCAAAGAAATCACCTGTGTCCTGTCTCAATGACTACCGTCCCATAGCACTGACTCCAATCATGATGAAGTGCTTTGAGAGGCTAGTCATGCATAACATCAAAACCAGCCTCCCCAACACACTCGACCCGCTCCAGTTTGCATACCGTCCAAACCGCTCTACGGACGATGCAATTTCCTCCACCCTCCACCTGGCTCTTACCCACCTAGAAAATAAAGACTCCTATGTTAGAATGCTGTTCGTTGACTTCAGCTCGGCATTCAACACAATAATCCCACAACAGCTCATAAATAAGCTAAACCTGCTGGGCCTTAACAATTCCCTCTGTAACTGGATCCTGGACTTTCTAACTGGAAGACCTCAGTCAGTCCGTGTCGGCAACAACACCTCGAGCACTACAACAGTGAGCACAGGTGCCCCACAAGGCTGTGTGCTCAGCCTGCTGCTCTTCACACTGCTGACCCACGACTGCACTGCCAAGTTCAGCTCCAACCACATCATCAAGTTTGCTGATGACACAACGGTGGTAGGTCTCATCAGTAACAACGATGAAACGCACTACAGAGAGGAAGTGGCACAGCTGGCTGAATGGTGTGGCACAAACAATCTGTCCCTCAATGTGGAGAAGACAAATGAGGTTGTGATGGACTTCAGGAGAAACTCCGTTGACCACCCCCCACTGACCATCGACAGCTCGACTGTGGAGAGAGTCAGCAGCACTAAATTCCTGGGGGTGCACATCACAGAGGATCTCACCTGGACCACCAACACCATGTCACTCTCCAAAAAGGCACAACAGCGCCTACACTTTCTCCGCCGGCTGAAAAGAGCAAGTCTCCCTCCACCCATCCTCACCACATTCTACAGAGGCACCATTGAGAGTGTGCTGACCAGCTGCATCACTGTCTGGTACGGGAACTGCAGTGCTGCTGACCGCAAGACCCTCCAGCGGACAGTGAACACAGCTGCAAAGATCATCGGTGCCCCTCTCCCCTCCATCCTGGACATCTTCCTTACACGATGCTCCAGCAAAACCAACAGCATCGTGAAGGACTCCACCCATCCCTCCCACAGTCTCTTCCAGCTCCTACCATCAGGAAGACGGTACCGGAGCATCAGAGCCCGCTCCGCCAGACTGCTCAACAGCTTTTTCCCCCAGGCTGTGAGAGCCCTGAACTCAAACCACCCCGCCCCCCTCTGAAACCCCATGCAAACCCCTACCTCCTGAACATGGACCACCCCCCACCCCAAACCTTACCACACCAAAGAAAAACTGTATGGAACTTTAATTTTTTTTTAAATTTATTTTATTCTTATTTTTCTTTACACTATGGACACTCTCCTCTATGTGCACTATGGACACTTTACACTATGGACACTCACACTCTACACTGTGCGCACTATGGACACTTACACTTTACACTGTGCGCACTATGGACACTTACACTTTACACTATGTGCACTATGGACACTTACACACACTGCTGCGTGTGCACAATCTCACAAAAAACTCAGCAATATATGTATGTTTACATGCTCATGCACTACAAATCATCCTGCACTGTTCCCCAACCAGCTGCTGACTCAAATGTCTCTCTTTGCACATGTACAGTATTTGTGAAGCATTCGTATAGTTTGTATTTTTTATCTTCTATTTTTTAGTTTGTATAGGGTAATATTTATGTGAAGCATTCGTATAGTTGTATTTTTTATCCTTTTAGTTTGTATAGGGTAAATACTTATATATAGTATACTTATAGTTAAATCTGTTAGTAGTGTATAGGTTTATAGTGTTTTTTTTTTTTTCACTTCATTGTTGTATGTCTGTATTTATGTAGCACCGTGGTCCTGCGAGACACGACATTTCGTTCCACTGCATGTCCCCATATGTAGCGGAATGACAATAAAGCTCAACTTGAACTTGAACATATGTTAGTCGGGCTATACCTTCAGCCTTTGTAAGGAGAACTCTTCCCTTTAAAGAGAGATCTCTTTGAAGCCAGAAGTTGAATTTTTTTTGGTTTTATCTATTATGGGGTTCAAATTCAGAGAACATATTTTCAGCTGGTCTTTAACAATAATAATACCCAAGTATGTAATACTATCCTTGACAGGAATGTTACTAATACTTGTTAAATCACAGTCTTTAACAGCCATTAGCTCACACTTACTGATATTGAGAAAACTTATTAATAACATTAACTGCAATTGGAATTTGGTCACTATTTTTTTTTTAAAGGGTTGTATCATCGGCTAACTGGCTTATAATAATTTCTCTATTTGCAATTGAGATACCTTTAAGAATACTTTTTTTAACATGCATAGATAATAACTGGGTTACAAGCAGGAAAAGATACGGAGAAATAGGACAACCCGGTCTAATACCTCTTTTTAAATCAAATCTAGAGGTAGTTCCATATTTGAGTTTGATTGAGAAATTTGCATTATTATACCGGGTTTCAACTGCTGCACAAAAAACTCACCAAATCCAAAAACCTTTAAAGAAGAAAATAAAAAATGATGCTCCACAGTGTCAAAAGCTTTGCGAAAATCTAAAAATAAAATAACACTATTTTCATCAATCAAGTATGAATAATCTAATGTATCTAAAACCAACCTTACATTATTCAAAAAGTGCCTGTTTTTCATAAAACCTGACTGAGTTTCATCTATAATATATTCTAATACATACTTGATTATTTTAGCAAATATAGAGGCAATTAATTTATAATCATTATTCAAAAGACCAATTGGCCGCCAGTTATCAATTATAGTCAAATCTTTTTTTAGACTTAGGAATAAGGGTAGTTTACCCCTGAGTCATGGTAGATGGGAGGCTGGACTTAGATAAACTTTCACCAAAAACTGAATGAAGAAAAGGTGCTAGTTGCTCAGCAAATAACTCATAAAATTCTGAGGTTAGACCATCAGTTCCGGGAGACTTATTATTTTTTAAGTTATGAATTGAATTGGTTATTTCTTCTAAACTAATAGGTTGATCACACACAGCCTTATCTAAATTATTATTTTTTATTCACTCTCACTGAATTTAAGAAATCATTTGAGGCTTTAGCATCATATTGTGACGCATACAGATTACAGTAGAAGGTGGAACAATACTCTGAAATCTCTTTAGGGTCCTTTAATATTTTATCATACATTTTTAATTGATGAATAGTATTTAACGTAGCTTGATTCTTTTCTAATCTAAAGAAGTAGGAGGTATTCTGTTCACCTGTTCAAAAAAAAAAAATACTTAATGAGACATGTAATCTATTTGTACTGATTCGATTTTCAGTAAAGAATTATTGAGTTTCCAATAAGATGATTTTGCAGGACTATAAGTGGATATCTGCATATTGAGAAAAATGGCTTTGTGGTCAGTAAGAGGTGTTGGAAATACCTGAACAGAAATACTATGCAAGTCTACATTCCTAGATGTAAGCCAAAAATCTATTCTTGATTGCCTGGAGAAATCAGTATTACACCATGTTTTTTTATTTGGATATTTTTGCCTCCAGATGTCTATTAAGTCATATTTCTCCATAAAGGTTTTTAATAGCAAGTTACATGGAGTGTTCTTTGGAGGCATACGATCTAGCATATTATCTGGAGCAATGTTAAAGTCTCCTCCAATACAAATTATACCAGATGGATATTTGTTTAGTCATAAGGCAATTTTGTTTTCAATCACCTCAAAAAGAGACCTGTTTTCATTTGAAGAGTTGTAACCATACATGTTAATCAAAAAAATGAATATGTTATTAGTGTAAAGAACCAAAAAACTAAAATGCCCGCTAGGGTCACAGTAATAATGTAGAACATCACCAGCAAACTTATTCTTTAGTGTTAAAACACCTGCCGAACGTTCAGATCCATGAGAAAACCATGCATCATTTCCCTACTGTGATTTCCAGAAGATACAGTCTTTAACAGTTGAGTGAGACTCTTGAAAGAAACAGAAGTCGGTATTGTATTTTTTCCCAAAAAGAAAAAGAGCTTTACGCTTTACAGAATCTCTCAAACCCCTGGCATTTAGAGAGATAACAGAAATAGAAATAATGAACAAGTTAGTGAACAAAAAAAGAGTGCAAAAAAGCACAACAAGTAGTAAGAATAAACCTGAGAAACGTAGCTCAGCTGAACATACTGAGAGAAAGTCCTACCGTCAAGACATGACAACTGGTTGCCGAAAGAAAGTAACATACATTAACAAGAACCCGAGCCGCATCATAGAGAATACAGACGCATCATCCGTAGATGTGATGGTAGCTAATCGAAAACTTCAATAAAGATCGTAAAGTTCATCGACGATAAACTGGTCCGCTAAAGGGAGTTATGTTCGTAAAACAAAGTCTGAGTCTTCTCTTTTTAATTTATTTACAATGGATGAGATGTTTAGACCTCTACTGATGAGTAAATCTAGAGTGTGTCCACGATTGTGTGTGAGTCCGTGCACATGCTGACTCGGGTCAAAAGTGTTTAAAATAGTTATAATTTCTTTTGTAGTTTTGATTTCTGCATTATCTATGTGAATATTAAAATCCCCTGCAATAGCAAAACAGTCAAACTCTGAGGAAATCATTGCTAACAGTTCAGTGAACTCATCAACAAAGGCTGGAGAATATTTTGGAGGCCTGTAAATAATGATAAACAGGGTGCGTGGAGCACCTTTCAGCACAATACCTAGGTATTCAAAAGACAAAGACTGACCAAATCACATTTGCTTGCACTGATAAACATCTTTAAACAGAGCAGCTACACCTCCACCTCTCCTAACAGTCCTGCAGACACTTATAAAATTAAAGTTAGGAGGGGCTGTTTCATTAAGGACTGTTGAACTGCAGCCGTCTTCTAACCATGTTTCATTTAGAAACATAAAATCCAGGTTGTTTGTGGTTATTAAATCGTTGATCAGAAATGATTTATTTTTAAGTGAGCGAATATTTAAAAATGCTAACTTGATGGAATTACATTTTGTCTCTACAGCAGTCTTGGATAGATGCATTATAGGCCGCAGGTTAGATGGGTCAGCCGTACGGCTTGAGAAGACCTTAGACTTTCTATCGCGTGATAAAACAGAAATAGCATGCTGGGTTCCTGCTTTTTCTGTAAACATTTGTGGGTCCCACTTTATATTAAGTGGCCATAATAACTATGTACTTACATCAAAAAATAAGTACAATGTACTTACTGTGTTCATATTGTATTGCAAAACACTTTTGTTGCTATTGAGGTGGGATACGGGTAAGGTTAGGGACCGGTTTGGGGGTATAGGTAGGTTTAAGGGTAGGTTAAGTTGTAAGGGTTGGGTCAACAGTGTAATTATAAATATAATTACAGAAATTAATTACAGATGTAATTACATGCTGGTATTTTAAAATATAAGTACAATGTAAAAACATGTATTTACACAATAAGTGCATTGTACTAAATTATTAATTTAAATGTAAGTACATGGTCGTTAAGGCCACTTAATATAAAGTGGGACCAATTTGTGAATGTTGTGGCTAATATAGCGGGGACCCGACACATATCACTGAGAGCTGTTATCAGTTGTTTTTGGTTCACCTACACCAGATGGAGAGGAGTTTGGGCCCTGGCGTTGTGGCAGCGGCGGAGAGCTCTCGCGGGAGGAGGAGGGTGAGCTGGGCCTGCAGTTTTTGGTGGTTGTGGGGCCCGCCGTTTTTTAGTTATTATCTGGGGGCTTGCAGCGAAAGAGTGGGAGAGTTTGGTCCCAGCATACACCAGTTCCTCCATTTTCTGTGAGAAGCTTAGAAGTGGGGATGCTGGAGAGAGGGAAAGTTTTATTTAAAATAATAAAACTATAGTGTTTATTTTAATATGGTGAATGCAGATAAAGTGGGCCACTTTTTGTAAAACATGTAATTTAGATACCTATATGGTTTTTGCTTTTCTTTATTACTTTTGTTAACTTTAAGGTCCAGCTTTAATATTTAAATTTGAGCACAGTTCATATAATTGATTTATATATAAGTGTTATTTGCAAGGTATACCAATTTTGAGACCATGCACCCCAGACAAATTTATTTTCAGGTAAAGTCACTGATTTATAAAAAAGATTATCCTGTATTATCATATTATCAAACAATCATGAAACAACATTTAACAAACCCAAAAATGTATAATAAATTATGATAAATTCTAGTAAGAAATTCTGTGTAAGATCATAATGTTTACTAAAGTTACTAAATTACCTAATTTACTTGACTAAATTATTTTCTTTGGGGTTTTGGAGTCTGCTAGGCAGCTTATGTCTGTGTTTTTAAGTAGTATTAATTGTAATTTTATTCTGTTATGTTGTATTGATAACTGCGTGTCCCTGAAGTGTGTCTGTAGCTCTGCTAATCACAGTGTTAGCATGGGGTCAATTCCCAGAAAAACATGTATTGTATTCAAGCTGAGAAGAGCCAGAGCCCCGGCCCCCATCATGTGCACCTTCTACAGAGGCACCATCGAGAGCATTCTGACGAGCTGCATCACTGTGTGGTATGGTGCCTGCAACGCATCCTGCCCAAGACCCTGCAACGCACAGTGAGAGCCGCTGAGAAGATTGTTGGTGTCTCTCTCCGCTCCTTCCAGGACATTTATAGCACCTGTCTTATCTGCAAAGCCCTGTGCATTGCAGGCGATCCTACCCACCCAACACAAAGCTTCTTCAGTTTTCACTTTGTGCAGCATTGGACTGCTCACTACCTCTTCTTAAATAAAGACCTGCTGTCTGAGCTTTTTGTCACTTTAAACAAACTGATAAGCTCTTTTTGCACTACACTCATTATATCTGCACTGTTGTTTACATCTGCCATGTGCCTTGTGCCACTTTATATCTTTTTTTTACAATGTCCTTATTTGCATAGTTTGTATTTTATATTTTTAATCTGTATTTATCTGTATTTTTACGTACTGTTAGTGGTATCTGTATGCACCAAGGGTCTGAGAGTATGCAGTTTCAAATCTCTGTATAAGCTGTACATGTGGCAGAATTGACAAAGCAGACTTTGACTTTGAAGCTGTTTGAGCAGTCTTATTGATAAGTGTCGAATGCATCAATGTGCCTCTTTGGACAATGTGTTGTGATGCAGTAGGTTATAATAAATAAATGTCTTAATAGTGAGTGTGTGTAGTGTACTGGACAATGTGTAACATTATGGTAGAAAGATCTTAAGTGGTATCAGACATTTATTTCAGCTCATTAATGCAGTGACAACATCTAAACATCTATAAACAAAAAAAAATTAATAATCTAATGTACATTTAGTAACTGAAAAATCATCACATTCTGTGAAAAGAAGCTGTGATATAAACGCTGTATTTTGTGTTGTTGCTTATGTTCGTGTGTGATTTCACCAAAGAAGACCCCATTCTTCTCATAGCCTGGCTGCTTCGTGGCTTGATGATTCCGTTATGATACTGTTTTCACTCAGGATGCTTTTGCATACGGGATGGCAAACGCTACTGACTTTACGAAAACGAAAGTGTTTACACTAGCAGTCAGTCCGACACAGTTGACATCGGGAACAGACGCTTTCATCTTTAATGTGCGTCTGGGACGCGAGTCTAAAATAGCGTAGCATGGTTAACAAGCGTAAAAACATTCCCTTTATAAAAGTAGTGTGGCTTATTTTTCACAGTTTTTTAAGCGATGCGCAGCAAGGTAAGAACAAAGGTAAGCACATTTGTATTACTTCCCTGTTGAAAAAAACGATAGAAACCATTAGGCTACAGATATCCATTACAAAACCATTACAAATTAACCTTTAACCATTACCAAATGGTTTAAGTAGTGTGTTTTGGGCATATTCCATTAGGATTTATTGGTTTGTATAAGGGGAAATGGGAAAGTGAAGTGGTGTGTTGCCAAGTATGGTGACCCACACTCGGAATTTGTGCTTTTTAACCCTTCCAAGTGTACACACACACCCTGAACACACACCCGGAGCAGGGTGTATGTTCCATTACAAATTTGTATTGGTCATGATTTGCTCATACTGGTTTCCATTTCAGTTTTGTATTGGTTCTGATGGTTCCGTTATCCACAGCAAGAAAACACGCAGTTTATTAAAAAATATAGGCTATATAACTAGACCTTTTGAGTTTAATTCCAAGTTGTATTATATATTATACATATAAAAACCTTCAGCAACCATTTTCGCCCGAAATAACAGTGGATCGAGGACGAAATCAGACCGCATTGCGGTCACCGCAAGTTGTCAATGGTGACGCATTTGTACCTGGTGAAAAAAAACAAAAAAAAAACACAATGCGTCTCGGCTGAGTCTGACGGCTCTACACCGGCACTAGTGCTGCATGTGACGTAATCCCTGAGAGGTAATCCCGTGTGGGCGGCTCTCTTTACACTCACAACGAGTCTGAGCACTTCTGCCTGCAACATGCCGAAGCGCAAATGCACATTTACCAATGAGTTACAGAAGAAATTCCCCACTTACTCTCCCGGTCGGGACAAGTGGGAGGCTGCGTGCACCGTGTGCAAACCTGGCACTGCTGGGTGTAACGCCTTACTGTAATTAAATTACTTATCCACTGAAAAAGTAAAGTAATGGATTACTGTTCATTTTTAGGTAATTTAATTACAGTTACTTATAAAGTACTTGCGTTACATACAGTAAATAATTTCAACAGTTCTAAAAGCAATATTGAATTTGAAATCTAAATTTACCGTCTAAAGATATTGAATGCAGCGGCTTTAACCCTCCGCGTGCGGTTGCGCACTTTCAGATTTTCCTGATTCACAGAGAAACCTTAAATACTCAAATCAGGGCCGGCACCAAGAGACCGTCCCCACTTTCCATCCTCTCCCCTTCTTGCTGAACGTGATCGTTTCGAAAGCGAAAGTGAAACCGGTAAAACAGCGCACATAAGAAAGCGATTGCACGCTTTAGCGAGCGTCAGAAACTGCACGCAATCACAGATTGCACGCTTCCCATCCCACCCCGAACCCCCCCACCACCACCACCACCCTCCACACACACACACAAAACGTGATTTGTGCCCCCCCCCCATCAGATATTTTGCAGAGTATTTCTATTTGTTAACCAAAGGTGGTTACATTTTTTAATAAAAATGTTTAAGTATTATAGTAGTTTTAAAACTAAAAGGCTAAACTATTCTATGTTTGACTCGAATTGAAAGAATATAGAGTTTAATTTCTATTAAGGTTTATAGGGATTTTAAGATGTAGCCTAATTAGCGATTTGAATAATTAAGTTACTTATTGAGTAACTAAGTTACTTTTCAGATTAATTAGTAAAGTAATTTAAATACAATATTGATGAAGTAATTAGTAACTGTAATTAATTACTTTTTGAAAGTAACTTACCCAACACTGCCTGGCACATATGTTTCAGTGTCCAATGGGGGTGCAACAGATCTCAAAGATCACATGGACACCGAGAAACATAAAAAAGCTGTGCGAGGTGAGAGTAGTTCAACAAAGTTGACGGAGTTCTTTGTGAGACCCGGGAAATCTGAGGATGCCGTGAATGAGCAGAGGGTGCATTGTCATTTCATACAGTGAAACACCACAACAGCTACAGGTCCATGGATTGCACTAGTGCATTGCTAAAAAAGGCATTCCCAGATTCAGATACCGCCAAAAAGTAATAGTGCCCGCACTAAGACCGAAGCCATTGTGAATGGTATTTTAGCGCCCCACTCTGTTGAAGTCACACGTGAAGCACTGAAAGAAATCCAGTATTGTGGTATTTGTACAGACGGGAGTAACCACGGAGCAGTGAATATATTCCCGATCATAATCCAGTACTTTGATTGGAAGAAGGGTGGTGTGCAAACAAAATTAATTGAGGTGAAAGACACACCTAATGAGAAAGCAGAAACCATTGCAAATTATCTCACTGAAACACTGGCAAAAAACTATTTGTCTGAAAAATGCATTGCATTTACTGGAGACAATTGTAACACAAATTTTGGTGGAATCCGACGTGATGAAGGGGGAAACAATGTGTTTGCAAATTTGAAGAGGTTGCTGCAGAACAAGACTCTGATTGGTGTGGGTTGCCCAGCACACATATTGAATAATTGTGTTCATCATGGGGCAGACACAATAGAGGCTGACCTTGAGAATATCATGTTTAAAATCTACCAGTACTTCCACATTTACACTGTGCACACTGAGAACCTGAAGGAGTGCTGTGATTTTGTTGACATTGAGTACAGGAGGATGCTTTCTCACAGCAGGACAAGGTGGCTGTCATTATTCCCAGGCATTGAGAGGATGCTACAGATGTTTCCATCTTTAAAGGCATTCTTTCCGTCACAGCAAAAGCCACACATAGTGATCAAGAAGTTTTTTGAAAACGACTTCAGTGAGATCTACCTGTGGCACATGCACTCACTCATGTCTGTGTTCCACACCTACATTCAACAAATGGAAAAGGAGAACAACTCCATCATGGAAGTGAAGAAAATATTGAACAGCATCCACAACATTCTTCTTGAACGTAAGAGCAACAATTTCATGTCCCTTAAAGTTAAGGGACTACTGGCAGAAAATCGCAGAGATGGACTTGGTGAGGGCTGTGACAAGTTCTGTGCTGATGTGCAAGGCCTGTACAGTGCATGTCTGGAGTATCTGGAGAAGTGGATGACTCCCATGGAAGAGTTCTCAACATTTATGTGGATGGATATGAGTGAGCCACCAGATTGGAATGACGTGGAGGCCTGCATCAAGTACCTAAGAGAGAAGGGGGTGCCAATTGATGATGTCAAGTGTTTAGTCACTGCCTGTGTGGCCGGGCCAAGTGCCAAGGCCACAGAGCTCCCTGATCCGCCATGGCCTCCTGAAAAAATAATGTGGCCATGGCTCCCCGAGTCTCCTGATCCGCCATGGCCTCCTGAGTCTCCTGTCCCGCCATGGTCTCTCGAGTCCCCTGACCCGCCCTGGAGGCTTCCCTTGTCTCCTCCCTGTCCTGGCTCTGCTCCAGCCTCCAGGGCGCCCGCCCCCCTCCCCGATGTGACTGTTATGGTGCGGGACGCACCTTCCGGGAGGGGGGCGATATCTGTCACGTGTCGGTTTCCATTTAGTTCCATTTTGTCCTTATTTGGTATATTCTGTCCTTGTTTAGTTAATTATCATCCAGTTCACTTGTCTTGTATTAATCATCTTGTTTACTCCTTGTTTACTTTCCTGATCTTTATAAGCATTCAGTTTCGTTGTAGTCTTTGTCCAGTCTTAAAGTAACTTTCTGTTATTTGTAAACGTTGTCTCACTGCTCTCTGTTATTAAAAGTCACTGTCGGTCAATTCCCGTGTTCTTTGGAGAGACGTACCGTTACACAGGCGTCAGAAACAGTGTACAGGGGTAACCGTAGTAACGGCCATATTTCTACAGTTCCTGAAGTGCCACCTCCTGTCAGAGAGTGAACTTGCATTTTTTTTTTCATCCCATTTTCATTTTTTTTTTATATCAAAGAGAAAATCTGGTCGAATTTTTACACAGCAAACATGCAGTGTTTTAAAACTCAACTGGTAGATGGAAAATAAGCTAATATGCATTGTAAAAATCGAAACCATTTGGATAAGATATCTATAATTATTCACGTATTTTGAAGTGCAATAATATTGGATTTCGATGTGTGGGCAGTAATGAATTGCCCATTTCCACTGATTGGCCATGCAAAGAGCAAATGGTGCCATCAATATGTCGTCTTCAGTTCCATGCAACAGAATAATAGTCCACTGCTATAGTTAAAGCATTTATTGCAACTACATTTATTCTCTCTCTCATCAAACAACCAGACTAATAAATGACTTGAGACAAACCGTACTGGGGCAGTGCCTAGACAGGGCTTACTTCTGTGTAGTTATAGATTCTCTATGGCAAATATTAGATGTTTATTTCAGATGTACCTTGCATCTGCACCCACATTACCGGTTAGTCCAGTAGTCCAATTTCATTTCATTATGATGATGTTTCTTTGTGCTTCAGGTTCACCAGACATTCGTGTCTTTGCGATGGAAGCTCCTGATGATCAGCACAAGCAGGTTCTAACCTGTCTGGCCACTGGTTTCTACCCCAGAGATATTGAGATGAACATCAGATTGAATCAAACTGTTCTTAAGGATCAAATATCTACTGAAATCAGACCAAATGATGATGGATCCTTTCAGATGAGTACCAGTGTGGAGATCGACAGAAACCGCAAAGGATCTTATGACTGTCTGGTCAATCACAGCACTCTGAAAGAACCAGTTTTAGCGAAATGGGGTAAAGGCCCAATTCATTTTTGAGTGAATATGTGCAGAATGGCCTTTATACGTAACACTGCTTTTGCATGTATAACGTGAACATTAATACAAGTCAATGCTATTAATATTGCTTGCCACAACAATTACAGTTAAAGTGCCTCAATTCACTTCAAACAGCTTAAATGGATTTATGATGTTCTTTTTTTATCATTCAGCAGATGGGGCATATGTTGACAGTGAAACAGAATCTCAATGCCCTGTTATAGTAGCAGCAGCAGCAGTTGTGGTTGCAGGTCTAGGGTTATTGTGTTGGTTTTGTTTAAAATTTCAAAAGGTGAGTTCTAATTCAACATCCTTGTTTAAAAGAAATTTTAAAATGTATGAAACAGAGATGGACAGAGTGACAGTACTATATGAAAGTAGAAATAGCTGGACTTATGTAAAATATCTGAAATTAATGATTTATCGTCTGTTTTTCTAGACTTTAACTCATAATGCTGTAGCATCATTGTCTTCAGTCCCTAATCCTGACACTGAACAAGCTGCGAATAGTCTGTTCAGCTATGAGACCGGAGTCACACTACTGACTGGGATCTGAAAGTACGTCCACAGACCGTTGGCTGAACTTATGATGCATTCAGATTTTGAAGAAAAGTTCTGTTTGTCGTGTTTTTAACAGGACCATGTGTACTGCAAAGCTTAAGGTGTCCTTTCAGGAGTCACTCTTTTTCATGTGGGGGGAGTTAATCAACTTTTCATTTTAAATGCTTAAAAATATTTGTGTAAAACTTTATTTAGAAGTGCAATGTTTAAAAATGAATTTTGAATGCATTTAATTTATTATGTATTTATAGTAATAAGAATTATTAGCATTAAAAATAAAAAAGCCAAATTAACCCTTCTATGCTGTTGTGAGCTGAGCTTATTTTTAAAAAATGGCATGAGAATTTGTTTATTTATTCATTCGGTTTGAGTCTGAGATAGATGTATATTCAATTTAACGTCTAATATGCAAAATGGCAATGCAATATGTAAAATGACAATGTATTTCTGTATTTAAAAATAAATTTTCCTATATATGTGCAATGTTTGATGCAAAATAAAAACGAAAATTCAATTAATAGAATTTACATTTGCCATTTCCTACACTAGTTTTAATATGTCAATTAAATACATTTTTAATGCTTTTAAGATGCAAAATTAAAATGTCCAAGCAAAAACTGTATAGCAAAATTATCATTTAAATCCTATTTTTCCTGAATACACAGATTTGGGATTGCAGGTTCATCATAATACTGCATGATAATTGTTGCAAAAATCAGTGTGAACTTGAGCCAAAGATATAGACTTGAAATATTTCAAAAGATCAGGGATGTGGACGTTGGGAATTGTGTAATGGTGTATTATGACAGATATAAATGGCAGTGGAACATTTAAGTTTTTATAAAACAGGCTACAGGAATATAAAAAATGACTTCCTGAACACACACTTTGGTCGTTGGTTGTGAAAGATCATGTAAGATATATTTATGATATTGTTTTGTTGAAACTGTTTAATGGTTTTGTTTCATTATCAGATTGAATTATATTGTGACAGTGCCATCTGTCTGTAAATGTGTGAACTATAGGACCGTTTTCATTAGGAAGCTCCTGTAGGAAGGAAATAATGTGGAAAATGAATGGTGGAAGTTCCGTCTGTAATTGCTCTTGGGAAACGCAACGCTGGTCTGATATTTGCGGTGACAATTAGTCTACATTCTACAATAAATCAATCAGATCTTCTGTTTAACTTTTTTAGCAAAGAATTATTATTTTTATTTATTTTTTGTCATTGAGGAATTGAGGTAATTACTTACACCGATGGAATACACGGATGGAAAACGAAAGTGTAATTTAATCAGCAGCCAGTGAGGGGCATCAATGCGATGAATAACACCTGGAAGAGAAGAAATAAACTTCCACTTTAATGCAGATGTGTTCAGAGCGCGCGTCTGAAATAACAAGGACACAAATAGTTGATGCTGAAGAATGTTTTGGCTAATTGTATTTCTTTTTCTTTTCATTTCTCATCAAAGCAATGCGAAACAAGGTAAGCACAAAGTTTTCTAGTAAAATTTGGGACTTCCACAGTTACCTAATAATTATAGGCGACGCACTGGTTGGATTAAAATAGAAAATTGACTGAACTGCATCAATAGCCCGAGCTCTTGTTTTACCTGACAGACTTAAGTCATTCATGTTGACCAGTACAATGCTGACATTTACATATTAAGAGAGAGAGCATTATGTGAATACATTACTTTGTTAGCTCTCTTTAATGAGAACCCGAGCTAAACAGCGCTCATCTGCTTGCATAGCAATATCAATCTTTAAAAAAATAAATAACTGCAGATAAATAGCCTCTTTCAGTATTTATTAGTTGATCCCTATTTAGGCTAATCCAAATGAATTTGAATTGCATATGAATGTTATTTGCAGATTTTTTTAAACCCCGATCATGTTGTGCAGTGTTTCCGCTGTAAGTTTCCGGTAGAGTTTGATTCTGCGGTTGTGTTGCTCATCCGCGGCGGATCATATATGAACGCTGATGTTAGACAATCCTGAACGCGGATAGTGAAGTTTACCCCTCTCTCTGGGTAGATTGTAGCACATGCTGGGGTAAATTGTAACAATTAGACAAAAGAAACAAAAACAGCGGCCACATCATGCAATGTGCTTCAAAAATGGTTTATTGAAACAATCTAGAAGGACAATACAAGACAATGTGATTGACCACAGCTCAGTCCATTTTCTGTTTGACTCAGGAGTGTGTGTGTGTGTGTGTGTGTGTGTGTGTGCGCGCGCACCTGGTATTCATCACGTCCTGGGGACCAAATGTCCCCACAAGGATAGTAATACCAGTAAATCTTAATCTTGTGGGGACATTTTTTGGTCCCCATGAGGAAACAAGCTTATAAATCATACAGCATAAAGTTTTTTGAAAATCTAAAAATGCAGCATGTTTCCTGTGAGGGCTAAGTTTAGGTGTAGGGTTGGTGTAGGGCAATAGCACATACAGATTGTACAGTATAAAATCCATTACGCCTATGGGATGTCCCCATAAAACATGGAAACCCAACGTGTGTGTGTGTGTGTGTGTGTGTGTGTAAATTAGTCTACTAGAACAAACTTTCTTAAATGTATTTATGCTTAATGAGCACTTATTAAAAGTAGGCTACGCTGTGTGATGAACTTGTAGATATAACAAAAACACTGTCAATGTTTGTGTATGATATAAGTGAATATTCTCAATCAGAGTCACAATGGTGGCAAATCATTGTTTTTAACCGAGTGCAGGCTCGGTGGGCCCAGAGACTACATATACTTCCTTTGGTTTTGAGCTGCCAAATGGATTTATATAGACAACATAAGTTCTCATCATCTGAGGTTTCATCATTCTCACCACCAGCTTACAACTATTTTATTTGCAACCGATCTGAATAACACGTCCTTCTCTGAAACCTTATGAAACCCTTTGGTTGTTGTTCACTATTGTACAATCTCAGAATAAAAGGTACAAAAGCAGTCACTGGCTCGGTACTCTTTCAAAAGGTACCAAATTGGGTTTTTAGGTACTAATATGCACCTTTATGGACAAATAAGGTGTAGTTTTTGAAAAGGTAAGGCCCCAGTGACAGCATTTGTACCTTTTTTTCTGAGAGTGTAGCTAGCTTCTGCCTTATAACGAATGGTGCAGCCGAATAAATTAGAAAGTTATTTTCAAACTAACCTATATAGTTACTCTAGTGCAGATTTTATGTTTCAGTGTAAGTACGAACTTACGAATGGCTCGTGCGACCTTCATTGTTTTTACATGCTATCTGGCAGGAGAAAAGCTTTCAGCTTCCTTTCATTGTGGTTTGTGCTTTTTATCTTCCTCAGAGAGACACTTCCTCCACTACATGTATACGGTCCTGACCAAAGCAGACACACTGCCAGTGTTCAGCGCTGTGGGTGAGTCTGATGACAGACAGATCACTCACTACAGTTTTAAAGAACAAGTCTGGATACGGGAGAATCTGACTGTGGACGACTGGAATGAAGCTCCAGAGCCACCAGAAACTAGAGACTGGTTCTTAAATTATCTGTCAAAGTGCAAAAACCACACAGAGTGTTCTGGTAAGTGTTTTTCTCTTATCAACATCTAATCAACTTTTGAGCTCAGAAATGAAAACGAAGGTGTAATTTCATCAAGTAGCCACTTTGAGCATCCCTACTCTACCCACTCAAAAGTCACCTGCTCTCAAGGGTACACAAAAGCACAACTATTTACTTATTTATGTTGTTCTGTGATTGTAGAGCTCCATGTTTTCCAGAGAATAAGTGGCTGTGAGCTGGTAAAACTTTCTAATGGAACAGTGACGAGTCTGAAGGCCTTTGATGAGACTGCATACGATGGAAAGGATTTTATTACCTGTAAGTATGACAGCCATCCGTGGCTGGATAAAGTCATAGAAACCAAAATGGATCATCAAGCTGGACGAATGGATTTCCTCATAAACTGCACTAAGTGGATCTCCACATTTAACAACACATATAAGAGTAAGTTCTGATTGTATTATTTTGATTAGCTCTTATGGGTGTTGGTGTTTTTCACTCTTTCTAATTTTGTCTTGGTAGAGAGGTTTATCATCATTATCATAACCACTGAAGACACTTTTAGCAAGGTTTAAATATTCAAACCTGTATGAATTTCACTGTAAAAAAAAACACACTTCAACTTAAAAACGTCAGGGCATTTGTTGCCTTAAATTAAGTTTAATCTACTTCAATCTCATATAGCTACCTTAAAAAATGAAATTGAAATTGGTTAAATTGTTTTGATGAGTTATACATATGTTGCATGAGTTATTGATTGTGATTTTGTTTTAAGGGAATGAACAATACCATTTTTGACAGCACTTACATAGTGTAATGTTTGTTTGTTAATTGCATTATTTTCTGCTCCAGGTCGACCAGAAGTTTACGTCTTTGCGAGAAAAGTTCCTGATGATCAAAGCAAGCTGAATCTGACCTGTCTGACCACTGGTTTCTACCCCAAAAGTGTTGAGATGAACATTAGATTGGACAGAACTGTCCTTGGAAAACAAATATTTTCTGAAATCAGACCAAATGCTGATGGCTCCTTTCAGATCAGATCCAGCGTGAAGATCGACAGAAACCATAAAGGATCTTATGACTGTTTTGTCATTCACAGCAGTCTGACAGAACCAGTTTCAGTAGAATGGGGTAAATATCACCAGAAATGCAGTCACTCACATATATGTAGCAGGAGAACATGATAATGCTGAAATTAGATTAATGTTGCTTGACACAAACAATTACATTTAAAGTGCCTAAACACAGTTTATATGTGAATAAAAAAGTTTTTATGTTCTTATTGTTTATTTTCATTCTGCAGATGGAAACTGTTCTGACTGTGAAACAGTATCTTCGCGGTCTGTTACAGCAGGAGTGGCAGTAGCGGCATTTCTAGTTCTTCTCATTGTAATTGTTTGCTGCATCTACAAAATGAGAAGATCTAGTGGTGAGTTATAAATGTTCAGCATGATCATTGTTGCATTAAACCTCTGAATATCTTGTTTTAAGGACATTTAAATATGTATGAAGAAGGAATGGACAGATTAACAGTATATACTGTATGACAGAACAAATAGAGATTTCGATATCAATGACTTTCATTTTTTTTAATTGTATTTGATGGACATTAGATTATAAGAAATGAATGAGTAGTGTGGCATCAGTGCAGCTTGACATAACATTTATGAGAACAGCTATCTATATGTGTTAGAGATCAAGTTTTGATAATATGCTGTATCTTTTCTAGGTCTGTGAAGTTACCAGTGGGATATATAAGAGGAGTAGTTATGATTTCACAGTTAGTCATTTATCCAAAGCGGCTTACAGAACAATAGAAAAACTCAAAACAACAAAAGAGCAACAATATGTAAGTGGTGTGACAAGTCCCGGTCAGTCTAATGCAGTACGCAAGGTTTATATATATATAAAGTTGATCTTTACTTCAACTTTAAGAAAACAACAAACAACACAAAAAAAAAAAACTACAATAACTGTGAATGCAAGTGGCCAAGTGTGAATTTCTTCATCATTTGATTTGAAAAAGCAGCTTAATAAATTCAGAGAATAGAGAACTACATGGCATGTTACTACAATACATTGTTTGTTGTTTTCTTAAAGTTGAAGTAAAGATGTAATTCCTGCAGCACTGCAAAAATAATGACTTTGAAACTTTTTCCTGGGCACTCCTCTTTTCTGTCATTGGTTGGACAAATACCTGTAGTCCCGCCCCCAAACTGATTCCATTGGTTGAGTCAAACTACCAGTGACTTCTAGTGTACTGCATATTAAGATAAGTGAAATTATGACTAATCTTAAACTATTTTTATTTCATCATTGCTACTTGAGTGATAGTAAAAAAAATCCTCCTCGGGTCCATTTGAGTTCATGAAATAATTGCATCTCATTGCTCAGGAAAACTGTTCAGAGCTCATAATTATTTGCTAATATATTTGTTTTACCAAAAAAAAAAAAACAAAAGGAACCACACACCAAGATGTCGAGGTGCAAGTTATAGAAAAACACAGTATATAAAAACAACACCTTTCTTAGGATTTTTATACTTTAATTTCATAAAATCCGTTCCGTTTTATTTGTATATTTTGATATTCATCTCTGTATACTGTACATATATAACACATTGGTAACACATTTAATCTATGACTCATTTCTAATTAAAGCTTGATGACGACTCAATCTTAAATTGCATTAAAATTAGTGCTGTCAATCGATTAAAAGTCATGGACTGTGATTAATCATGATTAATCGCAAATTTAAAATACTAGGATTTACCTGTAAATCTGTTGAAATAAAGAAATGCATGACAAACTAGTTAAAGGAAACAGAACCTTTCACACCTCCGCCAGGTATGAGACATTATCCTTATTATTTTTATTTTTTTTCAGCCATTATCAGCGTTTATACTGACAATAAAACGTTTACCAAGCCACGATCGCTTCAATCCCAGAACACATTTATCCAACTATTATCAAAAGTATTTCTAAATAAATACAACAAAATATTTTCTTGTGACCTTACATGAAGTATTATGATAAAATGCATTATGAAGAAGAATTGGACCTGTTCTGCAGATGCATTCGAGCTAACATTAGCATCATGCTACATAAGACAATTTATGAGATTAATAGTACACTTTTACTCAGAACTTACTTTAAACCACCATCGAGTGTTTGTAATAACTTCCTTTTTCGATCACGTGTGTATATATATACACGTTGGGTGGCCACGGTACATTGTAAAAGTAGCCCAAAAAAATCTCAATCCACGGTTCTGTAATTTTTCCCATGACTGTATTTTCAAAATAGCCGAATTGTGCGGGAAAACCGTGACCCTGGCAACACTGGTTCGCTGTACTCTTATCACATATGAGTATAGGCCTACATATCTTTCACGCACTCTCTCTCTCTCTCGGACACGCTCGCTCGCTCTCTCCGCATTCGCTTCACTTTTGTCGAGCCCAGCGCCTCATAATAATCACACAACTCCCCTGCGTCCCAATGTGCATACTATCCACCCTATCTGCCCTAAATAGTATTGAAAATGACTAATATCACATAGAATTTAGGATGGATAGTGTGCACATTGGGACGCAGGCAATGATACATTACCAATGAATGATAGATACCTTCTGTGCTGCGATGACGGCAAGAAGTTGGGGTCAAACCTTATCAAACTATTAATTTGCGTTAAAAAAAATATTAACGCGTTAGGATTTTTAGATTAATCGCACGCGTTAACGTTGACAGCCCTAATTAAAATACAGTATTTACTGTACAGACATATTAACTGAAATGACTGACACTGAAATAATTTTTAACTACTATTTGTAATCATATTAGTCATATAAAAATCATATGCGTCATACAAAAAGCATATGCAGTAGACCAAAAGACTGTAATAGAAATTTTGTGAAAATTCAGGAATATTTCTACTGCAGATGTTACAGTGCAAATGTAACCTAGAGCTCTTGACTGGAGTTGTAAATGAAAAAAGAGAGAGACAGTCAAAACCACAAAATACAAAGGCAAATATATGTATATACATATTACAAAATCACTGAATTTTCAGACCAAATTAAGAAAATTATGTGTCAACTATGACACATTTAGCAGAATTCCAATATGAGGAATTATAAAACCAAAAGATTTTATTTCCCATGTGAATGGAAAAAATAAAACAAATAGAGAATTAAGCACAAATATTGCAGATTATCGCAGTACTAAGCTAAAATGTGATGTATGGCCATGACATACATCTGTTACCAGGTAGTAGGTACAATTATATTTTATGATAAATTCAATCAAGAAAACCCATGTTAGATAATAAAAATGTTTTCTTATAGAGAGAGATTTGATGGGGTGAAGATGGGCAGCCTTTGTAATAGTGTTTCATTAATAACTGCTTTAGTGTTTGAAGCTTCACAGCGGCCATGATTAAGGCTATGTGATATATTTATAGCCTATTAAATATATCTATATGCTGCTGAAATAAGGTTCATGCTTTCAAATTATGTTTTTAAATCCTATCTGGAGGCTTATTTCTTTGTATCTTTTGAGTCTGTGAACCCATGTTGTCTTGGGTTTTGGCAGATAATTTGTCTTTGTGTGTCTTTATTCATTGTAATTTGTAATTTATGATGTTGCACTGGTTATATGTGTATCTATCATATTCCTGTAGCAGCTAGTCATGATCAGTGTTAGTAATGCCATTGTCATGGATTTGATTTCCAGAGAAAACATGTACTGATCAAATTGATAAGCTTGAATGCATTGTAAGTCTCTTTGAGAAGTTTCAGACAAATGAATAAATGTGCCTGTTTGAACAATGTGTTGTGTTCAGTGTGCAATATCAGAAATAAATGATTTGTGTGTGAAATGTGTGGTTATGGACTGGACATGGATATACATGGTAGAAAGATCTTCACAGATTTCCAACTCATGAATGCACTGAGAACATCTATAAACAAAACTAATGTACAATTAATACTGGGGGGGGGGGGGAAATCATCACAAAGAAACTGTGCTGAGCTTTGTATTCTGTATTGTTGTTTATCTTCTTAAATGAAGCATGATTTCACCAAACAGGACTGTCTGCAAGTATTACTATCTTCAGTAATTCAAGCAATGACTTCTTGTTGACTGAGTTTTACAAGAATGTATATAATACTAAAAATAGATTTGTAACCTAGCTTTTGTCATTGGTATTTGAATGAAACGTTTTTGATAAATCAGCTTCTCTTCAGGTTTATTTCAGTTCTTGACATACAGTAATGCATTTCATGTGTTCTAGCTCGTACTATAGAGTAGACACAGTTTTTAACTTTATAGTATATGCACTTCTCATGTTTATTGAATTTAAATGAGCTACATTTTTATGATTTCACTTTCCCCACACCAAACCTTTGTCTTCATTCCTATGACACATTATGCATAAGATGAAGACATAGGAATGAAGACAAAGGTGTAATTTCATCCAGCATCCAATGAGGGGTAGCAATGCGCTATGGAGAGAACCAAGTCTACTATTGCTTTTGCTTGTCAACAAATTTTACCACATATTAAGTGTCACATGGATTGAATATTTAAAATACTTTATGTTGGATTTTTCACTTCCTCTTAATCTGTAGGCCAGTATTTTTATGGCCCGCCTTCAACTTTTCCGTCCAATTAAAGACTTTTTGGCACTTTGGTGTGTTGTGGCGCACAGATATAACCAGAACCAGAGACGCGTTCAGGGCGCTCGTCTGAAATGTCCAAAATGGTTCACACGCTCTCATTTAAACACATTTTCTTTATAGGGGCTGACAGGACAGGCACCACACTACGGCCCGGTTTCACAGACAGGGCTTAGACTAAACCAGGATTAGACCATAGTTCAATTAGGACATCTACGTCATTTTTATAAACATGCCTCAGAAAAAAACATTACTGGTGTGCATCTTAAGACAAAACAAAAACACTGATATATTTAAAGATCAGTCAGTGCAAGTTTCTTATTGATAGGATGGTCCCGAGACTGTGCTTTTGCATTGCTTTGCCAGAACCGTTAGACACTTGACAAAACTGATATAGTCTTCCAGTTTCTCTCAAAGTAACTTCATCTGAACCTGATTTGAATCTAAGCTAATTAATTAAAGCTCTTTTTTAATCTTGTTTATATATATATAAAGTAATTTTAAGCTTGGAACAAGAACAAATATCTGCCTAAACTTTGTTTAGACCGTGTGTGTGTGTGTGGAGATCAGGTATAGCCTACTCCGTGTTATAGGGACAAAATGTTGGCAATATCCAAAATCCTTTTGGGGAATTTTGTTTTGGTCCCCATGAGGAAAAAAGCTTCTAAATCATATAGAATGAGTTTCCATGTGAGAGGTAGGTTTAGGCGTAGAGCATAGAAAATACAGTTTGTACAGGAGAAAAATCATTACGTCTATGGAATGAACCCATAAAACATGGAAAGTCAACGTGTGTGTGTGATGTTGACAACAGCATATCATCATTCAGTGGCAGTCAAATACTAGCGATTTAAAGGTCCAGAATATTCTCGTATGAGTCTCATTTAACTTTATGGCTTTGTATCTAGAAGGGGCACTGTTCACAGCAAAAGCAGATCGTAGAATTGGTAAAGTTTCAAGGTTTGTGTTACAAGACAAGAAGAGAGGTGTGGACCTATTCACAGCAGTTTATTTGAAATGCAAGTGAAAATAATCCAAACATAAAACAGAGACTCAAACAGGGATGACAAAGTCCAAACAAGAAACATAAAACGAAGCGGTAATGACTATGAAAAACTGCCACAGCTTTACAAAAGAGATGCAAATAAAATGACCAACAAATGAAAACTGAAACACAGGCTAAGAAGGAACAAGTGTGGGTAATGAGTTACTGTGGTGACTAACAAGGGTAAGGATGGAAACAAAGGCAAACAGGAACTTATGCCCTGTCCACGTGAACACGGGTATTTTCAAAACCGCTTTTCCCATGGTTTGGTATAGGGATGCGTTCTGCGCAAACGCATTATCAGGTCACTGAAACCGAACCTTTTTGAAAACTTCCAAGGTGAAGATTTTCAGAAACAGTGTTGTCGTGTAGCCGGTGAAACCAGGGATTTTTGCTTGTGACCATGGAGAGTGTGCTTTTTTCAGGCTTCTGGTTGGCCAACATGGCTTTACGGGTAGGGTTATATCGCCAGCAGGGCTGCGTTCAGCCCCGACAAAACGTTGTAAAATGATTTTTAAACAGAAATGGTTGTGCGTTGAACAACCTGCTCTGATGAAACAAGAGTTGCAACTATGGCAGCTGAGAAGGCCATTCTTTGTGTTCTTTTTGAATAATTTTTGTAGCCTGATGAAATCGGTATAAATACGTGTTTAATACTGCAAAATACACTCGACAAACATGTCTTCTAATATCTTCAATTGTTGCATACACACAGGTATCTACATCACATTTACTGTGTTTCTTTGTGCTGAGAATCTCAATTCAGTCCAAAGCAACATGCAGTAAACCCTGCAGATACCAGTCGATAGATCTGCAATAGATAAATGATGAAATGTGAAAACTGTGATTTCTAGTCATGGAAATTAAACTTTAAAAAGTGTTGGAATTCTCTTAATAAATCTAAATTTGTCTAGTGATGTTGAGGTCTAAAATATTATAAAGTAAAAACTGCACTTCGAAAAAAAAAATAAAAAAATCCCCATAATCACAAATGGCTAGAAAAGTCATTGGTATTAAAAATGTGTAAATCTTAAAGAACATTCAGTTATTGAACTTGGGTTAATTTTGGAATGTGTTTATCTTAATTCTTTTATTTGATCATTTATTTTAATATGTTGCCCCGCTTACATAAAAAGGTGCTTCAGATATTTTCACAAAGATTGAGAAGAACCGTTGGTTTATAGGCCCTAATTACAAATGTAATGTTT
This sequence comes from Barbus barbus, assembly GCF_936440315.1. Classification (NCBI taxonomy): domain Eukaryota; kingdom Metazoa; phylum Chordata; class Actinopteri; order Cypriniformes; family Cyprinidae; genus Barbus; species Barbus barbus. The sequence goes on along the minus strand of NC_136747.1, from coordinate 28,196,933 downwards.
TTAATTTTCTTTTATTCCGAACAGAAACAGTATTGCTGGGTTAGTTCAGTTGAAATATGACTTTTTATGTTTGACAGTTTCTTGAAATATTTCAAGAAGGATCAAGAACACTCAATATTTGTTATATGTGTAACAATATTGTTCTTTTGTGGTTTCAGGCAAATGTAAATGGTGAATTAGGAAATGGCAAATTACTGCAGTGAAACATCAGGGGCTCGATGTGCCTCTGACCAAACTGACTACTGTAAAATTACAGACTTTTAAACTGGTAAATCCAACAGCCCTTTTAGCTGATTTACCATGCTGCCACTAAAATCATTTTGTACTTATATACTGACATCCACCATAATAAGAGAAAACACAAGTTCATCACAAGCAGCTTTTCCACAACCTTAGATATAGAAGATGCACGTGTCATACAAAACACTAAAATTGTGCAATAAACAACATAAGATGTACACGTAACATAATACCATAATGTGCATAATGTACAAACTAAAAAGAAGGGCTGCCTTTATGGCCCTTTGAAGTGCCACAAAGGGAAATCTAGATATGTCAATTTACAGCTATTCAATGTAATTTATCATGTATTCTTTATTTCTTCCAAAAATGTTACATTTAACGGTATTCGTTTAATGGTTATACAGTTTTCCCAAATTGTAAGGGAATTCACAGTACTGTTAAGCATCCATGTTTCAGGAGGTAGGGGTTTGCATGGGGTTTCAGAGGGGCACCGATGATCTTTGCAGCTGTGTTCACTGTCCGCTGGAGGGTCTTGCGGACAGCAGCACTGCAGTTCCCGTACCAGACAGTGATGCAGCTGGTCAGCACACTCTCAATGGTGCCTCTGTAGAATGTGGTGAGTATGGGTGGAGGGAGACTTGCTCTTTTCAGCCGGCGGAGAAAGTGTAGGCGCTGTTGTGCCTTTTTGGAGAGTGACATGGTGTTGGTGGTCCAGGTGAGATCCTCTGTGATGTGCACCCCCAGGAATTTAGTGCTGCTGACTCTCTCCACAGTCGAGCTGTCGATGGTCAGTGGTGGGTGGTCAACGGAGTTTCTCCTGAAGTCCATCACAACCTCCTTTCTCTTCCCCACATTGAGGGACAGATTGTTTGTGCCACACCATTCAGCCAGCTGTGCCACTTCCTCTCTGTAGTGCGTTTCATCGTTGTTACTGATGAGACCTACCACTGTTGTCATCAGCAAACTTGATGATGTGGTTGGAGCTGAACTTGGCAGTGCAGTCGTGGGTCAGCAGTGTGAAGAGCAGCGGGCTGAGCACACAGCCTTGTGGGGCACCTGTGTATAGTGTGTAATTACGGTTTCTTTTACAGTGGAGCTTTAGAAATGTACATGTGGATTTTTTTTTATTAAAATACAACGAAACTGTGCTGGATATTTATAGATGTTAATAACTGTCTCAATACTGTCTCAATACAATCTTGTGTTTTTGTTCTGCTTATGTCAAAACAAAAATCTGCAAAAATCAAAACACCCTTCAGAAAGTCAAATAACAATGACTTCTTGACTCTAGCTCATACTATTCTAGACAGTGTTTGAAACTTTATAATTTGCACTCCTTACTTTTTGCCTGAATTGTTGCAGGCACTTGTTGTGTTCCTCGTTTGTGAGTCACTTTAGATAAAAAGTAATAAAAAATAAAAGATCAAAATGTTTATCAAAAGAGATCTGTTTAGAACTTGGTCATATGTATAGTGTGTAAAACAAAAAACGGCTGATAAAAGTCTGATTTGTGATGTTTGTTCTGTGGTTTAGGAAATCTTTAAAAAAAAAAAAATAGAGACCACTGCAAAATGGCGAGGTTCTCTGCTTTAATGTTTAGGTGTTTGAGTAAAATAAACATTGGTTTATTCCATAATACTGACAACATTTCTCCCAAATTACAAAAATTCATTTAGAGCATTTAAAATTACATCCAAAAAAAGATTTTTCAAACCTCAAATAATGCAAAGAAAACAAGGTCAAATTCATTTTAGAACAAAAATAATAATATTTTAACAAAAGAGTTCAGAAATGTATGTATTTGTAAAGGGTTTATAGAATAAATAAAAAAATCCCAGAGCTGTAGATCCTGAGGATCTGGATAGCCTGACCAAAAACAGAAAAATAGGTCACAGCTTTAATAATGTAGGACTCATTTCCCAAACTCTTACCATAATTTAAGAAACCAAATATTTAGTAATGACAATGCAAGACATTTTGATGAGGTTGCAATAAAACAAAATGAACAGGAAATGACATCTGGTTTGCTAACCACTTCTCTTTGAAAAAGAAAACGAGACATTTTGGCACATGACCAACACTTCCATAAGCGACACAACCTGAGACGCGTTTGCATTGGCTATCTTGTGAAAAAAAAGGCGAGCATCTAAAATAATAAAAATGTTTCTCACGCTTTTGTTTAAAAACATTTTCTTTACAGGCGTTGTATGGGCTTGGTTTATTTTTCACCCTTGTCTAATCGATGCACTTCAAGGTAAGCACAGAGTTCATTTGTTTACTGAGAAGCAGTTATATGGGGTAAAGTTGGGGAAAACACCCCCGTAAGGACTGTGTAATTTGTTTTCTGTGAAACAAAAGTTAAACGGGTTCAGAAAAGTTATCATAGTTTTAGGGACAATGACATAAATTATAAACAAAGTATGAAAAATGTCCAGAGTTTTCATGTTATTAGATTTAAAACAAATTTAATTTGTACCAAGAGGGTTATTTTACCCCACCTATGGGGCAAAACATCCCTCACCCACCCAGTCTGACAAAGCTTTAAACTTTTTTTACTTTAAAAATTGCTTTAAACATTTACAGCAAAATCAGAGTACAGGTAGGTTTTGCTTAAAATAATATAATCAATAATTATGAATTACAAAGTTATACCTATTTGAAACATTGTTAGCTGATGCTAACTGGCTATAATTATATTTATAAATAATTATATTTTTATTAAATAACACATACTTTGTCTACAGCCCCTGTTCTCATATCATATATACAGTAACTGTGATGTTCTACAAAACAACAAGCTTTAAAATACTTTTTTTTCTCATTGCTGAAAATGAGATAATCACCAGTGTAAGCTTCATGGTGTGAACTTCTACATCACTCTCGTCAACGTAGTCCATAGTTACAATAAAAGATTATCTTGACTTTATCTTGTGGTCAATTTGGGAAATAACTGCAAGAGGGGGAGGGGGGGGGACACAATGGCATTTGGGAAATAGCAAATATGGCTTAGTGTGCTTATCATATTGCAAAAGGTTGCGATGTAATTAGTTATAGGCTATACCAGTATCTGTGTCCCTATATGACAAGACGTTTTGTCCCAGTAAAAGTGTTTTTATTGTTGTTTGTGTTTTATGTTCCCCAGAGAGACACCATTTCTACTACAGATTTACAGTCCTGACCAAAGCAGAGAATTCCTCAGATTTCACTGCTGAGGCTGTGGTTGATGACAGACGGGTGAAACACTACGATAATGAAGCTGAGGACTGGAAAAGAGTCGATGGGATTGAATTTGATGGGATTGAACCTCTTCCAGAGCCATATGAGCCTAGAGACTGGTACAGAGATCAGTTAAAGATTCTGTCAAACTGCACACAGTGTTCTGGTGAGACTAATGCTTTTCCTAAATCAGTTATCAGGCATGTTATAAAATTGGATGTCTTGTTGCATATATCTTTTTACTTTTTTTCTGTGATTGTAGAGCTCCATGTACTCCAGAGAATAATTGGCTGTAAACTGGAGAAATTTCCTAATGGAACAGTGATGAATCTGCCTGTCTTTGATGAATATGGATTTGATGAAAATGATCTTATCGCCTTTAATTATGACACTCTGGAGTGGATTAATAAAAGTCCAAATGCGAAAGAAATCAAAAAGGATTGGGATCGTCACACAGAACGCAAAAAGTACTTGTACCAGTACCTCAATGACTGCATGGACTGGATCTCCAAATTTAACAACATAAATAAGAGTAAGCATCTTACTGATCAGTGCACTTTTTAATTAGCTCCTGTCACCGTGTGTGTTTGTGAGATTATTTCTAATTCTATTTCACTTCAAAGGCAATTTCATTCAGTGACAAATAAATGCTAGTGAGTTAAGTGAGGGATAATGTACATCCAGCCGGTTGTTATGAACCCCGACGGGGTGACCAGGACCCTGACTGAAGCACTTATTAAACAGCTTCTTGCCACATAAGTAAATAATTAGACAAAAAATATTGATTAAAGTTTACATATTTTATTAGCTCTTCAAACACAAACATCCACAAACAGTTCCTAACAAGCGGCTTTGAGCCTAGATGAAGCTCGGAGAGGATGGACATTTAAACAGATAATGTATAGTCATATGACTAATTACACAGCTCTTCACTACATAAATAAAAACAAGGACATAAAATGTTGTCCATTACAGTGTACAACACAATCATTCTAGCAACAAGACGAACTCTTCAACAATATTACTGCAGACCTACTATTAATTATGAAGTCCTCCTGTTTTACAGTAAACATAGTTGATAACTGAGGCACAAGACAAGGTTCAAACATTCAGAAATGTTTTGTTTTTTTATTTTCTCCTCCAGCTTCACCTGTTGTTTTCATCTTTGCAAGGAAAGCTCCTGATGATCACAGTAAGCTGGTTCTGAGCTGTCTGGCCACTGGTTTCTACCCCAGAGATATTGAGATGAATATCAGATTGAACAGAACTATCATTAAGAACCAAACATCATCTGGAATCAGACCACACGGTGATGGATCCTTTCAGATGAGAACCAGTGTGAAGATAGATACTAACCACAAAGGATCTTATGACTGTTTTGTCATTCACAGCAGTCTGACAAAACCACTTTCAGTAGAATGTGGTAAGTATCACCAGATATACAGTCACTCACATAACACAGGAACATGGTGTGTGTGTGTGTGTGTGTGTGTGTGTGCATGTTTATGTGGTTTATGAGTACACAAATTTGTATAATGACATGGGTATGACAGAGGTATTACAATATGAAGGTGGTTTATGAGGACACTGCCTATGTCCCCGTAATTCAAAAGGCTTAAAAAACATACTAAATGGAGTTTTTTTTGAAAATCTAAAAATGCACAAAGTCTCCTGTGAGGGCTAAGTTTAGGTGTAGGGTTGGTGTAGGGCAATAGCACACACAGTTTGTTCAGTATAAAAACCATTACGCCTATGGAGAGTCCCCATAAACCAAAAACAAAACTGTGCAAAAGTCTTAGGCCTTAGTATTTTCACCAACAAAAAATGTTGTTGTTTTTTTTTTTTATAAAATATCCAGTTATTTATAAAAAATACCAGTTTACATTTCCAAACATTCATTTTGTCATTACTTGTAATAATCGAGTGAGACAACAGCCACCCAGAGATCTGATCTGATCATCATCCAGTCTGTCTGAATGACATGAAGAAACTGAGACAGACTAAAGTGCACTGTGGGCAAAAGCTGCTTTAAACTCAAAGGATGCTCACACCAAATGTTGATTTTAATTTAGTTAATAGAAGTTAATTGATCAAATCTATTTATGACATTATTTTTGAAAGCATCCTCATATTGCAGCATTTTTACACAAGTTCCTAGAATTTTTAACAGTACTGTGTTTCTTCAGGTGCCTTGGAGACGTTGTCACAGTTCTTATTTAGTCAGTGTCAGGTTTTTTGGGGGTTTTTTTGGTAAAAAATTATCGCAGACAGACTGGGTGATGATGAGATCAGATTTCTTTGTGGAGCACTGGCTGTTGTCAGACAGCAAAAGATAGACTTTAAATGCTTTGTGTGTGTGTGTGTGAAAAGTTTGGCCTAATACTAAGTTTGCATTATTTATTTTTCATTCTGCAGATGTAAAATTTTTAACGAGTGAAACAAGAACTCTATGGCCAATACTAGTTTCAATACTAGCGGCAATACTAGTAGCAGCTGTAGCTTTTGCTGTGTACATTAACAAAGAGTCGAATGGTGAGTTATAAATGTTCAGCATGATCTCTGCAGCTTTAAAGCTCGTGTTAAACACCTTTGTTGTTTAGAGACATTTTAAAATGCATGAACAGTTTGACAGTATATGATGGTAGAAATAAGTGAACATGATAGAGAATTGTTATGATGGTTAGGTTTTTTTTCTTTATTCGAGTTTAATTTGACAAGGAATGATTATCTATATTTATCAAACAAATGTAACGTGTAAATAAATATGTAACATTATAACATTAACAATATAGATATATTTAACATCATATCTGTTTCAATACTGTAAAATGTATCCTAGCTCCGATGAGGAGAAATCATGATTATGGTGCAGTGAGTGGGCAGATACCGATGACCGGTGCAGCGTGTGCTGATACGCCTGATGAAGAGCTCCGTGTTGATGAATCTACAGACTAGACTGGAGTCTGGACAGGTTTTTCATTTCTGTTCATTCTGGATGGACACTCCAGATCTGTTCAGAAAAAAAAAATGCTGTTTGTTTTTTTTTTTTTTCTGTCAGCATTTTCTAATTCAAGTCAGCTTTTACAACAGTTCATGTTTATGATGTTGTCTTTGCTCAGCTGTAACATGTTGCTTTTCACATTTGAGTGTTTCTTGAAACGTTTCAGAAGGTTAACGTCACATAGTATGTCTTACATGAAACTCAGTTCTCAGGAATCGTTTCGGTCAAATGAACATTGGTGAATTATCAAATGGTGTTTTGTATCAGTAAAACATTTGAGAAATGCTTCTGTTTCAGTGAACATAGATCAATGTCAGTGTTAGATGCTTCAGGATATCAAACTACCAATGACTTCTAGTAGGCCTGTTTGATTATGACAAAAATCATAATCACGATTATTTAACACGATTATGAGTGGACCATAACCAAAACTTTATATGAATGATTTATTTAAGGCAGCGGCTATTTGCACTAAATGTAAATAGCGATGGATTCTATTTACACTATGTTAAAATGGCAAGATTTATACTACTTATTGCAAATAGTGCCAATTATCTGCACCTCAGTATTGTAGTACATTATAAAACAGTACGCAATAATAACGTACCGAGTGTAAATTATAATTTTAATTCAAATTTATTAAATGGATGCCACCTTATTGGGACAATAAAGCCCTCCCTACACCTACCCGATACTTTTATTTTCAACTTTTTGATTATTTCCTTCATTTTTATTGAAAATAAATGCCTTTCTGATGCGATATGAGATTTGAAAAGGGAGAAAAAAATGTTTGGCAAAAGGTGGGCTCGAACTCGGGTCGATCGCGTCAAAAAGCATGCGCCTTACCATCTACGCCACTGAAACTGATGTTAAACTTACTACTTTTTTTATTCTTGACTAACCTGATCACACGTCAGTGGGTGGAGTTTGTGTAAATAGCCTTTGCCAACAAGATGGGCTATTTGCACTTGGTGTAAATAGACACTCCGTTTATTTAAAGATAGCAATATATCAAATGCATATTTTCTGTAAATAAAGTTGCCACAGTTTTGACAAATGTCACAATTCAAATACCACAGCAGAACACAAGAGTAACTATTAGTAAAAACAAAACAAAACATCCTCAAAATTATTGAAAATAATTAAATTGTCCATAATAAAAAAGCAAAGGACAAATGGCCCTGGACCACAAAACCAGTGTAAGGATCCACCCGCCAGCCCAAAAGAGGAATCCAGAGCCCCTGTCGAAGGTTTAATGTGTGTTTGGTCTTTTACTTGCCCTTCTGAATTTATCAGGTTTAGGTTAGTTTCAATTTTAGTCTAGCTCCGTGTTCAATCTGACTCCAATTTCAAGTGATCATTAAATCTAGGCAATATTTCTAATTAAAAACTGATCCCAAATATCGATTGTATATTAATTTAGATATTTGATTATACTTTCAATTATTCGTTCATTAGCAACCCAGTGTCGCTTAGCAAATCACTCGGCCAACAGTGAACACACGGACACAAACTCACCAGTTCTGGACTTACTCAGAAGATACAGGGTGATTATAATACCTTTAAGTATGCCACACCCTGCAAGCAAATAACAAAAAGTGTATTTTTTCCTATAACCACGAAAACTGTAACTCGTCAAGTCAATGAGAGTCAGAAATCCAAAGGTCCATAAGGATGTGACCCATGGTCCACATCTCATGAAACAATGACGGCTACCTTCAGAAGTATGTCTTGTGTTATTTTTATTTTCACAATGTCCTAATGTATAAAATTTAACGGAAGGTGTTGCAAAGCTCTTTATGAACATCTTCAAAATTTCATATTTTAAATGGTTCTTTATTTCCATCATTTGTTTTACTCTTTTCAACAGTGGATGCACACCATAACACCTTTGTAGGTCAACATCAACAACACAAAAGCTCTGAATCTTCACAGACCTGTGGACATACACTCACCTAAAGGATTATTAGGAACACCATACTAATACTGTGTTTGACCCCCTTTCGCCTTCAGAACTGCCTTAATTCTACGTGGCATTGATTCAACAAGGTGCTGAAAGCATTCTTTAGAAATGCTGGCCCATATTGATATGATAGCATCTTGCAGTTGATGGAGATTTGTGGGATGCACATCCAGGGCACGAAGCTCCCGTTCCACCACATCCCAAAGATGCTCTATTGGGTTGAGATCTGGTGACTGGGGGGGCCATTTTAGTACAGTGAACTCATTGTCATGTTCAAGAAACCAATTTGAAATGATTCGAGCTTTGTGACATGGTGCATTATCCTGCTGGAAGTAGCCATCAGAGGATGGGTACACGGTGGTCATAAAGGGATGGACATGGTCAGAAACAATGCTCAGGTAGGCCGTGGCATTTAAACGATGCCCAATTGGCACTAAGGGGCCTAAAGTGTGCCAAGAAAACATCCCCCACACCATTACACCACCACCACCAGCCTGCACAGTGGTAACAAGGCATGATGGATCCATGTTCTCATTCTGTTTACGCCAAATTCTGACTCTACCATCTGAATGTCTCAACAGAAATCGAGACTCATCAGACCAGGCAACATTTTTCCAGTCTTCAACCGTCCAATTTTGGTGAGCTCGTGCAAATTGTAGCCTCTTTTTCCTATTTGTAGTGGAGATGAGTGGTACCCGGTGGGGTCTTCTGCTGTTGTAGCCCATCCGCCTCAAGGTTGTGCGTGTTGTGGCTTCACAAATGCTTTGCTGCATACCTCGGTTGTAACGAGTGGTTATTTCAGTCAAAGTTGCTCTTCTATCAGCTTGAATCAGTCGGCCCATTCTCCTCTGACCTCTAGCATCAACAAGGCATTTTCGCCCACAGGACTGCAGCATACTGGATGTTTTTCCCTTTTCACACCATTCTTTGTAAACCCTAGAAATGGTTGTGCGTGAAAATCCCAGTAACTGAGCAGATTGTGAAATACTCAGACCGGCCCGTCTGGCACCAACAACCATGCTACGCTCAAAATTGCTTAAATCACCTTTCTTTCCCATTCTGATATTCATTTTGGAGTTCAGGAGATTGTCTTGACCAGGACCACACCCCTAAATGCATTGAAGCAACTGCCATGTGATTGGTTGATTAGATAATTGCATTAATGAGAAATTGAACAGGTGTTCTTAATAATCCTTTAGGTGAGTGTGTATATATATATATATATATAGAGAGAGAGAGCAGGATCCGCCCCTACATTTACTTTAACTTTTAGAGAATCACAATATAAACAATAGCAAAATAGTGGCATAGGAAAAACACAAAGAACATGGCTATTACAACAATCATAAAAATGCCAAATTTGTATTATGGACTATTTAAAAAAAACAACAACATCAATAAGAAAATAGTTGCATTGGTGGGGTCAAACCACAACCTTTACTTTTACTTTGTAAGGGCAGATGACAAATACATGTATTATTTTTCAATTATTTATGACAAATACATGTAATGAGTTAGTGAAATGCGTGGCATCCATTTCTTTTAACGTGCAGGTCCTAAGAAAGGGTCGGGAGAACATAAATATTAAATTATTCACATAAATTTGATAATCACAACACAATGTCAACACTCCCCTTAAATTGATAATTTCGCAGCATTGATAACTCATTACAAATTACATAAGGATGTCCTGCTATGAAAGATTTTTTTTGTTTCATAACCTGTTTTGTAGCTATTGATGAGAGGTTTGCAGTTTGAAAATGCTTGTCATTTGAGAGATTCAGAGGGTCGAGATCACATAATATGTGTTATATGAAACTCAGTTCTCAGTAATAGTTTTGGTCGAAATGGACATTGGTGAATTATGAAACAATGTTTTGTAGCAGTAAAACATTTGAGAGATTAAAATGTTTCTGTTTTCAGTGATGCATCTGAATTTATTTCATTACTTATCACGCCTGTTTTGGGTTTGGTTCTTGTTTTCATGTCTTTTATTTTGTAGTTTGATTCATGTTGTTAGTGTCATGCTTCCCTTGCCCTCATGTATCTCTGCCTTGTGTATGTGTCATGTTCTGATTGGTTGTCCTAGTCATGTGTCTTGTCCCCGTCGGTTGGTTCATGTCATGTGACCCTCTTTGTTTGCTATAAGTAGCCCATTTGGTTCCATTGTCTCTCGTCATCAGTGTTGCCAACTTAGCAACACTGCGACTTTTTTCCAAAAAAAGTGACTAGCGACAAATCTAGCGACTTCTTTGACAAACCTTAGCGAGTCTCTGTGATCACTGGCACTGCTACAACGGCGCGAGGTCAGCGCGCACGCACCTCTTTCAGTGAGTAGCGCGTTCAGTTAAAATAGATATTATGTTGCTTCTCTAATTTTACATGCAAATATAGCCGAAATCACAGCACAGGAATTGTCTTGTCTTATCTTGTGTATTATTTGATTTCATCAGACAACGGCTAAATTATAAATTAGTATTTTTGTGCAGACTAACTTCTTGGAAGGGAGAGCTGGTGTATTCTTAAAGGGCTGCGTTTCAGTCACTATTTCATATTTATCCCGTTGACTGACAACATAAACAGTAAAATATATAAAGGAATGTGAATTTAGCGCATTAATATGCTAATTAGCATGACGTCATCTGCCGACATTTAGCGTCTTTTCGAACTGGCTTTAGCTACTTTCCATCGAAAGAAGTTGGCAACACTGCTCGTCATGTATTAAGGTTATAACCCACTGTCGGTGAGTCTAGTTTGTCCATGCCAAATCAAGTCTGTTCAAGTCAAGTAGGGATTATGTTTGTATTTTGGATCACTTTGTAAATAAACTGCACTTGGGTTCTTACTATGCGTGCCTTCAGTGGACTGATTGTTACAACTTGGCCTCGTAGTAAATCATATGTGGGAGAAAATTTCATCAAGAATTAGTATTACATCTAATACTTATTGCTATAAGATTTAGTATGCTAAATTATTATAATAGGAACTAAAATGCTGTTTTTGGCCATTGCATCCTGTTACAGTACATGTAGAACTTTATCATATATCCTATACAGAAAACCCTTGTAAGATCATAGAATGAGATTTAATATTAGGGCAAAGATGGGCTGTTTAAATGTGGTCATTTCAAATATCATTTACAAAAAGTAATTTTATTTAATTACCACTATGCGGCTAATTGACTTAGCTGATATATGTCACTAGTCCACATGGTAGAATTACAGAGTGTGTTGGCTTGTTATTAGCTATCAATGTCTGCTACATAGATACTGAAAGGAAGTGTGAGGAGTGAGATTATGGGATGCAGAATTTGAATATGTTTAGGGATCAGACAAAATACTTAAGTAAAAAATATTTTGTCTGAACCCTCGAGAGCTGACTCTGCGTGCTCTGCTCTCAAGCAGACCACACACGGACTGTGTATCCCCGGCAGTGATATAACGTTTGCAGGGAGGAACATACAGCCTGTAATGCGATCTGCTCTCGCCCAAGTGCGTGCACACATTGTGGAGCTTATTTCAAGTGATTGTGCTTAGGGACAAACAACACTAAATAAGACTCACAACACAGATCGACAGATACACACACACACACACACAGAGTAGCGGTTGCTGAATGACAAAAAGCTGATGCCGGTTCCGCCGCACGTGCTTTTATGCTTCCTGCTCGATTACGTCACCCGCCTATGACGTCTCGCCCTTCCATTGGACAGATTACACATGTATTCAGAGCGCGCTCACGCTGGAGGCATTCTCCTAGCGTTTTCGACGCAGCTCGAGTTCCTGGAAGGGAACTCATAAAATAAAGAATTGTAGCATGGTTTTTGAGACTAAATAAAGATTTTATAATCTTCCTTGTTTGACTTGATCTGTTTTTTCCAGACCTATTGAACCGTGTAAGGTGTCAATGAAGGAACCAGTGCAACACATTGAGAGCATAAATTGACCATATAAAGCAATAACTCATACAATAAAGAGTCGTAGTATGTTCTTTTAATTTATCTAAACATTTTACAGTTTGTCCCAGAAGAGTTAGCCTGTTTATTTCAGATATATTGAACCATGTAATGTGTGAATGATGAAAACCAGTGTAACATGTTGGGAGTTTTAATTGCTCATATAAAGCAAATTGCCCACTGAAGAGTTGTAGTGTGTTATTCAGGTTAAAATAAACATATTCCACCATGTTCTGTTCTGTAACAGTCCACAGAGCCTTTTAAAAGCTATTGAACTGAATAATTTGTCGTTTAGGAAATCAATGCAACAGGCTGGGAGTAGTTGTTGACCATATAAAGCAAATGATTGCTAAATAAAGGGTTGTATGTTTATTAGGGTCAAATTAAGATTTTACATCGTGGACTCCAATGACTCGATCAAAAACAAAATAATTCATACAGAACACAAATTTCACCAAAGCATTTTTCCCACATTCCAAAGGCTGTAGTATGTTCCTAGTGACCAGCCTGACTTACTACAGGCAAGAGTTTGTTAATACCTCCCTTTCCGCACATACAGTACAAAAAGTTGTTATGAAAAGAAGTACTGTATTTCACCAAAGTTTTTTTTTTTTTTTACGCTCGAGTGGTTGTAGTATGTTCCTTCTGGCCGCGCTGACTTACTACAATTGAAATTTTGCCAATATCTCCCTTTAGAAAAGTACAGTATGCAAATATTTTTGAAAAGCAATAACTCTAAAAACCCAAAAGTGTTCCAAAGGTTGTAGTATGTTCCTTGTGGTCAGACTGACTTACTAAAGCTGAGATTTTATCAGCTCCTTTGTTACTTTACAAACACTTTTGGTTATTTACAGTTATTGATTTTCAAAAACTATTTGATACTGTAATTTTATAAAGGGACGTACTAGAAAAATCTCACATGTACTAAGTCACTCTGGCCACTAGGAACCTACTACAGTCTTTGGAACATGGGAAAAACCCTTTGGTGAAATACAGTACTGTATCTATTTTACAATTTTTTACAATTTGTTTACTGTACATACAGTAAGGGAAACCAGGAAGTGTTACATGTTCTCTGAATCAGGCATAAACATCTTGCATTTTTAATTAACTCCAGTCAATAGTTTTGAAACCTAACTGTAGAATGGTGCAGAGTGTGTGTTCAGCACCACATGTGTGGACAGCAGCCAAATTAAATGGGCCGGGCGTGTCTTTATGTAAACAGGTTTCTCATTTCCATACTCATTTGAAGTGATCTAGTATGCTCAGAAGGCTGTAAGAAAGAAATTACAGCATGTTTTGAATCTGTGTATGTTAGAACAGAGCTCTGTGTGTTACAATATATCAAACTCTGCAGAGCTCAGTAAAAGTGACAGTCCCCAAACCATAAGCTGTAGCGTGTCTTTTGGATGGTGCTTAATAACACGTGCTTAATAAGTGATTTGGGGTTCATTTGTGCAACCAGTAAAATACATGGAAACATCAAGGTGCAGGTGGGAGCATCTAGGAGATCATCTAAATCACAATCCAGTAATATAATATTATTCATTGAGGAAATGAAAACACAGTTATTGCAATACACTGATGCACAGCAAAACAGTGTACCTTCAGCTCCACACATCTGGTGATCTGATACAAACACAGAACAAGTCATCAAAAAAAAAAACAATTGCAATGTTTATTTGAGGTTAAACATTTAACTGTATATTCAATAAGGCTAAAAAGGAAACTTTTAAAACAACCCGTACCACTATATAAAATGTATTGAGCTGTATATGCTGTAGCATTAAAAGGCAACAGAACTCAGTAGTCATGACCATACTCATACCTATGAGGTGTAGTGAGTTTTATTTTAACTGTGTTTGTTAAAAGTTAAAAGCCAATAACATTTTTGCATTTTTAACATTTTTGAATCCACTGTTGGAAAGATATTGAAAAACAAAGTCTGAATGTGAGAATATGAAACCAACTTTACCGCAGTAAAAAAGCATACCAGGTATTAATGTACCCAGTGGAAAAAACCCTAAAAGTGGGTTTTCCCCACCGTACCTTGCCGTACCATGCAGTGGAAAAGCGCCATGAGGTAACATTTTAAATGCATGCTGGGTACAATTAACTATATATTTTTTATCATATTTCATCTATTTTGTAAACAATTCAAGTGTAACCATAACAAAATACTGTTATTAAACCAATGTAATGTTCAAGTTAGCACATAATTTATAACTGAATTGAAGTGCTACCTATTGCAATACAATATAGTCACACAATAGCAACGCTCTCCCACATATTTTGCTCTTATAACTGCGCTTAACGTGAAAAAATACTATAGTAATTTATAGTAAATACTATAGTATTTTTGAACCATACTGTAGTAAAGTACTTGAATTAATTTGTTGTGTTAATTCTATAGTTGCTGTGGTAATATAACAATTATAGTAATATAAACAAATTAATTTACCTGATACTGTCCTATATAGTTTTCTACAATTATAGGGTATATCGGGTATACAATACACCACTGTTTACTGTAGTAAAAACTAAAGGATATTACAGGATTTATTTCAGTTCATTATAGTTAATACTACAGTATGCTGTAGCATTCATTAACAAAGTGTTGAAAATACTATAATATATGCAGTATAATACAATTTACTATAGTATGGTTCAAAAACACTATAGTATTTACTATAAATTACTATAGTATTGTTTCATGTTTTCTGGCAGTGGGTGGTAAAAGACAAGAAATGTGCAATGTTTTACACCATCATGCTGATAATGTTACTAACGCAACTTTAGTCTTTCAGCGATTCTACAGCTTGAACCACTGTAGGGAAACCAGCGTTACAAAACAATAGAGGGCAGTTCAAACATGAATCCAGTTTATCATGATTTTCATGCACACAGCCTCAGCCTGAGGGCAAACACAGAGCTTTAAAAGGTGACATGCCAAAGAGAATGCAAAAAATATTATGCAAACTCTGTCATGTGAGTCAACAAAATGATTACTGCCGAAGATGTTCATAATGTCCCTCGAACAGAACTGAAAGGTTTAACCTTCTTCAAAATGTAATCTTGTACAGATGTAAATTATTCAAGATTTATCTGTTATTATTAGTATTCTTGTTATTATTTACACTTAAATAAAAAAGAAAACCTTAAGATGCACATACAGATACATGCAACAAAATGGACAACTGCAACTGACTCAAGTGATCACACTCTTGTGTTAAAAGCATGCAGTACTTGCAAAGTTACTTATTACAAAGTTATTTACTTGGGAGACCATCAAAATAAAGTGTCAGTGTTTCCTAAAATAAAAAGCAATCTATGTATTTTAAGACTTATCTATAAAGTGTGGAAAAATAAGTATGATTTTCTAAAGACAGTATGTTATTTAAAACTGAAATAAATGGCATTAATGTTGCAAAAATAACTTTTAACTTATACAAGTTACAAGATTTTTTTTTTTTTTTAATACATCAATTAAACAACTAAATAAAACAACTATTTACATGAAAACAGTACAGTCCAATAAAACATGTTTAACAGTTATTGTAGGTTATTGCATCCTGGCGCACAGCAGCTGTTGAAATAGTAAGGTTTGTAAGGTCTAAATAGTCTGGTTTTAAATTGTTGTTCTACAACTGTCTATATCAATTCTACAGCCGCTCCAGCGCTCTCCTGATGGCCTGCCAAAATGGCAGAGTTTAGATTGCGTGACCTCAACCTCTGGACCTCTATTGACCTTCTGTAGCCCCGTCCCTTTTTAGCGCTGCATTTGCTGTCTTCTGTCTTCTGGTTGTATTTCCACAGTGATCTCACAGATTTATGAATGAACTGCTCATTTTAAAAACTTCCTGGTCTACTGACATTTGTTAAGACATCTGCTTTAAACATTACAATGCTCACGATAACTTTCGTTAACTATACAATACATAAATCCACTTTACCAGCTACCAAACAGAAGTTCAAAGACAATATTCTAAAGATTATGATGCACTTGTTTCTCTGGAGAATAAGGTCAATAAAATACCCCAAGGTATTCTATTGAAGAAAGCCCCTCCTTCTGAATAAAAGAGACCATTGCTAATCTGTAAATTCAGCGAGTCACTGCAGCTGCCATTAGAAGCTCCGATTGTTAGAAACGGTCAGCGTCCTGGAGATGTGCACTCAGGACTGTGCATCAAACATGAATCCAGTTCATCATGATTTTCATGCACACAGCCTCAGCCTAAGGGCAAACATAGAGCTTTAAAGGGTGACATGCAAAAGAGAATGCAAACAATATTATGCAAACTCTGCTGTGTGAGTCAACAAAATGATTACTGCCGAAGATGTACATAATGTCCCTCGAACAGAACTGAAAGGTTTGAAGTAACCTCCTTCAAAATGTAATCTTGTACAGATGAAAATTATTCAAGATTTATCTATTGTATTATTGTTATTATTTACACTTAAATATAAAGAAAACCTTAAGATGCACATACAGACACATATAACAAAATGGACAACTGCAACTGACTCAAGTGATCACACTCGTGTTAAAAGCATGTCATATTTTATTGTTACACTTTATTTTGATATTCCCCTTTAGACGTGCTGTTGACAATAACTTTGCAACTATAGCCTGTCAACTAACTCTAATTAGAGTATTATTAGTAAACTGTTAAGCTTAGTAGAATAAGACGTACTTGCAAAGTTACTTATTACAAAGTTATTTACTTGGGGGACCATCAAAATAAAGTGTCAGTGTTTCCTAAAATAAAAATCTGTGTATTTTAAGACTTATTTATAAAGTGTGAAAAAATAAGTATGATATTCTAAAGATATGTTGTTTAAAACTGAAATGTAATTAATGTTGCAAAAACAATGGATACTTTTACAAGTCCACAGGCAAAGTTTTTTTTTTTTAAATCAGTTAAACAACTCTAAATAAAATAGCTATCTATTTACATGAAAACAGTATAGTCCAATAAAACATGTTTAACAGTCATTTATAAGTTGACAAGGAAGACATATGGTGGTGGTTATGCAAGAATAAAAAGGCATGGTGTGCTTTCGTACATGTTTCTCATATATTATTATAGCACTGTTTGTGCTGAATACAGTGATATCAGACTTTAGCTATTAACATGTTACCGAACAAGCACAAATGTCAGCGCATGTCAAAACTTCTCCAGGACCCAAACACCCCCTCAGACCTCAGAGGGTTAATAAATAATGTCTGATTCTTGTATGCCCTTAATGGCACCTAGTAAAAGCAACTTGACCATACCTAGCTTTGAAACTAATGAAGCAACATATTTCCTTGGCATTCATCCCATTCCATCTGCCACGTCTTAATTAAGAGTTGTGCTGTGGATCCCCAGAACTGAAACTGAGAAGCACTGCTGTAACTCCACCCCATGCATTTCATTGATATTATAAAAGGTTGTCAGCAGCATTGATACACATACTGCTGAGTGAGAGAGCTTGTGATTTCAGTGCACAGTAAGTAGCTTATTTATAATGAACTGTTTGGTCTAATTGTACATTATTTTTTACAGTTCTGTTTATTCATTTCTAAACTCAATACCCTTATATACTGTATCTTCTTTTATAATATAAAATCCACTTAGAATATTAAAATCACTTATAATTACAACATATATTATACACTATACTATGTGCTTTGAGTTTTAAAAAGACGCATTAAAATTTTTTTTTTATTAATATTATTATACAATTTTATTAATAACTTAACATCAATGATGTCAACATTCTTTTTTTGTTTGTTTGTTTGTTTTTTGATGATTGTAGAGTGTAGCATTTTGTTTGTACACAGACCGCAAAACTGTTGGGAGCAGCTCTGGTGTCAAACAGGATCTGAAACCTTCAGATGACACGCGTCGGTATCACTGTAAGTTACTGGAACCTTAATTATTTATTCATTTATTATAATATAGGTGTAAAAACTGTTGCAGGTTCTCATGTCTTGTTAAAGTATTACTGTTTTTCTCAATGGATTTTACACAGTTCCTCAAACTCAATGCACTCAAAACAATCTAGGCAGCCATCTGAATACATTGACATTATAAAAATAACTAATATTATATAATAATGCAAGATTTAAAAGTAAAATATAATCTCCTTTTTTAATCATCTAGATTTCAGTTTAAAATTCCTGGATTACTGATTCACGGCCACTATCATCATGAGTTTAGAGAATCTGCATTTTATGTCTTGGAATTCAAATGGGATCACAACTAAAATAAAGGATGTGAAGCGGGAAATAGAGAAACAAGAATGCCATGTTGTTTTCCTTCAAGAGACCCGTTCAGGTGTTGGTTTAGAGACGCTGGAAGAATGGAAACCATTTTACACCCCACGAACATCAAAACATAAAGGAGTGGCTATTTTGATAAGAAAAGATATATTTGATGAATCATTCTGCACAGAAAGGGATGTTGATGGCTGCTTTATTGTAGTTAAATGTACTCTAAAAGGACAACTATTTACACTTGTGAGTGTATACAATCGTCAGTCTGATCCAAGACCCTTAATGAAACTCAGAAATGTAGTTGAGAAATATGCAGAGGGCATCTTACTGATTGGAGGAGATTTTAACATCGCTCTGAATCCATATCTAGACAGAAATTCAAAAACAATAAATGAAAAGCATTTACATTTCAAACCAATTATGGAGAGTTTTATGACTACATTCCATCTTGTAGATGTGTGGAGAAGATTTCACCCAGCAGACAGGCAATATTCTTATCAGCAAAAAACTGTCATGTCAAGATTGGACTATTGTTTTGTTACAGAGGAGTCGATGAAATATGTTATAACCTGTGAGATTTCTACCGAAAAATGCTGTTCTGACCATCAGCCGGTTCTGTTTCAAATTGGGATATCCAGAGAAGAAAGCATGGAACAAGAATTTAGTCAGGTTATCACTGAAGAGGAGAACAAAATTCGTATCTCTAACATGATAAACTCAGTTACTGATAAATGGTTAAGCCAAAAACATAAATACTGTCCAGAACTTGATTTGACTATAAATCCCTGCAAACCTCTAATGATTAGCATCAGGGAGGTTGAAAATGCAATTCAGTCTTTGGCAGTAAACCCAAAACACATTGAGCATCCAGATGGTATACCAGTCTCCTTCTATCTGAATAACTCGTATGCTCTGATTCCATATCTGTGTGCTTATTATAACAACATACTTGAGCAATCAATGATGATCCCAGAGTCTTTCAATACGGCTCTCAAAGTGTCTGAGACTCACTACAGATTTAATGTTGACTATCTGATCTTAGCCTCCATCATGGCCAGGTGGCTTAATGACCACATGGAGTCCCATTCAGAGGACTACACAGATGATGGAAATAATAACGCAGTGTTGTTTACCTTCAAAGAGCAACCAGTAAAGCTCAGGTGGACTGTCTTAAAGAAGTTTGTGTTAACAGAAATGAATAGAGACAAGACAAACCCACCTTTATCCGATAAATTAAAAATAGACATCCTTAACAGGGTCCTGAGAAACAGTTCCAGAGGTAATTACAAATTACTGTGCTGGGGCTGCCCTCTGACTCCAGTGCTCATGACGCTGTGTCTTAAATGTGTTGCTAAAGAAATTATTGACAGTGCGCGAGACAAAACATCCAAATTATTTATTTCTAGAGAGAATGTCGTTGCTAGATTCTCTGTTGGTTTTGATAGAGGTTTACTGAGGGCATTGGAACAAAAATATAGTCTTGTGAAATGTATACTTCTAGAATAAATATAAAAAAACATCAGAATGTAAATAGAAATTTCAAAACTACTTTGTACATGTTGCTGTCATGATATCTGATGATATTCACAGTTCATCAGAATGCAACTTATTTTGGTGGTTTTCGAATGTTTATTTCAATTGTATGTACAGAATCATCCTAAATTATCTTTGCACAGCATGATAATATATACTATGTATTTTTGTTTTTTAGATCAATGTACATTTCTGATATTACAACATGATATTCCTTTAGTTGATGTTGCTTGGACTATAAAATGTTTTCCTTTTACACAAATATTAATGTAACAAGAACTGATGTAAAAACAATGTGTCTAATTTACTGAGGTACATAATTCTTAAGTGCATTACAGAATAAACAAGAAAATGTATAAAAATGTAAAGGTCTAGGCCAGGGATGGGCTGCTGACCTGTGGAGTTTAGCTCCGAGTCTAATCAAACACACCTGAACAAGCTAATCAGTGTTTTCAAGATCACTAAAGCTACAAACAGGTGTGTTTGATTAGGCTCGGAGCTAAATTCTTCAGGACAGTAGCCTGAAAGTTGCCCATGCTATACAATTATTATAATATTGCTGCTTTGTTCGCTTCTTCAAGGCAGTTTGCAAAGTTCACTTCTTATCAAAATAGGGATGTAATGATGCACCCTGAGCTGTATGAAAATCAATGCAAATATGCTATGATTCAAGTTTGTTGAGATGATAACCAAACTGTGATACAATTGGGGGTGGGGGTTTATATAAATGTATCTGGTATTTTCTTTTCATCTTGCCTCTGTATAATGCATATTAATGTCCTCATGAAGTCAAAAATGTATGTTTTTTTGGCTTTTAGTATGTATATGTTAGCCTTAATGTTATCTATTGGCTGGGTCATTCTTCATTTGTGGTGGCAAGTGGTGTCCCTCTACTTTACAACGGTTGAAATTAACTTTAAATACCAATAAATCATAAAATGATTGCATGTTTGAATTCTGTAGGGTAAACACAATTTGTGCACTGTTAATAGTTATATTTTTGTTTTAAAAATACATATTTAATTGAGTTTTAGAGATTGCATTTGTAACAAAATATGGATGTTCCCGCCATACCTTAGAGAGGTATCACGGAATGTAATTGCAACAATATAACATTTTTAATACAAATATATTGGTTATATTGTGAATATAGATTTTATTTAACATGTACAATTTTATTAAATTGTTTTAAAAATATATTTTGTTATATTTAAGAAAAAAGTTGTGTCCCCCAAATTCATGTCTGTGGTGTTACAGCAATGGATGTAGCCTCTTTAAGAAAAGGTGGCTGTAGGAGGAAACCGGAAATGCTGTAGGTGACGTCAGACGCTGGAGACTTGGCAGAAAAACTGAATGAACAGCGAGGACAACGAGGAAAATTTGGAAACTCTTCAGGAATACATCGACTGGTGCTTCGACGTTATAGTCATGAAGAAAAACCAAAATGCATGTTCCCCAGCCAAAAGCGAGACGCCGTCTTCCAAAAGAAGTCGCCCGACAGACTCGCCTGAAACAACATCGCCGACAGGTAAAAGCTTTACCGACATCCTGGATTCAATCGACAAGCGGTTATCCAGCTTCGACGCGAGGTTGTCCCTGGTCGAGATCCTGCACCGTGAATTCAAATCCCTGAGGGAATCACTGGAATTCAGCCAGCAGCAGGTGGAAACACTTGCTGCTGAAAACGCATCACTACGGGACTCGGTCAAGTCTCTAACTGAGAATGTGACCCGTATAAGTGAAGAAAATAAAAAAATAAAAGAGACTATTATCGATCTCCAGGCCCGTAGCATGAGAGATAACCTGGTGTTTTCGGGCATCTCGGAATCTGCCGAAGAGGACGTAGAAACTACGGTTAAAACCTTTATCAAGACATACCTGAAACTTCCGGAAGACACCGTGGAAAACATCTGCTTCGAAAGAGTCCATCGGATGGGAGCGAAGAAACCTGGAGCCCCGAGGCCGCGTCCTATTGTGGCCAAATTTGGATACTTCAAGCAGAAAGAGCAGGTGAAGAGTCGCGGCAGGGAGCTGAAAGGAACCGACTTCAGCGTAAACGACCAGTTCCCCAAAGAAATCCTGGAGCGGCGCAAAATTCTGTTCCCAATCCGACGCAGTCTTATCCAAAAGGGCTCCCGAGCTGTCATCGCCGTGGACCGGCTCTACGTGGACGGGCAGCTTTACCGTAACCTCAGTACCACTCCGTGGTTATATTAACACCACTCCAGATAAGAATCCGTTATATTTTTCTTTTTTTCTTTCCTCTTTCCTCGCTTGTTCTTCCATTTACCTCTAACTATTTATGTCAATTCGCTAATTTAATATGATATCATAACAAACACGATACCGTCAGTCTCCGCAGCGTTTAAATGTTGTTGCAATGTTTTTGTTTCTTTCAAGTTTTTACTTGCATCCCTCTCTGCTTGCTTCTTTGTATATCTTTCTTACTTCTAACTCCTTTCACTGCACCGATCACCTGCTTTACTACACATACACACACACAACACCCTATATCACACATCTGCACGGCACGACCATGTACATATACATTCAGCGTCAACGCAACCACTCCGACCTTACAGCGCACACAGACATGAAGGACATACTCGCATACAAGCGCGTACGCCCGCTCATATCTTATTCATTTGAGCATCACACGCAGCGAACAGCATTAGCTACACACACACATCTATGGGCGCACTGAGGTTTGTCACATGGAATGTGAATGGAGCTGGCTCCAGAGAAAAGAGGTTAAAAATATTTAACCAGCTTAAAAAACTACAGGCAGACGTTGTTTTATTACAAGAGACTCATAGATCTGCCACAGCTACAGATCAACTTAAAACAACTGAGTTTCCTAATGTGTTCTCAGCCTGCTATAACTCTAGGCAAAGGGGGGTAGCAATTTTAATACATAAAAATGTTAATTTCACAGTACTCAACACAGTTATAGATCCAGAAGGTAGATTTCTAATCATTAAATTATCTATATTTGACAAAAAGTTATGTATTGTTAGTATATATGGTCCAAATGTTGATGACCCCTCTTTTTTTCACGGTTTTTTTACCGCACTCTCTGAACACCTAGATTGCGCATTTGTTCTTGGGGGAGACCTCAACTTTGGACTAAATAAAGAAATAGACAGGCTGAGTACAGCTGGAACTCAGCGCAATTGGGAATCCACAAATATAGTTAAACAGTACATGAGCGACTATGGACTTTGCGATGCATGGCGTTCTTTTCACCCCAACCGTAGGGAATATACTTTCTTCTCACATGTCCATCACTCTTACTCTCGTCTGGATTATTTCCTAGTCAGCAGCTCTCTGCTGAGTGACATTTCAGACACAGAGATAAACCCTATAGCTGTCAGCGATCATGCTGCTGTTTCTTTAACTCTAGTAAATAAGAAGGCCACTCCACCAAGTAATAACTGGAGATTCAATACATCATTGCTTAAAGACGATGATTTTATTAAATATTTTAAAGAAGAGTGGGCTTTATATTTAGACTATAATGACCTGCCTGGAACATCAGCATCTGTTCTCTGGGAAGCAGGCAAAGCTGTGATGAGAGGTAGAATAATCTCATTCTCATCGCATAAAAAGAAAAGAGAAAATAAATATATTCAGGAATTAGAAGAAACTATAAAAACTTTAGAAGAAGCCTACGTATCCTCCCAGGAACAGGAAATGCTGAAAAAAATACGTAAAGCAAAACTAGAATTAAATGAAATTATTAATAAAAAAACCCAATTCTTAGCACAAAGACTTCGCTGGCAAGAATTTGAATATGGTAACAAATCAGGTCAATTCCTAGCGAACCAGTTAAAAATAAATAAAGAAAAAACAACTATATGTGCTGTTAAAGATTTAACTGGGGATACAGTATATGACCCTGAAAGAATAAACAACACTTTCAGGGACTTTTACAAATCTTTATATTCTCCACAGATAAACCCATCTAAAGACGAAATTGACCAATTTCTTGACAATATAACTCTTCCGAAATTATCAGAAAATCAAGCGATGACATTGGATTCTCCACTGACATCAGATGAACTTCAGGAAGCCTTGAACAGTATGCCCAATAAAAAGGCTCCAGGTCCAGATGGCTTTCCAGCAGAATTCTATAAAGAATTCTGGGTAATTCTGTCACCAACATTCTACAGAATGTTGCAGGAAACCAAGGAAAATGGTAGACTTCCACCAAATATGAATTCTGCCAACATTAGTCTCTTGCTAAAACCAGGCAAAGACCCTGTATTGCCTACCAGCTATCGTCCAATATCCCTTATTAATGTGGACACTAAAATAATCTGCAAAGCTATCTCAAAAAGAATAGAGAAGATAACCCCTCTCATAATTCATTCCGACCAAACTGGTTTCATAAAAGGGAGGCACTCCTCAACAAATACACATAGGTTACTTAACTTGATAGACTATTCATGCAATAGAAACCTTCAAATTACAATATTGTCTCTAGATGCAGAAAAAGCTTTTGATAGGGTTAACTGGAATTTTCTATTTGCAACTTTACACAAATTTGGTTTTGGAAACTCTTTCATAAACTGGTTAAAAATATTATATAACTCTCCAACAGCATGTGTCAGGACAAATGGCCAAACATCCTCTAGCTTCTATCTTAAGAGGGGCACCAGGCAGGGATGCCCCCTCTCCCCCTCACTGTTTGCAGTTTTTATTGAACCACTAGCAGCAGCAATTAGACAGGCTACAGTGATTAAAGGCATTAAATGCAAGAATGTAGAACATAAAGTTAGTCTTTACGCAGATGATGTGTTACTTTTTCTTCAGCATTCACAAACCACTTTCTCTGAGGTAATTACATTAATAAACTCTTTCTCAAGAGTCTCAGATTATTCAATAAACTGGTTAAAATCAACAGTTCTTCCAATTAATTGCTCCTTCCAGAATTCCTCCACTCCACTGCAATCTGGAAATATTAAATATTTAGGTATTAATGTTTCTCCTAGGCTGACAGATTTGATTAAATTAAACCACATCCCACTTTTAAAGACGGTAGAAGATGATCTAACCAGATGGAAGTCTCTACCCATATCACTCATGGGAAGAGTCGCCTCAATAAAAATGATGGTTTTGCCAAGAATTAATTATTTATTTGCAATGATCCCGAGCAAACCATCACCTGACTGGTTTAGATCTCTGGACTCCTCCATCTCTAAATTCCTTTGGAAAGGTAAACCCCCGCGTATTAGCTTAAAAACGCTACAAAAGACCAAGGATAAAGGAGGACTAGATCTACCTAACTTTCACCACTATTTCTTAGCCAACAGGCTTCAACACATTTCAGGGTGGTTAAAACACACCCTCTTAGATGAGCCTTGGCTAGATGTAGAACAGGCATTATGCAATAATATAGAGATTTCGGATCTGCCATTCATTAGCTTGATCATCAAACGACACGTATGCTTCAAAAGCATCAGTATCAGCTCTTCTCTGACAGCATGGTGGGAGTTTCTAAAAATGACTGAGTCTTCACTAATCCCGGCAAACGTACCCCCATCTGGAACAATCCTGACATATTACTAAACAATAATATGATGAACCTCACAGATTGGAGTTGTAAAGGTATTAAATACCTGGAACATATATTAGAAGGGACAGACTTTATTCCCTTTGACAAATTAGTTAAACAATATGGGATTAACAAAAACAGATTTTTAGAATATCAACAAATTAAATCTATTGTAAAAGGGAAATTTAAATCTAATCATATCAAATTACAAATACCACCAAGTGTGGCAGATTTTCTTAATCTCAAAACCCCCAAATTAATGTCTAAAATATACAGGACACTTTCCAAAATAGATGAATCAGTATCACTTCCTATTGCAAAATGGGAGGCAGATCTAGCAGTAAACTGGGACCATAATTTCTGGTCTCAGATATGTTTAAAAACCTTTGAACTGATTAGAAATCCTGGTTTACAATTAATACAATACAAAATCCTGCATAGAGTGCACTACACAGGTCATCGGATGTTCAGGATGGGTCTTACAGCTTCTAACAACTGCTCACACTGTCAAGGCAATACACCTGACAATTACATCCACGCTCTATGGTTCTGTCCACCTGTTCAGAGGTACTGGTACAGGATTTGTGAAGATTTATCAAAGTGTCTTAAATGCTCTATTCCAGCCTCTCCTTCAGTCTGCTTGTTGGGCGACCTAGATGGTGTCACTACAGAAGGTAACACAATCCACATGGCTTTCACTGCCCTATGCATTGCTAAGAAGACTGTCCTCATGAACTGGAAAAATAAAAATAATCTTAATATCAACCAATATAGAAATCATTTGTGGGATTATATTAGTCTTGACACAGCTTCTGCTGCCACATTAGATCAATCTCTCTGGACTCCTTTGATCAGCTCCATCACCTAGTGTGAGTGGGGGTCCTGATTCTGTCCGGCTGTGGTTTTTGCGGTTGGGGTGGCCATATGGGCTTGGGGCATCTGGGAGTTCCCTGGGGGTGGGTTTCTTGGGTGGTTCGGCGCTGGGGCTGCGATCTTGGCCTGGATGGGGTATTGGTGACTCTTGGGTGCTGTTTTTCTGGCGGCTGCATGCGGCGCTACTGGGGATGCCTGTGCCGGCGGACGTAGGTTGCCGGCCTGGCGGCTGCACTATTCCGGGGTTGGTCCGGGGGGGGCTTGGGGTTCTGGGGGCGCTCTGCCTCCCGGTTGGGGTTACGGCTGGGCCTGGGGGGCTTGGGTCCTGGTTGGTGTGCCGCCGGGAGCATGGGTTGGTGCATGCGCTTGGGCCCGGCCCTGGTGTGGGGGTCTTCGATGCATCGGTGCCTCCGCGGGGGGGATCCAATAGAGGCAGGGAAAACGGGCCTAACCTGGGTGTCTTATTGTCTTATGTAGTCTGGGAGTTGAATGAGTGATGGGGTGGGGTAGTTTTTCCTCTGCTGTGGGGTCTGGTGGGCTGCCCCGGGCTGCCATGGGCCCTGGTCTGGATGGGCCTGGGCCTGGGCCCCCCGCCCTGGGCAGATTTGGGGTAACGGGGGTGCCTATGGGGGTCAGCGGGGGAGCTGGCTCCGAAGGGGGGGGTATTTTGCCCCCTCTGATGCTTTCCTCCCCATCCCTAAGGCTTCACTTCTCCCGCCCCATCACACCAACACATAGGTAGGGTTTTGAGGTGCGGGTGTGTCGCTGGGATGCGGGGGAGGTGGTACTCCTCTGTCTCCTCGTGGCCACCTGCATCTCAATCACACATTACAGCTTAGACATTCTCATTACTTACTGTCACATGACACATACATATAGGGCCTTGGGGGTGGGCACACTGAATGGCATCCGGAGGGCGGTCTGTTCATTCAGCCTTCCCTCTGGTGCCAGTGCCCACTTCTCAATTTTAAGTTGCACATAGACATTGAGGGCTCTAGGGAGGGGACGAGCTGACACAAGCTTGTGGAGGGTGCCCCTCCCCTGTTTTAAAGCACCTTAGAACAACACACACCAACACTACATTTGAGCGGGTGAGGTGAAGCATGGGGTCTCTTTTTTTTTTCTTTTTTTTTTTATCTCACACCCCTGTTCTCTGTTCTCTGTCCGGGGCCGGGGGCTGCGAGGATGAGCTGGCCGCCCGGTCGGGGTCTGGGCTGGTGGTCTTCTCTGCTGCTGCGGGGACCGGGGTGGTCTTCCTGTCCCCACGCCAGAGCGAAGGGGGTTCAGCTCCGGGATCGGGCGCTGATTACCCCTCTGGGGGTGGTGGTGCCTGGATCTAGGAGTATAGAGTGCATATAGGGAGTGTGAGTGTGGGTACCATGTCCATTTTTGTGTGTCTACATGTGGGGCGAGGGTGAGAATATTCGTTGCGTGCTTGAGGGTGGGAACGTATGCTTGTGTATATGTGTGCTTGTTCGTCTACGTCTATGTGTCAGGTCGGGCCTTAGACTCCACCTCACTCATCATCTCAGTCGACCCCCACCCCACCACCATGCCCTGCCGGTGGAGGATGCCGCCGGTGCATTGGTGGTTTCTCGCGCCGGGGTAGGATGCTCGGGTGAGCGCTGGCCCACTCTCGGCGGTCGCTTGGCGGGGCCTGGCCCTACTGGCCTTGCTGGGCCCCGGTTGGGGGGTGGGGGGCCCTTGGATCTCCGGGCCCAGGGCTCGGTCTGCCCTGGTGTGGTCGGCTGCCGGCGGAGCCTGCGGGCTTGCCGCCACGGCACCCTGGGGTGTCTACACTGTGGCTGTCGGATGTCCCACCTTCGGGCTCTCCTCTGCCCTTTTCTGGGTGGGGGCCGCAGTTGTCCCTGCGGTGGTTCCCCTGGGGGCCCCGTGACCTGGGGGGCCTCCGGATGTTTGGGGCCTGGGTCTCTTCCATGCCTGCTTCATGCCTTGCGGGATGGGGCTGTTGTTCCCCACACACACACTATTAAACATTTACATGGAGGAACCTTATGAACACAAGCGCGCTCACACACACAGGTGTACACTCAAGCATTCACATTGGTGTAAAAACGGGTGCTCACAGACACACATTGTTCTGATCTGCTGTTGCTTCAAAACTTACTTTGTAATATTAGTTATGCGTGTTGCTCAATAACATTTAACATTTAGAATTTATTGTGATTCATACAGATGTTGGTTGTTGCTGCAGTTTCTCTGATGTTGTGTCTTCTGTTGTGTCTTCTGTTGTTTTCTCTTTTTGTCAGCAGGTATCGAAGCAAATTGTCTGTTTTTTTTTTCTTTTTTTTTTTTTTTTTTTGTCTTGTTTTTTCCTCTCTCTCTCTCCCCCTTCTCTGTTGACTTTATCCACAATTTTTTTTTTTTTTTTTTTTTTTTTTTTATTATTATTATTATTTTTATTATTATCATTATAATTATAATTATTATTTTTTTTTTTATTATTATTATTATTATTATAATTTTTTTTTTTTTTATTTATTTTTTTTCTCTCTCTCTTGTTTCCTCTGTCCCCTGGTCTTGTCGGTCATAGTATGGTTAAATAAAAGGGTATATAAAATTTAATTAATTAATAAAAAATAAATAATATAAAAAAAAAAAAAAAAAAGGCTGTGAATGATGATAGCATAACTACACATACGTACTGTCATGTGTTATCTGTGTTACTGACAGGCCAAAAAAAAAAAAAAAAAAGAAAAGGGGGCAATCTATTTGGACTACTTCCTGTGTGTAAAGGTCACTGCAGGTGCTGGCTGATCTGAGGGGTGCATGGGGAGTACATTCTGTCTTATTAATCTTCTTAACGTTAGCTACATTTCTGACAATTTCATGTGCCGCACTTTATTAGTGTCTGTGGTGTTGTGTTGATACCTTGCAGATCTGACATATTTTAATCAATTTTGATAAATACATACTTATTAATATTTCCAAAATGTCCCCTGATCTTATCAGTAAGATTTTTTATGTTTTTTTTTAAGAAGTCTCTTCTGCTCACCAAGCCTGCATTTATTTGATTCAAAATGCATTAATATTTTGAACTATCTTTATCAATCTTTACAATCTTTATCACTAATCTTTATCAATCTGTGGAGTAAATGAGGACGAAGAAGATCTCGAGATACCAAATGTTGATGAGGCATTATTAAAAACAACAGTCTGGGTTGCCAGTTCCTCGTTCTTCAGTCGGGTTAGGTTACTTTTAAACTGTTGCTCAGAAGAATATAGTCTGACAGCAGATAAAAGTAGCTAAACATTAAATTAATCAGTGATTGTTACAAAAAAAAATGCGCATCAGTTACACTGAACACTGAATTACTTTGTCGTTTTACTGCATGTTTAAGATCTACTCGACTAGATTTTGTAATAAGTAGTTTAGGTAGTTGTGAATCGCATGTGTTTCATATAGAGCAGAGATTGATGTGCATTGCTATTGATCCTTTGAGGTTTAGATTTCACTCGTTTAACTTTAAAGCGATGGAAGGATCTATAGTTGATTTTATATGTGCGACCCAAAATATACGTTCAATGGATCTGAAAGCAACCTTTACAAAAGAAAAGAAAAAATTAATGCGGACTACATTTTCTGGATTAATTATTTATTCATTTACTTATTGATTGATTGTCCTGTTTGGACCTTAACAGATGCTCTTAACGACGAATTTAAATCATTTTATGGCTGGACGTTTCCTCGAGGACCTCTGAAATGAAAGTGACATAAAGTGTGATTTCATAAAGCTGCCAGTGAGGGGCAGTAATGCTCTTCTAATATGTAAAGGACTATTAAAAAATCCAGTCATTTAGACTATATGCAGTTTGTTTCCTTTTCTAGTTATCCAAGAGACATAAACATTTCCTGTCATCCCTAAATATAAAGAAATGCACTTTAATTTGTTTTTGTTTTGATGATGATGATGATGATCTGGGCTAAAGAGCTTACATGAATCCTGCTGTATTTCACACTTTCAGGTGAAGATACTGTCTGAATATCTTTACACATGTGCCTTATAGAGCAGAGACTGATGTGCACGTCTCTGTTGATTCATAGATAAATGTTGATTATCAGTATATGTAGCATATGAAATATCAGTTCAGCATCTGAAAATATATAAGCGATGAAAAAGAGTAATCTTTGCAATGCATATATAAACATTGTGTAAATTTACTTAATGTCATAAACCTGTCATAAAATCACTGATTACATGTTCTGTGGTATTTCCATAGACCACTTACACACTGGATATGGTGTGTTATTCAGTCAGCATGGGTTCGTTCAACTTAGATGTGTTGGGTTATCAATGGGGCATTTGCTTGGGTTGAGGATGGACTATTACTGTTTAGCATGCAAAGCTCAGCTCATCGAAACCAAATCAAAAGATCAGAAAAATTAGGACATTAATCATGTTGAAAAAATCATATTTTTAAAGACTTGAGTATGAAGTGTGTTTTATTTTAATTTGCGGTCTTAGTAATTAATTGATTCTAATTCAGAGTGTAGACAACTGTGCAAATTCAAACCACTTTTTTTCAGGTTAATAGCCACAACCAGACGTGTGTACCGGCAAAAATCAACAGCAATGTGGTTTCAAGAAGAAAGAAATGTAGTTCTTGTGTAGATGAAAAAATATTTATTTTTAACAACAGTGAAATACAACATAAAAGAAAAACATACATACTACAAAATGTGCAGCTTGTACAATGCATGTAGTATTGTTCATGAAAGAATTGTGCAAATGAAAATGATACAAATATACAACACATTCTCAGAAGCAATTGTAAAGTGCCTTTTGTAACAAGGAGGAGCAGCCATGGAAATGCAATTACTATAATGATGCAATTAGGGCTGCCACTAATTACTATTTTTATTTTGATTAATCTATCGACTCATTTTTCGATTAATTTCCCGCCAAAAAAAAAGAACAATTTTACTTAAACCAAATTAAATCTAAATTTCTAATAAAATATTTTTATGAAATCCTTTAAGGCAAAAGTAAAGTCCAACAGAGTGCAAGAAGCAAGTGTCCATCTCATAGTCCAAATCACTGAAATCACAGTTCAGTATTATTGTGTGAGATATATCCATGTGTTCTAGTCTAATAATAACACAATTATAATCAAAAAACATTTTTTAAAGGAGTATTTACCAGAAATATTATTTACCAGAATTCATTTAGGTGAAAAATGTAAATGTGCAGTATTTCTGAAAAAATCCTGTTTTTAATATAAAATCAATTAATTGGAGATGCTTTTTATTATTAATATTTAATGGAACGATTCAAATGGAATACAGAAAATATGGAAAACAGAATTTGGTACAGATAAAACTGTAAAACTCAATTAATTAGACAGGCTTTTTGATTAATAAAATTTAACAAAACTGAATTTGGAAATAAAACTGATTTCATAGGGCCCTATAATTATAATATTTTTTTTTGTGGTAATAAAAATGGATTTAAGTGAACAATAGCTTTTAAAATGACTTAAAGTACATATATAATAGCAATAATAATTAATTCAAAAAGTATCAAAAGCAAAAAATCATATGGTTTTATTGAACAAAACGTATTATAAACAATAGAGCTAATGTAGATTACGCAATACAATAAAGGCCTGCAGGGGTGCCAGCGGCCTGATGATTATTTTTACACATTACTGTTTAATATTGACCAATCACCATTTAATTCAAACGTACACTTAATCTTTAACATTTGGCCATTTCTTTAGGACAGAAATGCTATAGCTACTGTAATTACATGAATATGTGGACATCAAGCCGTGTAAACTCAGAGTGAGCGTTTGAGCTTTTATTTTGAAATCTTGATGTATTCTCCTGTTTGTGTAGATTTATAAATGATTTACCTTACAAACCTGATGAAATGGTGCATGTTGCGTTCCCAGATGAATAAACCCAAACTCACAACAACATGCAGAGATGAGTTTGAGATGCTCCACACATAAATGATAGCAGTTTCTGTGGAGCTACTGTGAACTATGAGACGCACAAACTTAACCTACACATGGAAATAATTAAAGAGCATATACTGTGTGAACTGCATCACATATAATTATTTAATTAAATCATAGCGTTTGTGAATTCACAATTATGCTTAATTATGATTTTTAAATGGGTTTAATATATCATGCAGCCTTGGAAAATAGTCTAATAATGTGATTTATGGATTCTCGTCCGTGAAATGCGCCACTTCCGGTGTTTTGCCGATTAGTCGACGCGAGCAAAATGAAGTCGACGATTTTTAAAAATCGACTAGTCGACAAAAATCGACGAATCGCGACAGCCCTAAATGCAATGAAACCATAAATGAGACTTGCATACTTCAATTTCTACTGCCATTCATAAAGATAGGGATTCAGTATTTTAAGAACAAAACACAATGTCAAAGTTAGAAATAAAATTAAATATACAAGTATAACAAACAAGAGACAGTCTTTAGCTAATAAGTCATTAAGATTTCAGCATCATCATCACATGCCTACAAGACTAAAGTCTGCCAGGCTCAGATTTGTGCAATGATATCAGTCTGCTATTTATTTCTATTCATTAATGCTGATTGGAGGTTCTTTAATGACGAAATGCTGAAATATGTATGACACAATTAGACTAGTTGTGGCTGGTGCACAGCTGGTGCTATCAGCAATATAGACACAAAAATGAATAAAATAAATGGCTACAATTTTTTTTTATTAAGGCTTCATTGAACCCTTAAAATCTTCTATATATTTAAATCAGAAATGTATATTAAATAGTCTTTGATTATATAGAGCTCTCCTGAGTTCACTGGAAAGGGAAAATTCAGGGATGTAACGACGACAAGACAGCATAACATTTATGCAAGGAATAATATAGAAGTTTAACAGTAATGTAATCTGTGTGTGCATATAGGGCTGTCAATCAATTCTTTTTTTTTTCAATTAATTACACAATGCAGCGATTAATCTAATTACCAGCATATTAATCACACATCGAAATTTGCTGAGAAACTACCCAGAGAAATTGCTCATGTGATATTGCTTAAATATGAGACAATAACTCATACGGGGCATTTTTGGATCTTTATCTTGAACTTTGGGATACCTGGATCATCTGCACCAGTGTGTTTCTCATTCACTGCTCTCACAGGAATCACTTGCAGTCAGGGGACCCGCAGGCCTAGTGTTGACGTTCTCACTTCTGGCTGAATCAGGATTTATCTGACCTAGAGATGATACAACATATTAGAAAACTTTAGCATTAAGACAAGCTCAGGCTGATTTCATGAATATTCAGTATATATTTTACTTCCTTTAGCATATAAAACTTATAATCTTACAGCAAGATCTCTATATTTAAATGCAGAAGAAATTTAACTGAATATTTCATCTCAGATTAAAGACAAATGAGAACTATCTTTTGACATCAAATCTAGAGAAACACATCTGGAAATATGACACTGAAAATTCTGAGTCAGTTTATTCCTTTAATTAATATGAACTCACCATTTAACCATTTGTAGATTACAATCATGGCTAAGACTGCAAATACAGCAGCTGCAATAAATCCTGCCAGCAAATAATGCCCTGTAGATTCCAGACTTCCAACTGCAGGAGAAATAAAAAAAAAAACAAAGCCAAACATAAATCATAGTATTCCTTTGTTGCATGAATTTATGAAATGGTTAAAACATTTAAGAAAGTCTGACTGAGCTGCCAGCTGCGGTCGGAATCTACAACAATTTTGCAGACAATATTAACTTCTGACTGTTAATATTGTCATATTTACCCCATGATGATGTAAATGTCTGACCGCTGTGAAGGACATGACACTCATAACTCTGTTTCTCATCTCTGTGTATCTTCACTCTGGTTCCCGTCTGAAAGGTTTGGTTATCGTTGGGTCTGACTCCAGTAGAGCTGAAGGGTTGGAGTGTGATGTTGTTTAGTGTGATCTTCATCTCTATGTGTTTGGGGTAGAAGCCAGTGGCCAGACAGGTCAGAATCAGCTCGCTTTGGTCATGAGGAGCTCCCGATGTAAACATGTGAAGAACTGGAGGAGCTGCAAGAAGAAGCAAGAGTAAATCATACTGATTAAATCATAAAACACAAGTATAAAAAAATAAAAATGTAGTTAGAGCAATGCATACTTATGATTGAATCATTAAATGTGGAGATCCAGTCCATGCAGTTCTTGAGGTCCGTCTTGAGGACTTGTCCGCGAAGTCGTTGGTTATTCCACTTCATTTTGGTTTCTTTTGCCTTTGTGCTTTTCTCCATCCACTGCAATGTGCTGACATTGAATGCAATAAAATCCTCTCCATCATATCTGTACTCCTCAAATGCATTCACATTCACCACTGATCCATCTAGACGTCTGTCCACCTCACAGCCGACTCTCCTCTGTAGTGTATGGAGCCCTAAACATTTAAATAATAATAAAGAACATAAGAAATTATTACAAGTTCAAAGAATATATACAGTGGCCCATAAAAGTAACTGGACAGTTAAAAATAGATTATTGTCATTCCAATAAACCCAGTGGATTCACCGTCACATGTGGAGCTTGTGCAGTTTGCCAGAGTGTTAACCAGATTTATGAACCAGTCTCTAGAATCATCTGGTTCTTTAGTATCTCTCCAGATTTCTGCATCCAAACAATCTCTCTTCCAGGTTTCTTCTTCATTGCTGTAGTGAGAGATCTGTCTGTCGTCATACAGACCCACTGCACTGAACACAGGACCAGAGAATCCATCAGGTTGGGTGAGTGCGGTGTAAACATAGAGGAGATGGTGTCTATCTGATGAAAAATTATGACAAATCAAGAAGGATGTTACTGTCAAAGTGAACATGAGTTAAATCTAAACCTGTCTAAAGTAACTGAGGATGAATAAAGCAAATGTAAGTACATGCGTGGATTCCTTCTTTTGTGTTCAGCAGAAGAAATAAATGCAAACAGCTCTGGAACAATTTGAGGGTGAGTTGAAGAAGAGAGAATTTTCAATTTTAGGTGAACTAAACGTTTAAGTCTGATTTATTTATTTTTTTTTAATGGCAAATGCCAATGAAATCGGCTGCCAGAGCAAGTTTGCACTTATCAGGGTGACATGAACACATGAATATCCAGTGGTAAAGTAGACTAGTGAGCACGTTCTACTACTACATTGTGCAGTAATTACCATGGAAAGAGAGGAGTTGTTAAAGAAATTCAGAGATAAGGCTTTAACCAATTTAAATCTAATAAATAGGAACTTAGAGAAATACTTATCTCCAAATAATGGGATTGGAAAATAGTATTTAAATATCACATACTGCATAAATAATTATTGTTAATAATAGCAACAATATTTTTTCCCTGGATTGTTTTATTTTTCTTTCCTACCGATGCTTCACACTTAATTCCAGCTGGTGGCGGTAATACACTATCCCTGCGTCCCAATGTGCATACTATCCTATCT
Source organism: Barbus barbus (assembly GCF_936440315.1). NCBI lineage: Eukaryota > Metazoa > Chordata > Actinopteri > Cypriniformes > Cyprinidae > Barbus > Barbus barbus. The sequence continues at coordinate 28,160,866 of NC_136747.1, read as the reverse complement.
GCCCTAAATAGTATAAAATTATTAACGTTACATAGATTTTAGGATGGATAGTGTGCACATTGCATTCACGCCATGTGGTAATTCCGAGATGACAACACGTGACATTCTACTCCATCTAAATGATGTGTTTCTATGGCAACACTATCAACGCCAAAGCCTTCACGTGCTCCTGAACTTGTAATTACTGGTAGGGATGGGCGATACCACTTATTTTATTTTCGATCCGATGCCGATTTTTTTATTTTTTTTGTCTTGTACTTGAGAGATTCCTTCTGCAGTGCTCTGAAAAAACTGAAAAATCATGGATTTGATCAACTGGTCCCGCAGCGAAATTGACACCATCTTCTCGACGAGAAGCCTGGGATCGGGGAACCTGATCGGGGTCGTGTCTGGCGGCTCTTTCCATGGAGGACATTGACATCTACCTATTCGGAACCACGATAACGGGTTTTCTGCTGATTGGATTAAGCTTTGCTCTGGGTTATCGAAGAATTCAGGAGACGGAAACAGCTGTCCAAAGCCTCACAAGGCTGCCCGTCATGATTGGAAATTGATGGATTTGGAGACCAGAAAGGACTAAGAGAGTAGCCGTGAAATTGGAATGCGGCTACTCGATCCAAGACCAAACAATCGCAATCTTATCTTCTTTCGGCTCCCCTAAACCAGCTGGCTCGGCAAGGTCACTGCTGGTGTAAACAACCCTGGAAGAGCACTGCAGTGAAGACGCTCTCTTGCGTTCCTCCCCCCTTCCAGACACCTGATGTTGTTGACTCTGTCGGGGTCCTGACCAAGGCTGTTTCCGTGGCAACCTGCTGTGTCGCTATTACAATCTGCGGACTGAGGCAACTTGTTTTTGAATTCCAGCGTGACGACTCACCAGGCCAACGAACACACGAACTCCACTCATATACTGATATGCATTTCACCTCCCAACCCTAATCCAACGCCTTCGCCGCTTCGCACCGCCACCTGACAAGCGGGTCTGTGACCGGCGCCTTGGGCTGCAGGACCGGATGGCTGCTTGCCAGAGCTGGATCAACTCTCCCCCCGTTGCTAGTCATGTGTCTATGTTATGATTATGTGCTTGTTGCTGAGGTGTTTTTTTCCTGTTCTCACACTGTACTCCCGCAGGAGCATAGTCTGGGGGTTATATTTTTTTCTCCTCTCCCTTCCTCATGTTTATGCTGTATTATCTTCCAAAATTCCCTGTCTTCCTGTCCTGTCTACCCCCTTGTCATATTGTATGTATGTTTGTGTATGTATGGACAGGTTGATGGCTAATTTCGCTGGTACTTGTGACTAGTGACAATAAAGGGCTACTACTACTACTATTTTCAAGCCCAGTATCGTCGATATCGATACCTCGACTAAACTGATCTTTTAAATTATTAAAAAATATATAATCAGTAATTTTACTCACTTAATATTAGATTTTTTTTTTTTTACATTTCATAGGCTTTTTTTGTTTTTGTTTACACTGTCAGAAATAAAATAAATTGTATTTCAGCCCTTTACTGGGGCAGTAACCTCAAAGGTGCACCTACCCTAAAAGGGAGCATATTAGTACCATACAAGTATGCATGCTTTAAGGGTAAATAACAAATGTGCACCTTTGAGGGTACCTCATGAAAAATAAGCATTGTGTTCCATAAGTACTAAAATTATTATTTTTATGATAAATTTGTGGTTACTGCAGTTTTACTACAAATACTGTGGTAAACTGTGGTTACTGTAATAAAACCATGGTTAATTTTTGTAAAAGGCTCCCAGGCTGCTGTACTCCTAAAGGTGAAACTTTAGCATATTTTTTTATTAACAGCAATTACAGAAGCTAACACAATCCATTTGAACTTTTAACAACCAGTTTAAATAAATTTACTTGCACAAACTAGCCTATTTAAAATAAATATTACATAAACCAAGTTTGTGGTTAGTACGATTTTGTAATATTTTTTAAATAAACCTCATGCTCACCAAGGTTGCACTTATAATACAGTAAAAAGAGCAATATTGTGAAATATAACCATTAAAATGACTATTTTCTATTTTAATAAATTTTAAAATGTCATTTAAAATGCCTTTGTGATCTGCAGCTGTATTTTCAGCATCATTACTCCAATCTTCAGTGTCACGTGATCTTCAGAAATCTGCGTAGCTGCGCAGAATGGCATCAGTGAAAACTGAATTGTTGATATCGTAACACCGGTTCACTAATGAGAAGCTCACACGGTAACGTTACTTTACACCAGTGATCAATACAAAACAAGCCATGACCAAAATGCATTACATAACACACATTTAGTAGATATAACATACAATGAATCATTTTACATATACTTAAACAATACGCATTTGGTTGCTTACCGCTCTGCACATGGAATGTAAACACTACAAAGTTAAAAATTAGTGTAAAAAGAACACACATTTCGAGGTTTTTACGGGCATTGTCTGTGTTATGAAATATTCGGTGTCTGAGATTTTCTTCTGCTGCTGCAGGATTAACATAATAATTTTCTTCTGCTTCTTCTTCTTTTAGGATTTAATGGCGGTTGGCAAACCAACTTAAAAGGTGCATTCCCGCCACCTACTGGAAAGGAGTGTGAAGCGTACAATGAATAGGAAGTTTAGAAACAAAAAGCTACTTATTCAAAAAATTAAAAAAAACAGGGAACCCGGTATCCTATATCCTATTAATCAATCCTGTTTCCTTTAAATAAACAACTAATACTCGATATATTCTTGATTGTTTAGGTCCATCACCTAACAACACCGGGATTGACAAATCATTTATTTCCAAATATCTTAAAGCTTGACTTAGTTGGAAACGTTCTCTTTCATAAGCCTCACATTTTATCAGTACATGTTCTACATTTTCTATTAACCCACATTTGTCACAATTTCCATTCTCATATTTTTTTAGATTAGATTAGATTCAACTTTATTGTCATTGCACATGTAAGGTACAGGGCAACGAAATGCAGTTAGCATCTAACCAGAAGTGCAATAAGCAGAGGTACAGGATATACAGTGTCTACAATAGTTACATATGTACAGAATATACAGATAAGGCAGTAGTATTATGGACATAATTTACAAATTTTTAAATACTATCAGTATGATATACAGATGGGTGATATGAACATACTATACAGATGGATTGTACAGTAAATGTATGTACACTATGAGCAAAAACTATGAATATAATTACAAATGGATATGAATAAGCTATACATTAAGATATATAAATACTAGTGCAATGAACATTGAAAGTGCATAGAAATTAAAATTTCCAGTGCATAGTACTCAGTGTGTGGATGTTTTTTTGTTTTTGTTTTTTTTAACCGATTTTAATGATGGGGAGGGGTGAAGAGTTTGTGGTGGTGTGTGAGGGGGGTATCATTGGGCAGAGTTTAGTAGGGAAACAGCTGTAGGGAAAAAGCTGTTCCTGAGTCTGCTTGTCCTTGATCAGTAATTGTCCTTGACCAGAGGGCAGTAATTTAAACAGTCTATGGTCAGGGTGAGAGGAGTCCTTAAGAATGCCGCGAGCTCGACGTAAACAGCGTTTTCTCTGGACGTCCTCAATGGCAGGAAGTGGTGTCCCTGTGATGCGTTGGGCGGTTTTCACCACCCTCTGCAGTGCCTTGCGGTCAGCAACTGTGCAGTTCCCATACCAGACTGTGATGCAGTTGGTCAGGATGCTTTCAATTGCACACCGGTAGAAGTTCCGCTGGATGATTGGAGACAGGTGGTTCTTCTTCAGTGTCCTAAGGAAGAAGAGGCGTTGGTGAGCCTTCTTGACTAGGCTGGATGTGTTGGTGGTCCAGGTCAGGTCCTCCGAGATGTGGGTTCCCAGGAACTTGAAGCTGGAGACACGTTCAACAACCATCCCGTTAATGTGGATGGGGTCATGCGTTCCACTTTTCTTCTTCCTGAAGTCCACAATGAGTTCCTTTGTCTTGCTGGTGTTGAGGAGCAGGCTATTGTCAGCACACCATGCAGCCAGGTGCTGTACCTCCTCCCTGTAGGCAGTCTCATCGTTGTCTCTGATGAGGCCAATCACTGTGGTGTCGTCAGCAAACTTGATGATGGAGTTGGATCCATGCACAGGCCTGCAGTCATGGGTGTAGAGGGAGTAGAGGAATGGGCTCAGCACACAGCCCTGTGGTACGCCGGTGTTGAGTGTGATGGTGGTGGAGCAGGTGTGGCCTGACCTAACATGCTGAGGTCTGTTGGTCAGAAAGTCCATAATCCAGCTACAGAGGGAGGTGTTAACACCCAAGTCTCCAAGTTTAGTGATCAGCTTGGAGGGAATGACGGTGTTGAATGCTGAGCTGAAATCAACAAACAAAATCCGTGCATAAGTGTTGTTATTATCCAGGTGTGTGAGTACCGAGTGCAGTACTGTGCATACTGCATCCTCAGTGCTCCTATTGCATATTTTCCTATTCTATGTAAGCATTGATTTAATAAACAATGTCCAATACGCATTCTTGTTATTAAAACATCTTCTTCTCTCTGAACCAACTTTCTCTTGTATACAAATGTCTACCTTTTGTTCCTTCTTTCCATTCATTCTGCCATATTTCCTGTACTACTTTCGCTGTTATCACTTTTATTTCTGTTTTAATGTCACTTCAATGTCTATTTGTGAATGATTTAATGCCTGTTTATCCAGATGATCAGCCTCCTCATTTCCTTTCACACCCATATGTGATGGTACCCACACAACATTTACCAGAAGTCCATACTGTCTTATTCTAAAATGACTTACTTCATTTATCATATCTTGTCTTGCTAATGATTTTCCACTTGACAAACTGTTTAGTGCTGAAAGAGAATCTGTGCATATTTCTGCCTTTGTTGGTTGTATTTCTTCTATCCACTGAAGTGCCGATAATATTGCTATTAGCTGTACAGTATCAGCATCAGAACAAAGTCTAGAAGCGACACGAATAAGAGGTGTGTAAAATAATCGATACAATTATTATTGTTCAGTAATCGTGCAACGTTGCACATTTAAAGTTAAATGATTTGCTAAGAGTTGATATCGATTAGTTTTAATATGTTAATAGGTCTAAAATGTACTTATTGAGGGTCAGCATTTGCACGTAACGTTATGCTGTTTGTTTTCTTTGTTTAAAGAAAGAGCTTCGACTTTTATGTGTTTGCGAGCTATTTTGATTATTATCTCTTGCAGATTGGAAACTCGTCTATGAAGAGGTTTGAGCACATGTATAAATCTTTTTCACATTGTTTTATATCAGCTGTAGTTTATCTTCTAGTTATTAATTTCATATTTGAATGGCAAGTGGTGGTCTGCTTAATTTGTCCTTTTACTCTCACAGGACACTGCCAACATGCATGTTATTGCCACAATCCTCCAGTGAGTATTGAATACATAAATCATACTATTTGATATCTACCATAAGTCAGAAGTCAAATAAAAGGTATTCTTTATTGGTGTTATATGTGTTTTTTAGGATAACGCTTTCATGTGCCCTGCATGAACACAGATCATTATCTGTTATGTGTAAGATTTTACATGCTGTAGCTCATAAGAATATAATAATTATTAAACATTGTGGTTTGGAGGGATTGTTCTTTTATGCTGGTTTTACGGAGGGTGATTTTACCCCAATATAATAAGGCAAAGATAATGCAAATGTGAAATGGATTGTCATAACACTTTTATATGCATCCCTATAGATACAGAAGCCACTCTGAAGAGAGATCCTCCTTCTAGTCTCCCTGTATAGTCATCAAAGCCTGGGTTTGGAGATGACCAGCACAGAGACATCTTTAGGTCCACAGCTAAGAGACGATTCCCATGTTCCTGTGGCATATAACGCTGACAGTATGCCCTCTACACTCCAGTCAATTTCCCTCAGGTGAGCTTTTCTGTTTTCTTCATTAAAAGGTTGCTAGAAAGTTGTTGTACTTTATTGCTGGTCATTGAGTCGTAACAATAAGATCTGAATACTAATCCTGTAACATTTCAATTTCTGTTAGCTTGACATCCCTGAATCCAATCTGCTTTACCGACACACATTGGACAATACTGCAGTGTACAATACAAAAGAGCCTCTAGCAAGGGTTTCAATCTCTGTAGGCTGTTGAGTCATGATAAAGATTACAAATGTGCTCTTTCAGTTTTAAAAAAAATGTAGAAACAGTTTAATTATTAACTAATGATTCACAAAATAATCACAAAGAGCGCTTGTAATGTTACATAAATCTTTTATTGACATTTGCTTTTGAACATTATTGTAAAAATGCAGGTTATAGAAAAGACGTGTGGTTTCTATAGCAACAGACTGTAAATATATTGCTTTGAATCTCTGTCTTTTTTAACATTAAGTCTTTATATTCAGAGCATATCTATATTTACATTTGCAGATTACAACAACACCCCAAAATATTAGTCTGCATAAACATGTAATTATCAATAAAAGCCTTTGACACGTATGAAATACTTCAGTGTACCATAGTAACATCTGACAAAAAAGTCTAAAAACACTGAAGCAGCAGACTTTGTGAAAATTAATATTTGTGTCATTCTCAAAACTTTTGGCCACGGCAGTAGGCCTGACAGAAATATGAGCTAGTAGAGATTTTGATTATGGTGTTGTTGTTTGAAATTGATTTGTATTTTATTTGATGCACAATAACTAAGATTTTAACAATTATACATAGCAGATGAATGAGGAGTGTGACATATTTACATGATATTGGTATATATTTCCCTAGTAAAAGAAAACGTTATATATTTAAAATCCATTTATTTCGTACTAAGTACTGTTCAAATCTATTAACATATTTACTGCAGATAACTCAAGACTTACTGATATACAATTTTTCATTAAGCTTTATTTGGAGCACTGCTTGTGCACAATGCACATTTCTTAATATTAAGTCTAAAATGTGTTTTAATGTCACTATTGATGAGGATTGTATGATATGTTCAAAGTGTACCTAAAGTATACTTGCAATAGTTCTACTTTAGCACAATTAAATATAATAAGTATATCTTTAATTGGACTTCAGCTCAATTAAAATGCATTAAGTACAAAATTATAGAGTTGTTCCAGTATAGCAGATTAAGTATACCAAAATTACAATTGCAGTGTATTTTATTAAGTACATAAATATAAAAATGTATTTTTAGTATACTTAGCATGAAATAAATGTATTTCAAATACATTTAAGTATATTTAATTTTTTACAAGCCATTTTATATTATCTGCTTTTTTTGACTTTACTGTAGCATGTGATCCCAGTTAAGCTTTTTCATTCACATTTCTCTTGTAAATGTTTGTCATTTTGGATAATTTTAATAAAATGAACTCTGTTCTTCAGTTACGCTCCATTCTGCAAAGAATTACGGCTTTTTTCATGCAGTCATCAGTGATATCTGCTTCAGTGTTTCTATCAGCTGTTTCTCATGTCTCTAACTTAATCATGACCCTGTTTATGTTCCTTTATGTTAAGTTGAAATATGACTGCATCAAAATTCACGTTTGAAAGTTTCTTGCAACATTTTGAAGGATCAAGAACGCATAGTATTTGTTATTTATGTAACAGTATTATTCTCTGTCATTGTTTCAGGGACATGGAAAAGCTGAAAAAGAAATCGGCAAATTATTGTGAAATTTCAGAGGGTTAAAATCTTCTGGCCAAACTGAGTATAATAGCACACTGAAGTGTTTTCATTTTACATCATTAATGAACCATTTTTACATTTCACTTTTGTATTCTTATTTGCTCCAGTAGAAAAAGTAATAATCCAAGATAGTATTTCATGACTTTCCTAATTAGAACAAAAAAGTAGAGAGATTGATTAAAGCCATCAGACAAAAGAAAGATGTCAAATGTATAATTCTCTCAGCCGTTGCATTAGATAAGCCCACAGAAACCTGTACTAGTTTTTGTAATGAAGATAATATGATACAAGGCCAAAGCACAAATATAGCGCTATAATTGTACATTGGCATTTTTAAAAGGTATATTTAAAAAAACTTGAAGTTTAGATGTCTACAGTGTTACTGTGTGAAACAATTCCTGACAGTTTGTGAAAAGGAGCTGTGAAAAAAAACACTGTATTTTGTGTCATGTTCATAAAAGAGGTGTGATTTCAGAAAAAAAAAAAAAAAAATTTTTTTTGATGAACTGGAGAGTTGACATTAATTATGCTGCATTTCATGCTTTCAGGTGGTTGTTTATTGATATGAAAATACTATCTGAAAATATTGAGCAAAGACTGATATAGGGTCTCGTTGAGATCATTATTTGTTCAGGCGGATGTAATTCTTCAGAATATTAAATATCTATGTTCAGCATCTCATTTTGTTAATTTTCTTATAAATCTGTCATAAAATGATTGTTCTTAAATGTTATATTTTCATAGACTGCTTACACAATGAATATGGTGTGTAATTCAGTCAATATGAATCAAGTTCACTCAACTTCGATGTATTGGGTTACTAAATCATAGATAGTTATGTTGTTGCTTTTGCTTGGGCTGAAGACAGATTTAATATGCAAAGTAAACTGTTGCTAGCTAGTAGTTAGCCAGTCCATAGAAACCAATGAGATCACAAATTAGGAGATTAATCATGTTGGGGATGTGATTTCTCTCCCTCATTTTACACTTAAGTCTGTGAAAATATGTTTATTTGAATTTGCAGTATCTGAGCAATTTTTGTGCAGACAATCACACAAATTCAAAACACATCCACATACAGACATGGACCGGCAGGAATGAACTGCAATGTGCAGACAGGTGTTGTTTAAATCCATAATAAAGAATGCTTTTACAAATTTAGTTGTGCAGGTAAAAAATAATAATGATTTAACAACAGTGAAAGACAACAAACAACATAGCATATTATAAAATGTGCGGTATTTATTCATATTGAAGTAGCTTTGTTATTGTAAACATTTTCAAAAATAACAAAAAACTGTGGAAATGATAGCAAATATTCATTCCTTGAAACGATTATAAAGTGCATTTGTTACAAGGAACAGCCATGGACAAGCCAAAAGATCATAACATAGCATATTTTACAGACATGCATAGCTGCAAATGGATAGGAAAGAATTAGGTTAAACGTTTCTTAATACATTACATAATTTACTACAAAACAAGGATTGTAAAACATTGGTTTAAAGTGCATAACACAATCAAGAAATCAGTTGGTGACACCAGCAGGACAAGCTGGTTGGACACTCTTTTCAGCTACTTATTTAATTAATTTTAATGGAGAAATGCTGAAATATTAAAATAGCACAATCAGTCATGGTTTGTGCACAGCTTGTGCTGCAATAACAGCATTTAATGTTAGTTGATTTAAAAATTAAAGCTTAGAAACCCATCTTCAGCATCATTGCTGTACTAAATTTGCAAATGTTTTTGGCTACAGAAAATATGTATTAAAGCTTTTTCTATATATTTAAAGCTGAAGTGCTGATTACAGTTTTTCTCAATTGCTTTGGCACATGTTTTGAAACCGCTTTAATCTCTCAGCTGTAAGTGCAATTGTCACAACTGTTTGCTAAAACATCAGAACCCTATTTCATGTCTGCAAAAGGTAGTAACTCACCCAAAACATTTCATTCAAGCTTAAAAACCTTGTGTCAATGACTTGGTCAATGCCACCAAAATAAAAATAGTTTTTGTCATTTTGTAAGCCAGTGTGGTCAAAATGTTTAGATGTTTTTTAACCGTGGAAACATTTGTTATATGCAATTTTCATTTAATTTTTTTGTCGACAATCTGCTTTACAAGAATGTCTGTTTTGTCTGTGTATCACACTGAGCATTTTAGATATTTCAACAGTAGGTAAAAATGTATTGGGGAAAAGTCAACACTGTAGTATACGATAAGGAAATTAACATTTTTATTTATACACTACTTTTATTTTTGTAGAAATGTTACATGTAAACTGAAATTTCACCATTGCTTGTTCATTTTTACACACTTTGTTGTCTTCCCCTTACTACACCAACATTACCACTCATTCTTACATATCTCTCTATTGCTCTTCCACAACAAGCAACTGTGAATGTTTACAGTTTACATAACACATTTCTACTGATGAATGTACTGTACAAATATAAATGTATTTATACAGCACTGTCGCAGCTGCTGCGCTTTAGGGTTGTGACGTTCATCCTCGTTTAAAAAAATGGTAGTGATTGTGCTGGGCAAACTCTATATATGCTTCCAAATTTGATTGTTTGGCAAGATTGCGATCCAGTGTTTGAAGTTGAAAAATTAAGTACTTTTTAATTTTCATAATTCACAATGTACGTGTAGAGTCACATTAAATCAATCATTAAAAGTTTTCAATACAAATAAGCACAAGTCAAGCAGCAATACCAAACAGGGCCACAGGGAGACGCCAAAGACCACTAAACCTCCTGCCTTGAACTGACTGCAGGCTATTACTATATGGATCCATTCAGAATCACTAAACCTTTGACCACCGCATAATCTAAGACACCTTCAGCCAGCGTTCATTATAAAACACTCTTACTTATATACACGCTGAAAAGAATAATTTACTGACATATGGACGTAAGTCACTATTCTCTGCATTATAGAACTGTTTTGAACTTATTGTTTGAATTCTTTTTACTGATGTGATCGCAAAAACCTGCTTCTTTTCATTTTTAAGGTATTGTTTTCATTATAAAGTACTGATTCCAATTAGTTATCAATAATTCATTATTATTCTGCTACTCTGCACACCTCCCCTGACATGTTCTCGCGTCCCACACATGAGGTAGACCGCTTGCATTTCTTCACATATTTATTGAGATGAGAGGTGACCCCTCTTGGTAGTGATTTATATAATGGCATAGTGTCTAATCACACAGACACTGACGCTTTGACACTGAGAACTGGCAACATGTCAGAAGTGCCGGTACACACTAAAAAAAGTGCTGATATGCTATAGACTAAAATACAGACGTGCAGGTACGTACCGGCCCACTTCAAGCACTGTTGTGATCCCCATTTCATTATAATGGCAAGTAGGGTTGCAGAGGGGCAGAATTTTCCAGTGAATTTCTGGAAGCTTTCCAAAAATTGCTTAAAATTTCCACATTTTTTCCAAAAGTGTCCAAAAAATAAATAAATAAAAATCACAAATGTTCCAAAAATTCTCTAAACGTTCAGAAAATTTACAGAAAATCTTCCACCCCTTTGCAAGCCATCTGCCAACTTAGCAGACACTAAAACCATTCCATGTCTGATATTTATAGAATTTACATGCATGTTTGATAGATTTTGATAATCAAACGGGTCATTTTGCATGTGATGGTTTAGAATTTGTGAAGAGTTTGATCACTGGGAATCATCTTGTCAGTTTTAATCAGCAAGCCATGTGCATTTAGTTGTGTAAATTTTAGACAATTACACTTATTCATTTGCACACGTGCCAAAACATAGGCAATTTGCTTAAATTAATAAGAAATTCAAATCTGATGTGAACAAGAAACTAATCGTTTAGACATCTGAACTTCTTAATTTGAGAGAAAAAAAACCCGTCATTTGAGAACTGAGCCAAAGCGACTGAGAAAAACTGTAAATAGCCTGAGATAATAGAGCTTTTCTGTAAGTAAACGTAGTAATTAAGCAATGTGACGACATTTTAAATGAAATTTAAGCAAGAAATTCTAACAGTGATAGGATCTGTAGGATCCTATAATGCTAATGAAAAAGCTGATACTGCAAAAAAATAAAGTTAAAAATGAATGAGCATAATGAACTGGTTTTGTTTTTAGTAGTTCATGCAGAGTGAGTGAGTGACATACTGTGTCGTTAAAACAACGGACATGATTGTATCATAGACGACACATCCAGGATCCTGCTTTTCACTGAGGAACGTGAATATCAAGCGGAGATCCATGGATCCTTTCTGGTTCACTGCTCTCAGGCGAATCACTTGTAGTCAGGGGATAGTGCGGTTCATCTGGCTAGAGATGATACAGTATATTATTAGAAAACTTTACATTTATTCATTTAGCTGACGCTTTTATCCAAAGCGACTTACAATTGCTATATATGTCAGAGGTCGCACGCCTCTGGAGCAACTAGGGGTTAAGTGTCTTGCTCAGGGACACATTGGTGTCTCACAGTGGATTCGAACCCGGGTCTCTCACACCAAAGGCATGTGTCTTATCCACTGCGCCATCACCACTTTAGCATCAGATCATACCTATTCAGATAAACCCCATTCATGAGCATATTAAACTCAAAGTTTAATAGGATTATTTATATTTAAGAAATGTTTAATACTAGATTTTACAGCATGGTCTCCATATTCAAATGCTGAATAAATATTTCATTCAATAATTTATCTCAGGTTAAAAACAAATGAGAATGAGAAACAAAATGACATTTGAAACATGCTGTTATAATGTTTGTACTGTTTACAGTTGTTGGATGGCCGAGTGTATAATATGAATAATATGGAACAATATGAGGGAGAGTAAATAATGAACATTTTCAGTTCTGGGTCAATTATTCCTTTAATTAATATAAACTCACCATTGAACCTGTTTTTGTAGATGAAAGACATGATGCATAGAACTGCAATCACGAAAGCACCTGCAGCTACTGCTACCCAATCAAGACTTCTAGATTCCAGACCTCCATCTGCAGGGAAAAAATTAAATGTGTAATGTTCTAACCAGTCTATAAATTCATGCAACAAGTAAATGACTAATTCTGAGCTGGCAGCTGGAGTAGGAAGCTACTGTACAACAATTTTGCACAAAATATTAACTTCTGACTGTTAATATGGCCATATTTACCCCATGATGATATAAACGTCTGACCGCTGTGAAGGACATGACACTCATAACTCTGCTTCTCATCTCTGTGTATCTTCACGCTGGTTCTCATCTGAAAGGTTTGGTTATCGCTGGGTCTGACTCCAGTAGAGCTGAAGGGTTGGAGTGTGATGTTGTTTAGTGTGATCTTCATCTCTATGTGTTTGGGGTAGAAGTCAGTGGCCAGACAGGTCAGAATCAGCTCGCTTTGGTCATGAGGAGCTCCCGATGTAAACATGTGAAGAACTGGAGGAGCTGCAAGAAGAAGCACATCACAAATAAAGGATATTGGAACCACTCAACTGATTCTGAACAAAAAGACATAAATGATTGCGTTCAAATCACTGAAGTCATTAGAGCAACACATACTGCTTATCGAAGTATTATATATTGAGATCCAGTCCATGCAGCTGTTGAGGTATGACTGGAGATACTGATTGTGAAATCTGTCAGCGTCCCATTTCATTTTAGTTTCTTTTGCCTTTGGACTTTTATCAACCCACTGCAATGTGGAATAATTAAAGGCAATAAAATCCTCTCCATCATATCCGTACTCGTCAAATGCATTCACATTCATCACTGATCCATCTGGACGTCTGTCCACCTCACAGCCGACTCTCCTCTGTAGTGTATGGAGGCCTAAACATGTAAATTAATCAAACAAACAACAACATAAATTACTACAAGTTAAAATATAGGTTGTAATTTAAAAAATAGCATTTGGACACTTAAATATGTATCATGTGATTCCAATAAAACCCAGTGGCTTCACCGTCACATGTGGAGCTTGTGCAGTTTGCCAGAGTGTTAACCAGATTTATGAACCAGTCTCTAGAATCATCTGGTTCTTTGGTATTTCCACAGATTTCTGCATCCAAATAATCTCTTTTCCAGGTTCCTTCTTCATTGCTGTAGTGAGAGATCCGTCTGTCGTCATACAGACCCACTGCACTGAACACAGGACCGGAGAACCCATCAGGTTTGGTGAGGATGGTGTAAACAAACCGGAGATAGTGTCTCTCTGAGGAAAGATAAATGCAAGACAATAAAGGTGTTACAGACATGTCAACCAACATATAGTCAGACTGCCTGAGAGTGATCCAAATAATATCTCTGTCTCTCTCAGATAACTCAAATGCCTCTCTAAGACAGCTCAGTTCACTCAGCAGCTGATAATAACACTTGTTCACGCCTGTGGGCTTATTTACTGGAGTAACTGTAGCAATGGTATTGTGTCAGAAATGTGGGACATTACCATCAAATTTTATTGTTTCAACGTAGAATTAAACATGGGAAGGCATTGCAGTTTTTTTTCATTTGAATTTTTTCACTAAATAGATGCGTTGAAAAAGGCCTTGATTATTGGTTATGAAAGCTACCTGTTCTACAGATCATTCATTAGACACTACATCAAAAAAAATAGAGAACACAGTGTGCAGAGCATCTAGTGACAAAACAATGTTTATTGAATATAGTTGTCACGAATCCGGTTCATGGTCTTCTGTACCCTCACTTAGCTGCCTTACCGAGCCTTCTGTGTTCTCTAAGTTTAGTTTGTTTTGTTCATATTCTCGTTTCCTGTTTCCTGCCCTTGTATCGTGGATTTACCCTTGTCTCACCGTTTCAGACTCTGTGCATACCTCGTTTGGATTATTGCTCAGGTTATCAGACTACCCCTCTTCTCAAGCCCTCTGGATATTGTTCACCGATCGAGGACCCATGCATGCCCTAGGATTACTCTTGCGTCTTGCCCATGCCATACTCGTTTGCTGGTGTTTTGACCCTGTCTGTTATTTGACTGTTTATTAATAAAAGCTTGCAAATGGATCCAATAGTAAATATTTTGTGTGTAATATAGGAATACACACACACACACACAACTAAATAAATTACACCCAAGTTTGGTGAATATACCAAAAATTAAAAAGGTTACCCTCAAAAAGGAAAACACACACACGTGAGCTTAAAGGGTGCACAGCTATGAAAATCACACAGCTTCAGTGTGACATCAATAAGAAAAAGTATAATTTCATAGAAATTGTTAATAATAGTTGTTCATATTAAAATATGTATGAACTTAATACATGAACTAGACTATTTATGTAGCAAAATCCTGTCATTTAAAGAAATATTACATGTGGGAGCCAAATGTAATTTTGTAACCACTAGATGGCGGTGTTGGATGGGAGGAGTTAGTGTACGTCATATGATATTTAAACCCTCATGGTTGTGTGTGTGGGAGGGTAACAGGTGGCGGGAATATATGGTTCTTACCATATCCTAAGACCCATTGAACAAAGCAAGAAATTGATTGTTGGCATGGACAATGATTTTATTTCCAACTTATGCGTGAAGAACATCTTACCACCTGTTCCTGGGTGGATAGGAAGCCACTACAAAAAGTAAGAACCATTAATGCAATACAAGAAAAAAATGCTTCGGTTTGGTCTACTTTTCTCTGGGCAATGAGCGATGCCCATTCGCGAATGATTCATTCTTTTGAGTCGATTCTGTTTAAAGGCTTTATCAAACCCGTTGGCAAACCAGTGAATCGGTTCGCGAATCAGTTCGAATGATTCGTTCAGTTCCTGCCGCACGCGCCGAGTCTCTGAAGCGGTTCTCACTCAGATAACAGAAAGTTTAAGAACATCAAGAGCGCTGAAGACGTGGCTTTGGATCTACAGCCAGCTGAAAGCAAATCTGCAAAGGCTTGTTTGCTAGAGCTATATGAAGATCTTTTATTAGATGAACACCGCGTGTGCTGTCTACTGTTCCACAGGTATAGGCCACGATACCACTATGACATTACCAGTTTGTTGTACATGTGCCTTACATTAAATACAATGTATAATTTATACATTAAATAAGCTGTCACAGAGTATGAAATGAACACCCGCGGAACCCGCGTTTTATCCGGTACTTTTTTACTCTTACTCAAGTAACTATTCAGACTATTACTTTTACTTTTAGGGTACTCTACCCACCTCTGTTAGAGCCATCTATGACCCCTTGGGGTTTCTTTCACCGTTCACTTTGCCTGTAAAACAGCTGCTGCAAAAAATGTGCAAGTCTAACTTTGGTTGGGATGAAAGAATTCCCCAGGTGTTCTTGGAGCAATGGACAAGATGGTTGACTAACTTGCATCGTATAGCAACATTGGAGATAGATCGACGTGTAAAGCCAAAGGATTTTGGACCGTCAGAACATGCAGAACTGCATCACGTCTCCGATGCCAGTGAGGGTGGCTATGGCACAGTGTCTTGAGGTTGGTGAATAGCGGAAAAGAGACTACCATTGCTTTCATGTTAGGAAAGTCCAGAGTTGCTCCTTTTAAAGCAGATAACAACCCCAAGGTTGGAACTAACAGTTGCTATGCGAGTTGATAAAATGCTTAAAAGAGAGCTATAGATTAATCTGGACCCATCAGTGTTTTGGACAGACAGCATGACTGTGCAGCGATATATCCAAAATGAGACTAAGCGATTCCATACCTTTTGTAGCAAACCGAATAGCTGTGATAAGGGACTCCACAGATGTTGCTCAATGGAAGCACATAAAGTCAAGTTTAAAGCCTGCTGATGAGGCATCTAGGGGTCTTGGTGCTGAAGAATTTTAAGATGACAAAATCGAGACATAACTATAGTTTATGGCCAAAGATGAAAGAGGCATGTCGTCCATCAGAAACCTGTCGTATCTGTCCAGGAAAAAAGCAAATAAAGGCTGGAACACACTATATGACTTTTAAAATGTGAACAGATTTTTAAAACACCAGGCATCATACACTTAACGACTGAGGATCACACGCTAGCAGACTTTAAATTCCTTCCGATCACAACAAACTCCCACAGAAATGTGTGCTTCGTTTCAGTGTTCATCCCCATGAATCAAATGTTTTATTTCATTTTTGAATATGTGTTACTTAGCTGAACGTGGACTAGTCTTGATGCTGCAGTGTGCTTAAATGACACTTCACTATGAATAGATAACTGATCAAATTGAATGTCTTGTTGCTAGATTTTAGATGTTTTTTTTTATTTATTTACTTTGTACCTTCAAATAAAACATTTTTTCAATTATTCATTTTTTTTTTTTTTTTTAAATAAACAAGAATTTTTAATAAAACATGATGTGAGATTAATGGGAACAGGGGTGTGCTTAAAGGTACGCAAAGGTACCCATTAAGCACAGACAGATTTTTTACGTTTAATGATGTATATCTTAATAAAAATTCTTGTCGTCATTTAAAATAAAATTAAATATTTCTATGTGAGAAATTTATATTTTATTTTAACACAACTTTTTGTACCGAAACCAATATCTTGTGCACTAAATATGTAAGTCAAAAAGCTTCTATTTAAGAACTTTTATTTTAGCAAAAATCTAGCTATTGTCATGAATATTTTTGTGGTTGATTAGGGCTTGCATTAATAAAAAGGTTGGAAACCACACATACAGATCATATACAATGGTTCTCTATTACAAGGTAAATCATTTTCTTAATTAACAAAGCCTTTACGCACTGTCCCAATCAACCAAAATTATGTTGACAAAATAAAAACAACCTAATTCTGAAAATAGAAACATGATATTAACACTTTTTTACTGATTTTGTAGAAGTATTGCATCATTTGTTTCCATCAACAGTTTATATAATATAGTAGCTATGACAACTTATAAGCTTTTGCTAGTTTTCATAATTTTCATGTCATTTTCCTCAGTTCATGCATTTCATGGTCAAAGTCGTGACGTATTGTCAAGTATGGTGACCCATACTCGAAATTGGTGCTCTGCGTTTAACCCATCCAAGTGCACACACACAGCAGTGAATAGTGAACAAATGCGCGCGCACACACACACACACACACACACACCGTGAACACACACCCGGAGCAGTGGGCAGCCATTTATGCTGCGGCGGAGCAGTTGGGGAGCAGTTGGGGGTTCGGTGCCTTGCTCAAGGGCACCTCAGTCGTGGTATTGAGGGTGGAGAGAGCGCTGGACATTCACTCCCCCCACCTACAATCCCTGCCGGCCGGGGACTCGAACCCGCGACCTTTCGATTACGAGTCCAATTCTCTAACCACGACTTCCCCCAACTTTGTGTTTGATGCCCACCTGCATAATGTCCCACCAATGAGGGCATCCCATTTTAATTCTGTGGTCTTATGCCTAGGACTCTGCAAAAAAGTTTTTATTTTCACTCATTAGGTGAGAAAATAAATTCTGTATAGTTATACTGTCCCATTTTACCTTATCGAGGGGTGAGAACCAGAAGGGCGTAAGTGATATTTTGGTGAAATGGATATATATATATCTCAAATGAAAGCTCTTAATGAGCTCTTTCTACTGGCAAAAGTACTGTCATCCATGAGTGTACAATATTGTTTTTTTTTGTTTTTGTTTTTTTATAAACAATTGAAATCAGTACAGAGTCAGTCTGATCAAACTACAGACAAATTTTAGTTTTGGCTCTCCTGTAAAGTTGGTGAAATGTTACTTATGCCTTTCTGGTTCTCACCCCTCGTTATGTCCCCATCAACCTATTTCACACTACAGGTACATCTCAAAATTTGAATATCATGAAAAAGGTCAATATTTTTTTGTCACTCATTTCAGAAAGTGAAACCCATGTATTATATAGATTCATTACACACATAAATATTTCAAGCCTTTATTTTCTTGAAATTTTGATGATTATGGCTTACAGATAATGAAAACCCAAAATTCAGTGTCTCAGAAGATTTGAATATTACATAAGATCAATATAAAAAAGGATATTTTAAACAGAAATGAACATACTTTTCAGAAGCCTGACATTTCTATGCACTCAATACTTGGTTGGGCCTCGTTTTGCTTTAATTACTGCATCAATGTGGCGCGGCATGGAGGCAATCAGCCTGTGGCACTGCTCAGGTGTAATGAAAACCCAGGTTGCTTTGATAGCGGCCTTCAGGTCATCTGCATTGTTGGGTCTGGTGTCTCTCATCTTCCTCTTGACAATACCCCATAGATTCTCTATTGGGGTTCAGGTCTAGCCAATCAAGCACAGTAACACCATGGTCATTGAACCAGCTTTTGGTACCGTTGGCAGTGTGGACAGGTGCCAAGTCCTGCTGGAAAATGAAATCAGCATCTCCATAAAGCTTGTCAGCAGAAGGAAGCACTGACTGTGGAAACTTCACACTGGACTTCAAGCAACATGGATTCTGTGCCTCTCCACTCTTCCTCCAGACTCTGGGACCTTGATTTCCAAATGAAATGCAAAATTTTCTTTTATCTGAAAAGAGGACTTTGGACCACTGAGCAACAGTCCAGTTCTTTTTCTCCAGAGCCCAGGTAAGACGCTTCTGACGTTGTCTCTGGTTCAGAAGTGGCTTGGTAGCTCTTAGCTGAAGACGTCTGAGCGTGGTGACTCTTGATGCACTGACTCCAGCTTCAGTCCACTCCTTGTGAAGCTCTCCCAAGTGTTTGAATCAGCTTTGCTTGACAGTATTCTCAAGCTTGCGGTTATCCCTGTTGCTTGTGCACCTTTTCCTACCCAATTTCGTCCTTCCGGTCAACTTTGCATTTGATACAGCACTCTGTGAACAGCCACACCTTTCAGTAATGACCCTCTGTGACTTACCCTCTTTGTGGAGGGCATCAATGATCGTCTTCTGGATCATTACCAAGTCAGCAGTGTTCCCCATTATTGTGGTTTCAAAGAACAAGAGATTCACAGAATTTATACTGTAGGGATGGTCATTTATTGAAACTCAAATGTAAATATTATAATATTTTGAGATACCGATTTTTGACTTTCATGAGCTGTAAGCTCTAATCATCAAAATTAAAACAAAAAAACTTTTGAAATGTTTTACTTTACATGCAATGAATCTACAATATATGAAAGTTTCATTTTTTCTTGTTACGGTGGTTGCATGCACTCGTGAGAAATACAGGTACATCTCAAAAAAATTAAAAAGAAATTAGAATATCATGAAAAAGTTCATTCTTATTCTATTTTTTTTTTTTTTTTGTTTGGTTGTTTTTTTTTTTATATCATGTAAAGGTTCTTGTAACGCATTTATATGTACCTGTACTTCTCACGAGTGCACATGCAACCAACGTGACCACTACACATGGATGTGGTACATTTGCTCATTTCCGCACCGAGTCTATTTTGTTGTGTTAAAGCAACTATAAGGTTTAAATTGACAGAGCAAAAATGTATTGATACAAAATGCATTTAATGCACCATAAATGCACATAAAGTCTGTCTTTCAGAGTAAACACATGGCTTTTTAGCTATAAGAGTAAAGCAAGGAAAAGTAGCCTACAGACTGCTCCTATAGATTGCACTCGTGGAGTTAGAAAAACAAAGTTCTTGGATTACTTGTAATAAGGATCTAAATGCAAAAGAAAAGACACATGTTTCTGCCAATGGTAAGTTTTAATTGAAAATGTTTGTGATAGCCTACTACCTTTTAAAGTAAAAGCAGACTAGACTGTGTTTATATCACAGGTGTCAGACTCAGTTCCTGGAGGGCTGCAGACCTGCAGAGTTTAGCTGCAACACATGCAGTTTTCAAATAATCCTGAAGGACGTGATTTGCTGGATCCGGTGCATTTATTTAATTAGGGTTGAATCTAAACCTTGCAGGGCTGTGACCCTCCAGGAACTGAGTTTGACACGTTTTGCCACTTGCTTAAGCATGTTAATGTACAGATGTATATATTCATTTAATTTTTTTTTTTTTTTGCTTTCGGATTATGTAAACAGTAGGGGTGTGCGATACTGCAAATTTTGGTATCGATCCGATACAGAGTAAATACAGGGCCAGTATCACCGATACCAATTCCGATACTTGTCATTTAAAAAAAACATACATTTAAATGATCAACAACAATTAAAAAAAATAACAATACTAATGTTGATATGACTAATATTCACCTTAAAGTTTCGTGGATAATATTTGCCTTTCTAAAAGGACTTTGCAGGCAGAGGAGCCCAGAACATGAAAGCAATGCACAGTTTCATGTTAAGTATTTTCCTTCCATAGAAAGGAGTTATAAAAAGAATTAACATGGCTTAATAAATTAAGAACGTAATATTAATAGACAAAACTTAGTATACACCTTATTAATGTTGCAAACTAGATATACAAGTAAGCAGATGTGCCTAGAATATGAAAGCAATGCTCAAAGTTTTCACTATGCATTTTACTCCCATTGAAAACCATTATAATGAAAATTTAAAGTGTTTTAATGCATTAAGAAATAATTTTAAAAAGCTAAACTCAGTACACACCTTACAGTGATACTGTATAAAAAGGACAAACTCGGTATACAGGTATAATATGCACTGTGAAGGATTTCCTTCCCCATTTCATTTCTTTTGTAGCTCAGTTCCGTTTCATCACCCGCCAGAAAACAAATCATACATTAATACAAATAGAATGACTTACCGCAATAAACGCAGCTGATGTATGCAAACTGTGCAATGAGAGAGAACATAAACTCCATTTCGGGTTTACAGGAAACTGCGATGAACACGCATAAAAAAACAAAGCACATGGAGATCAAAAGCTACAAAACAATGCCGGAAAAAGAGGTGCTTACTGCTCAGACTGAAACATGTGGTTACGACTAGATGGGGTTAAGAAGGGATACAGCTGCGGCTACTGAGCATGCGCACATCAATACAGCCTCATTTTTATCACACTGTACAACAATATATATATATTTTGCATTATTGTAAGGGGTAGGTTTAGAGTTGGGTTAGGTCTAGACGTTAACGAAACACAATCTAATAGGTAGAAAATTAAATTTCGTTGATAGTTTCCAGTCAGAGCTGTATACCTTCTAGCCACTACAGCCACCTACTGCTTTCAGATCATTTTATAACTGCATAATATACATTAAACTGTGCTGAGGCATTCTTTAGTACCGTCACATTTTCTATTCAAAAGAATTTCTGTATTAGTTGAATTGGCTCTCTTTCATATGCTACACAATTTAATAGCACATGTCCCACAGTCTAATTCCAATGACCCGAGTACTAAATGATTAAGAGCTTTATGACCAATACGAAGCATTGCTATTATTGTCTTCCTTCCTACTTCCAAAACTTTCCCTTCCATGTTTTTGAATGCCATATAGATTATGACCTTTAACCTCCCCATCCCACATTTCTTGCCATTTCCTAGTCATATAATATCTGTACATGCTTTATAGAATATCATATAACATATCTTGTCTAGATGTAGACTTGTTAAAACAGAATATGAGTCTGAGCAAATGAATGTTCTTAATGGCTGAATTTCCTCCACCTAACGAAGAGCCATTAGGATGGCCATGTAAACTGAATCATGGTTACTTGTCCTTTTAGCAACTCTGGTTTTAAAACGGGGAATGCAAACTGAAGCTGCTGTGTCCTGAATCAGGGTGAGGTGTGTATCAAAAAAAAATTCAGCAATTTTTAGTGAAGCTTTGCGTTGGTTGGTTGTGAAACACTTTGCGACACAACCCTCACTTTCACCAGCAGAGCTCCAAAGTATCGAGATCAGATTGAAAAGAAAATAAGTGGTAGGCCTATATCGCCCTATTTGCTGTGAGCTTTTTCAGTCACATCTGGCTTCAGTTAGTAGTATTTCCATCTGTATTATTATCAGTGGGCTGTAGCAGGGGTGTCACTAGGCCCTTTTTAGGGGGGCTTCAGTAGATTAAGCATAAACATGTAATGTTACATAAATCTTTTATTGACATTTGCTTTTGAACATTATTGTAAAAATGCAGGTTATAGAAAAGACGTGTGGTTTCTATAGCAACAGACTGTAAATATATTGCTTTGAATCTGTCTTTTTTAACATTTAAGTCTTTATATTCAGAGCATATCTATATTTACATTTGCAGATTACAACAACACCCCAAAATATTAGTCTTCTTCTCAGTGGCTTTCTGTGCTCCTGATGACAACAGCAGGTCAGATCGGTTTCATCCATAAAGAAAATAATCTGACCAGCACAAGACCACCAGGACCCTCTGTGTGAGCAAACCTCAAAATAACTCGCTGAACTCAGAGAATCTCACAAAAACTGTCCAAGAAAGATATATATTCACATAAATAGAATTCATACTAAATTTTCATATAAAATATTTTGTCACATTATGGCATCACTTTCATGACAATCACATAAAAACCCTCCTAAATTGCAAAAAATTATTAGAATTAGATTTGTGAAACATATGTCATGATACTATTTCTGGTATTTAATTTTGTAAAAAAAAAAAAAAACAATTATTATAAAATAATAATAAATAAAAAATTAATTATACATCAATAAAAAAAATGTAGCTCATATTTCACCCCAAATAAATAAATAATAATAATAATAAAATTCATGAAAATATTTAAATTGTGATCCTTACATCATGCTAGTATTTGCTGTACTGAATTTAATTTTACAAAAAAAAAAATCTAAATTATTAAAAAGTATTTCCATTGTAAACCATACATGTAGTAGTACTGAGTTAAATTTTATAAAATAGAATTAATAAATAAATAAATTAATTAAATTAAATTAAATAAAGAGAGTTTTTGTGGAAGGACATTTTCATTACTTATTTACTTCTTACTCTTTGGGGTAAAATGTGTGACCCAGTCATTTGTTGTCCTGAATTTAATTTGATAAAATACAATAACAATAAAAGGGGGAAATTAAAAAGTTTTTAAAAAGAAAGAAATAATTGTATCGGGTACAGGATGTTTTTCATTATTTGGTGAATTAATAAAAAATGTGTTGGGCCAGAATGTTTCTCATTATTTATTTACTTATTGCTCTTTGGGGTGAAATCTGTGACCTAGACATTTTTTGTGAGATTCACCAAAGCATCAGACAGCTAAACTTTGATCCCCGTCTCCATCTGTGAACGGCACACAGTCTGTCACAAAATAACACAAGTGCCATAGATATATATTTATATAAGAAAAGCAGTGTGTGTTCAGTCGCAGCACATTCTGTGTCTGTGAATGAATGTGGCAGTGGAGAAACTGATGAAGTCCAGTATAAACCTCACGCTTTCCTGAGCTGATCGTTTACAAACCCACAATTCCCATTAAATCAGGAATCAGAGCAGATGCAATCAACTCCGATCCCATGGGTTCATAGCTGCAGCTAAAGGCTTTTAGAAAACATTGGACAATATTAAAATCTCCTCGTATTGCATTGCTCTCCCAGAATAGTGCTTGGCACAGAAACCCACATTTCTTTACAGATAGAAAGGTATCTACATTCTTACACGATAATGTACAAACAGAGATGTAAGTGCAAATACAGTATGCATGCATGAGCTTCAGCTGCGAAAACTCCACGAAACGAACATCTTCAAGAGCCTCGGCTGCGAGGAAATAATACTGTCAGCTCACAGGAACGATCACGCCACTGCATGTCACTGGCTGGAGGAGCTCCAATATCAAACATCAAAGAAAATCACTCGGCGTGATCTCAGAGTAAAGAGAGGACTTGGCTCTATATGACATCTTCAGCATGACCTTTGACACCGGTGTGTTTGTTCATTCACTCTCAGTTCATACTGTAGGGCCGGGCGATATATATTCTGTTACAAAATATCATACATTTATAAAATGAAGCAACACTGTAATGCTATTCGACCATTAAGTTTGTAATTTTAACAAACACGTAACTTTGATTCATTTCCATCAGTTCAAACTTGATTGATTCAGTGATTTGGTTGCACTTTATATTCGTTTATGTGTTTACGAAATATCAAATATTCATAAACTGAAGCAAAACTGCGATTATTTGGCCTTTAAGTTTATTTGAACTTCAAGCAAATAAGTTTGATTCATTTGAATGAATCAGTTCAAACTGTCCGGATCAATGAATCGATTCAAATGATTCGTTTGTTTGTTATATTTTGTATATTTAAAGACTGAAGCAATGTTGTGATGATTGTATTCTGGCCACTATGTTTCTGATTTGAACTTTGGTTGTTCAAACCATCTGTTTCAATGAATCGATTCAAATGATTCAATGATTTGTTTGCACGTTATATTTGTTTTTGTGTTTACAAAATATCATGTATTCATATACTGAAACAACAGTGTGATGATATTATTTAGCCATTAATTTTCTGATTTGAAATTCAGACCTCAAAAACTTAAAAGGCAAGTCTGATTCATGAATCAGTTCAGTGAATCAATTCAAATGATTCAATGCTATTTTTGTGTATGTTAATATTGCTGTTTATGTTTTGTTATATAAGTTGTGTTCAAATGACTTGTAATATATTTTTAATATTGCATTATGTTTTTAATCAAACTGGTTGAAATTACAGATCCTCTGACTAAAATAAATCAGCCTTTAAATCCAAATATATAAATATTAATATATACTAAACATGGTCAAAAGGCTGAAAAAATTAAATATTAAAATTTAATATATTATTGTATAATCATATCGCCCAGCCCTAACAATCTGAAGTACTAAATTCATATATAAATATGGTCCAGAGTGCTGGTAGAAGTTAAATAGCATTGACAACTGCATTTCAACAAAACAATGCTGAAAAAGTTCACATTTTCCCAACGGACAGGAAAAAGCTTTCATCGATCAGTCATTTTTTACATTAGGAAACAAGTGTTTGGTGCTGTCCGAACACTAGTGTTGTGCTCGAGCGGACTGATTCACTGGGCTCTGATTCAGTCCAGCAGGCGGTGTCTCAGACCCGGGGCTCCAGTCGGTGCGAGAGCTCGAACAGCGTCTGCTGATTGTCGATGATGTGAAGGTAATGAACGCTGGAGCGCACCTCAGGACTGTCGGACGGAGAAAGCTCGTTCCCTGA
This sequence comes from Barbus barbus, assembly GCF_936440315.1. Lineage (NCBI taxonomy): Eukaryota > Metazoa > Chordata > Actinopteri > Cypriniformes > Cyprinidae > Barbus > Barbus barbus. Next base: position 28,135,183 of record NC_136747.1, on the reverse strand, counting down.
GAAGACCAGAAATCAATGCAGTTCAAAGACTGATTCACCGCAGATCTAATGCACTGCTACACTTCACACAGAGCTGACCTGAGACATTCATTACAGCCTAATTAACATGAATCCACCAATACAGACATTTCAGCTGATAATTAGCAGTGTTTGCCAAGTCAAGCATTATTTTAATAATTTACAGATAATCATTTTAAGAGACCTGAAGATGAAAATTTGAGTCTTTTATTTGTATTATTTTATTATATTTAATATTCTTAAATACTTAATTTAAAAATGTAATTAAGTAAATATGATATTTTTTCTGGCTGGTAACCAAGATGCTAAAAGATACTGTCAATTTTTAATATAATCAGACTGATTATGATATGTGACCCTGGACCACAAAACCAGTCATAAAGTCATAAATGAGATTTATATATCATCTGAATAAATGCGCTTTTCATTGATGTATGGTTTGTTATGATAGGACAATATTTGGCTGAGATGCAACTATTAGAAAATCTGGAATCTGAGTGTGCAAAAAAATAAATAAAATAAATTCAAAATATTGCGAAAATCAGCTTTAAAGTTGTCCAAATGAAGTTCATAGCAATGCATATTACTAATCAAAAATTCAGTTAATATATTTTTGGTAGGAAATTTACAAAATATCTTGATGGAACATGATCTTTACTGAATATCCTAATGATTTTTGGCATAAAATAAAAATGGATAATTTTGACCCATACAGTGTATTGTGCTACTTATGACTGCTTTTGTGCTCCAGGGTCACATGTACAAGACACTAATATTAGGCAATACTATTAAAATGACTCATATATATTTATTAATGTATATTGTATTAAACAATTATATTAATAAATTAACAAAAATGATTTAGTATATGTATATGGTATATAAAATGGTAGTATTATAGTATATGGTACATAAAAACATTATAATATCATAATATTATTTATTATATTTTTACATTTTTAGCCAAACACCCATTTTTTCATAAAGATATTTCATAATTACTAAGAATTACACCAAGAGAGTGAGGCAACATTGATTCTGTCCCCAAAAGTCTCTGCAAAACATCTGCATAATAATACGATCTCTGCTCAGAATAAAGCTAAATGATTTAGATTTTGATTATGTTTATGAATGTGTGATTAGCAGCAAGAGGAGAGTCTGACCTGTCTGATCCGTCTGACAGTGGCGAATGAGTCGGACCGTATCGGCGATCATGTGCTGAGAACAGAGACAAACGTCAGTAACACTGAAGATCTGACGAGTGATGAGTGACAGCTGTCAATCACTGACACACAAAACACTCACCAACTTCTCAAAGTTCACCAGATTATCATGAAATGTTTTGTTCCCCTCGTGGATGAAGGTGATATCTGAAAACCAACACAGATATATATTATATATTTAATATGTAATATAAAACATTGCAATATTACAATGTAATAATAAAATGTCAACTAAAATAATAACAAATATAACATATTTATAATATATATTTATTATATGTCATAAAAAACAGTATTAGTATATAATAAAATGTAAATAAATAATTGTGTGTGTGTGTGTGTGTGTATATTATATATACACACACATATATAATATAACAACAGCATTATATTTTCTTAATAAAAATTTAAATATATTTTTTAGAAATATAAACTAAAATGATAAAAATTAAAATAATTTAATATATCATTATTTTAATAAACAGGATAATGAAATCAGTATAATATAAGCTAAAATGATATATATAATTATATACATATATATATATATATATATCATTTTATAAAACATAAGAATAACACATATCTGTTATAAAAAACAGTCATAAAAAAAAGAAAAGAGCAGTATTTTATATTTTTAATCATTTATATCAATTATTTTTAATTTATATCAATATTATTTTAAACGTGGAAATAATCAATATGTCAAAACAGTCATTCTATATTTTAATATAAAACAAACTAAAATAATAAAGTTATAGCTTTAATAAATATAAAGTAGTATTTTATTTTAAATATATCAATATTATTTTAATAAACAGAAGAATAATCAGTATCTATCATAAAAAGCAAGTATTTTACTAATAAAATCTAAAATATTGTATATGTATTTTTTTGTTTAATATCTCACTATTAAATACATGTTAATAAACATGTTATTAATCAGTATCGGTCATAAAAGCAGTAATTTAAAACCATGTGTTTTTAATGAAGTGGGTGTTTACCTTTGAGCAGCAGAGGCATGAAGGGGATTTTGGGCGGCTTCATTTTCTTGAAAGCGTCTCTGTAGGCTTTGTGATTCATGGATGGATCCTGAGGAAGAAATCAGATGAATCTCTTTATGTTACTGAAGTGACATCAAATCAAAATCAACTCTATTTGTATTAGAGCGCTGTTTCATGTTGTCTTCGTAGACAGGGTTTGGCTTACAGTCAGCAGCTCCAGCTCAGAGAAAAGCTTCTTGAACTTTCCAGGAACTTTCTGCAGGAGCGAGACAGAAACAGTGAGAGAGAGCTGGTGAGCACAGGCTATAAACACAATGAGTAGAGCGCCTTTACCTCCCAGGTCTGGTTGAGACGGCTGACAGCGGCTGTGTTTAAACCCATGATGATGGCAAACGAGGAGTTGAGGTTCCTCTGCGCTTTACAGCTGAAACACACACAGAGTCAATCATCATGACTCACAGTCTGCTCAGATCGTCCACAGTCCCTTCACTGGACAGCTGAGGAGTTAAATCTGTGCTAAATACTCAAACACCTCCTCATTCAGAGAGTCTCTAAAGAGCAGTCTCCGGAGAGAAACTGTTAGACATTAGTACAATTAGAAAGCATTAGACAAAATCATTTACAACCATTCAGACGGCAAAACAACCTAATAATAACTGCAATAACAATAATATCAAATATTCTATTATTACTATTTAAAAAAATAATGACAAATATTATATATGTATAATATATTATTGTTACTGTATTAAACAAATTCAATTCAAGTTTATTGTATAGTGCTTTTCATGATGCAAACAAGGCAGATTTACAGAAAATTAAAGTTTCTACATTATATTTAGTAATGATATAGTAAAATAAAAATATAGTAAAGTATAATATAATAATCAGTATCTGTCATAAAAGCAGTTTTATTATATATTTTAAAAATATAAACTAAATGCTTAATATTTCAATATTGTTTTATTAAACATATATGAATAACCAGTATGTCAAAAAGTAGTATTATGTTTTAATAATAAACTAAAATTATTAAATATTTAATCATTTTAATATATCAATATTATTGTACAAAACAAATACAATACGTATCTGTCATAAAATGTGTTATTAAAAGTAATAATAAAAAATAAAATTAATATATTCCAGTTAATATCTCAAATATTATACTTGTTTTTTTATTTATATCTGCGAAAGAGTCTGTATTTAACACTTTATTGTATTACACCTAAGAATAACTCATATCTGTCATAAAAAGCATATTATATTGTAACAATAAAATAATCATAAACATGAATGATCAGTATCTGTCATAAAAAGCAGTATTATGTTTTAATAATAAACTACAAACTAAAATAAAATAATTGATTTTATTAACAAAAACAATCAGTATGCCTCACGAAATGCATTATCATTTAATTATAAAATATAAAGGAAATAAAAAAATATTTTGAATGTATTTTATTAAAGTATTTTATAATTTTATTTTATTAAACATAAGAATAATCAGTGTCTGTCATAAAAAGCATATTATATCGTAACAATAAAATAATAAAATGAATCCATTGAATAAAAGAATAATGTGAAGTGAGACTCACTGCGCGGCGATCTTGATGAACTTCTTGAGGAGCTGCACTCGTTTGCTGAGCGAGGGACAGAGCAGCACCTCAGACATCACCCACTGCTGGACCTCATTACAGCGCTGCAGCAGGAACTCTAGAGCCACCGTGTGTCCGCTGCTCGCCTGACGACTGAACGTGTAGAAGATCAGCTCTTGCTGCACACACAGGAGAGAAACACTGGGGTCAGCGTGATGTCTTTAAACAAATTCATACTTTTAACCAACAGAGATGCATTAAAGTGATCAAAAGTGACAGTAAAGACATTTATAATGCTACAAAACATTCTATTTCAAATAAATGCTGTCTATTCATCTGTGAATCCAGAAAAATAAAATGTATCAATGTTTCCATAAAAAATATTGGGCAGCACAACTGTTTGTAACATTGATAAATGTTTCTTAAGCAGCAAATCAGCATATTAGAGTGATTTCTGAAGATCATGTGACACTGAAGACTGGAGTAATGATGCTGAAAATACAGCTGCGCATCACAGAAATACATTACAATTTAAAATATATTCACATAGAGAACAGCAGAAGAAACTTCTTTTAAGAGATTTTTTAAAAATCTTACAGATCCCCAAAATTTTGAACAATTATTATGAGAGAGAAAAATATAAGCTTAAAAATCTCCCGTTTAAAGGATCTTCAATCTTGAATGTTTCTCCTTAAAATAAATGTAAAACAACTTTAGCTGTTTTATTAGATTAAAATATATAATACACTTAAAATACAATACATTTGCACGTTTTAATAATTTTAATGTAATAAAATGTAAATAAAATAACAATAGATTTTTTTTTAAACATTATAATAGTACTACAATTTATTCATGCAAATATACATTTATCATCTATAGATTATAAAAAAATATTTAAACAAAATCAATCATAACTTTCTTTTTGCAAATATATATTTAAATAAATAATAATATATAAATAATAGATTTCTATCTTTTTAATATAATAACATGAATGTGAATATAATATAAATGAATATAACCATATAGATGCAATTGTCTGGTGTCAAATCAAACCGGTTTGTGCTCATGATTTCACAGCAGCATCTGAGAAGCTTCACCTCGTGGATGGAGTTGAAGAGACTCCAGTCGAAGTTTGTCAGAGCCACAGCGACGTCCCATGTGTTGATGCCCAGCAGTCTGACGGGCTTCTGTCCCAGCTCTGGACACTCAGTCAGCGGCGGCTGAAACACAAACACCGTCACTGAGTTATGTTTATCAGGTTCTGGCCCAAAACCAAACACACTGTGCTAGTTTGTCATACCAGGATCTCGCTGAGGTCTCTGCGACAGGCGCTCAGTCTTCCCGGCGGCACCAGAGACTCCGAGTAAATACTGTCATGCGGCTGAAGAACACGCTTCTCTGAGACACAGAGCACAGGGTCAGTGTGTGTGTGTATGTGTGAGAGAGAGAGTGTGTGTGTGTGTGTGTGTGTGTGTGTGAGAGAGAGAGAGAGAGAGTGTGTGTGAGAGAGTGTGTGTGTGTGTGTGTGTGTGTGAGAGAGAGAGAGAGCGTGTGTGTGTGTGTGTGTGTGTGAGAGAGAGAGAGAGAGAGTGTGTGTGAGAGAGTGTGTGTGTGTGTGTGTGTGTGTGTGTGTGAGAGAGAGAGAGAGAGAGAGAGTGTGTGTGTGTGTGTGTGTGTGTGTGTGTGTGTGTGTGTGTGAGAGAGAGTGTGTGTGTGTGTGTGTGCACGTTTTTGTGACATGAGGACACAAATTTGTATAATGACACAGGTATGACATAGGTATTACAAGGAGAAGGAGACTTATGAGGACTTATTTCAAAAGGCTTATAAATCATACAGAATGAGTTTTTTTGAGAAAGTAAAAATGCAGAAAGTTTCCTGTAAGGGGTAGGTTTAGGTGTAGGGTGATAGAAAATACAGTTTGTACAGTATAAAACACCATTACGCCTATGGAATGCCCCCACAATTCACAAAAACAAACGTGTGTGTGTGTGTGTGTGTGTGTGTGTGTCTGTACCTCCGCTGTAGGTCTGTGCCACCAGCATCATGTCGTCCTCGGATCGCTCCATCCGCTGAGAGACGATGTGCAGCAGCTCCTGAGCCACGACCGCAGGCTTCACCCGCATGCTCAGATACGAATCACAGCTCACATACACACGGCACATCACTGAAACAACTAACCAATCACACACAGAGACGCTGTCAAAATTCATGCTTCATCCCAACATCACAGGATGAAAAAATTAAAAAAGATGTATTACATTTATGACTGCAAAAAGAAAATCTTGTTCATATTACAATTTGCCTATTGTGTTCTATTTTCAATTAAATATTATTATATTAAAAATATTTACATTTATTATTAACTTTATATTTGCATAAACAAGGCTTGACAATAAGGAGTGCCTGATGACCCAGGGCCAGCGTGAAAGTTTAGCATTTGCATGTATTTTTAAGCCTATTCTAAAGCAGTTTTCAAGCAAGATGTTAGCTATGTGTGTCAAGAAACCTTCCTGCAAAGCTCCTGAGAAAATCTGCTCAAGTGCACCGAGTGCAAAAGCTGCTTTAAACGCAGAGGATGCACACACCAAATGTGGATTTCATTTAGTTGAATGAAGTTAACAGATAAAGAAAATCTATTTATGACATTATTTTTGACAGAATCCTCATTTTACAGCATTTTTACACAAGTGCCTAAAACTTTTAACAGTACTGTAGCTTTGCAGGTAGGTCTTGGAGACACAGTTCTTCTGGATTTAGTCTGTCTCAGTTTCTTCATGTTACTCCAGACAGACTGGATGATGATCAGATCAGTTCTCTGTGTGGAGCACTGGCTGTTCTCAGACAAAAATCTCACTGGATTATTACAATTAATGACAAAATAAATGTTTGCAAATGTAAACTGATATTTCCTCCTGACACACTGCAGCAAAAGGTAGCAATAACTGACTTAAAACCATTTTAACTGGTGAAAATACTAGTGTTGTAATCATTTTGGCCATCACTGAATATCTTCTAAAACAGTATTTAATTCACTTCAGATTTAACAGATTTATTTTTAATTTTTGGCGATGGTTCTGTTACAGCTTTCTTAAGTTCTGATACAGTTCAGCTTTCTTATGTGTTTGTATATCATTTAATTTTTATGTATTTCAACAGATCAGTGTCTGAGACAGTTACTGCTCTATTACAGTGTAATGTATGCATGCACTTTATAGAAAAGAAATCAGAAGAACCCAGACATGAGAGGACAGAAGTATTACCGTCTTTGCTCTCGACTGGAGATGCTCGGAGAGGAACACAGTTCTCCTTCAGACTCAGCTGCTGGTACAGCGCTTTATTCTGGAAGAACACAGAACAGTTCAGTATGTGTCCAGTAATCTCTTAAAAATAAGAAATATATAAATATATTATGAGGAGAATATTCAGTCGTTTACTTCATTTCAGCAATTTCATTACTTCACTAAATGTTCATTTTTTCATTGTTTCCACAGTCTCTCTCACCTTTTGATGTGGAGAATAGTCGTCCATCGTACTGAGGGGAAGAAAGAGAGAGAGAGCAGCTTAGAGACACATGACGAGACGCTCACGACTGCAGAAACGCTCCTGATGTGAGTCTGAGAGACAGCTCACGAGTCCAGACAGACAGAGACGTCTCCTGTGAGACTCGTTTGTGTCTGTCGCTGAACTACATCCATCTATCAGAAGAGTGCTGCTCTAACAGGAGCTGATAGACACATGATTGTGTTTCTGTCTCGCTGCGCTGCAGACCTCCACCAACCAGACAGTGAGAAGTCTGATTTTAGCAGGATAAATGAGTGTTTTAATCACCGTCTCGTCACTTGTTTTAACACAAAACCTTTCTGAGGAGAATAAAATTATCACTTTCTTTTTTTTACCCGTGACAAATGCCAACGATGTGGCTCATTTAGAGTTTAGAAGACTCAGCTGTTAGTGTTCATCTCAGATGTTTCTCCCAAAGTTCATCAGAAGAAATAAAAACAGACAGTTGTTGTCACAGAGCAAGTGCTATAGAGCTATAAAATGAATGTACATAACAGCTCAGGTTGGTTTTGGGAGAATTTAATGGAAACTGTTTGAGATTTCTGACTTTTGATGGCAGATTTTGGTATTTTGGTCAATCTCAGCACAGTTTGAGACATTGTTGAAATCTTTTATGAAATTTCAAAGGAGACGTCAGATTACTGGTGTCTGTTTCCAAGATTCAAAATGTTATAAATTGAAGAATGTTTGAGCTAATATTGAGATTTATTGGCAAATCCAAGCAAAGTTTGAGACATTGAGCTCTCTTTTGAAACTTTATATGAGACGCATGAGATTACTGGTGTCTTTTTCTCAGATGAAACGCACTAGACTTCAGCAAAAGTCTCCATTTATTTGCATTGTTGTCCAGGAGAAACAATTGAGATACTCAAATTAACTTGATAAGACATGTTTGAGTTATTAGCACATCTGAGAACAGTTTGGGACATTATTTAGATCTCCTATGAAAATCTAGTGCAAACAAAGTCTTAAGCCTAAATCTCAATTCAATCTGATTGCTGTCCAGGAGAAACAAATGAGATTTTAAACAAATTAAATTCAAATTAACTCCATGAGAAATGTTTGAGTTGAGATCTGAGCACAGTTTGAGACATTAAAGAGAAATAGAGCAAACCCAATCTCAGGCAAAGATCACAGTTTAATCATGAATAGCATGGATATATTTGTAGCAATAGCCAAAAATACACTGTATGGGTCAAAATTATCCATTTTTCTTTTATTCCAAAAATCATTAGGATATTAAGTAAAGATCATGTTCCATGAAGATATTTAGTAAATTTCCTACCGTAAATATATCAAAACTTAATTTTTCATTAGTAATATGCATGACTAAGAACTTGATTTGGACAACTTTAAAGGTGATTTTCTCAATATTTCGATTTTTTTACACCCTCAGATTCCAGATTTTCAAATAGTTGTATCTCTGCCAAATATTGTCCGATCCTAAATAAATCTCAATTTAAAAAAATTGACACTTATGACTGGTTTTGTGGTCCAGGGTCACAAATGTTTGAGTTAATCTCTGGTTTTTCAATTCAAATCTGAGCACAATTTGAGACTCTAGAGGAAACACACATGAGATTATTGGAGACTCGAGTCTCCATTTAGTCTCAATGCTGTCTAGGAGAAACATTTGATGTGACGGCTCTGATGGACAGCCGTTTTTGACATCAGCAGCGATCACACACACACTGACATTATTTCCCTCTATTATTCATCTCACATCTCACGCTCATGCCCCATTACACATCTGCCCCTGGGATGCTGCTCGGCGAGCCAATCAGATCTCTTCAAATGGGCGTGAGCTCAGTGAGTCTCCGCCCCTCGCAGCAGTCATAATTACACCTCGGAGCATGTCAGCTAATTTAGTGGGATAACGAGCGTCTGCCTGCCAAACCCTGAGGATGAGAATAACTCCGGCGAATCAACGGGAACCTTTCCACACTAAGCTGATCAGACGACAGCTCGTAAGGAGCTCAGGAGAGGCGTGCATGCTCATCTGCATTCCTGCTCATGTTTCATTTGTTTTACTCATCAAATACAGAAAACCTGGGGTCATTGGATGCAAAATTCACTTTACAAGTTGTTTGAACATAAATGTGTGTTGGCAGTGTTTGTACACAACCACCCTATAATGATAAAAATCCACCCCCCGATAAATGATAACTCCTATCTCAAATCAAGCCGTTCTCAGATTCTTGGCTGTGTGACGTCACACAGACCCAGGCCCCTCCCATGATTGTTGATTGACAGTAGCATTTAACCTTAGTCCCGCCCTGAGTGAGCCATTGTTTCGACGTAGACAAGAATGTCTCCATATACGATTGAGGTGTTCTGCTGTTGGATGCAATAATGAAGACAGCATCTGAGCCGCTGAAGACAGTGGATGATGTTTGTTTTTGAAGGGAATGCTCCCCCGATTCGCGCGAATCAATTATGATCCAGCCTCACCTACAGAAGAAGTGAGTAGAAGTTTTTTTATGAATCTTTGCAAATCGCCTTTCCTAATAATGTGCTGGTTAGCCAGTTCCACGGCTAAATGCGGCTAAAGTAATCAGTCTCATGAGAATGAAGAGAGGGGCGGGGTCAGCAGAGCTCATTATCATTTAAAGGGACAGGCGCTGAAACAGGTTGCTGTGAACAGAGCTGTTTTTGACCGTGTAAAAAGTTGTTTTACACGACCATTGAGAAATTTAACCAAAGTATGTTATAGACTTTTCATTAAGACCCCAAAGAAACATATCAACTTGTGGAAAATGGGCATCCGATGACCCCTTTAAAACTGACTTAAATAGTTTCTTATTTTAAAGGGGTCATATGATGTTGCTAAAAATAATATTATTTTGTGTATTTGGCTTAATGCAATGTGTTTATGTGGTTTAAGGTTCAAAACACATTATTTTCCACATACTGTACATTATTGTTGCTCCTCTATGCTCCGCCTTTCTGAAACACGTCGATTTTTACAAAGCTCATCGTTCTGAGAAGCGAGGCACGCTCTGATTGGCCAGCTATCCAATGCATTGTGATTGGCTGAATGCCTCAAATGTGTGACGGAAATGTTACACCCCTTACCATAGTTGGAAACACACTGCGTCTCCACGACAACAATATTACAGCAAGAATAAAAGTTAAGCCTTCTTTTTTTGCATATATATATATTTGGGCGGTGTTATGCAAATCTTCCCACACAGTGATGTATATTTGTGGGGGCGTGTATAAATGAGGCGTTTAGGAGGAAGTCTTCATTTTTTATAAAGAATATCTCTTTGGGTTTGAGACTTTAATCTTTGCGACTTCACAGATCTCATCTATGGATGAACAGCTTGTAACACTCCAAAGAGAAAGGAAAACATGAAATCGCATCATATGAAATAAGTACATGAAAGATGTTTCTTTCTCATGAAATGTAATGTTATTTGCAATGCAGAAGACCGATTTTCATGTTTTAGATCTTTTTTTATAGAGAAAGTCAAGTTACAGCTGAAATGCACAGAGGACACTAATTTGGAGCTTCTAAGAGCACTAATGCTGTGTTTAGTGCAACTAAGCAAATGAAGAGAAAGCAAGGCCACAGATGATGAAAAGCTTCTTTCTCAGTGAGAGAAAGTTGATTTATGCAATTTTAAGAGTAAAGCTTAAGTACATGAAAGATGTTTCTTTCTCATGAAATGTAATGTTATTTGCAATGCAGGAGACATATTTTCATATTTTTAAATTAAAAATGCAAAGTGTGTGCGACTCACTGTCTCCGTCGCAGAAGTTTCTGGAACTCCTTCAGGTCCTTCTCCAGCGTGGGGAACTCATAAACGTCTTCCAGCACGTATCGATACAACGTCTGCACAGAAGAAGATGCATTTATATTAGTGGTTGATTGATCTGTAGATATTTGGTATTTCACAATTATTGGAATCAATAGCTTTTTCCAGTTAGATGAATGTGTCACAGACAGCAGAACTGCCAAAATAATAACATTTTTAGCTTGTATATTTTCAGTTTTCATTTTAATTTTAGTTAAAGCTTTAGTAATTTTGTTATGTGCTACTGTAATTTTATTGTTTTTTTTGTTTTGTTTTTTCTTTATTGGGGTTATTTTTATATTTCTGTTTAGATTTATTTCAGTTTTGTTTTAGTACTTCAGCTTATTTTAGTTGCAAGGCAACATTTCGGATTTTTAAGCTTAAGTTTTTCATTAAGTTTATATTTAATTTAATTTAATTATCATTCATTAATTATTTCACCTTAAACATTTTTAAACATTTATTTAAATTAACAAACATCTTTTAGTTTTAGTTATATTTAACAATAAAAGCACTGCCAGTTTGAATCAGTCTGATGAATCCTTCACTGAATCTGATTCGACAGAATCTACTTTCTGCACTTAAGCTTCATGAAACCTCATGATTGTTTGTGTAATGTGTAGTTAAAATACACAATTACAATGTTTTTTGTGTTTAACACATTTTATTTTAATTCAAAATAAATATTAAAACTCATCTCTCTTTTCTCTCTATAAAGGCAGAATTCTGAATGAAAACACGGGTTGGATGCCGACTGAATGTATGCATGAGAGACTGTGTGAGTTTTGACCTTGCACGCATACTGGGCAGTCAAGAGGCAATTTATTACCCAGCATGCACTGGGGATGTACCTTATAATAGTGTACATTCTCTCAATGCATGCTGGACACTGTCAGTACACAAACGCACTGATGGAACAGTGTACTTTTACTGTCTCAGTGCTGTAAAACAGCAGCTACACACACACACACACTGTTCTCAGGGGCGCTGTAGCGTTTGATGGAATCTGAATGTTTGTGTGTCTTGTGTGTAATTGAACACACTCTCTGACCCATCAACCCCCCCGATCCTGCCTGTTACCAGGCAACCATCACCTGGGAAACACCGCATTTAATGATCTATACGGGCAACCATGAAACAGCCTCGTCATTGCAATGTCATGATGGTCGCCATGGAAACACTGCACGAGTGTGTGTGTGTGTGTGGGTGGGACAAAGGCAGGTAGGAACAAGATGTGCATTTGTGATGTGTGCGTGTGTGTGTGTGTGTGTGTGTGCGTTTGAGTACCTACACACAACTACACAAACACACTTTTAATGAGGCTTGAAAGTGTTTCTATAGTGTTCATTTACATGTGGCCTTCAGCAGCGAACAGAAGAGAGAAAACCTGTTCTCTGGAGCGAAAACAAGAGAAAACCATTAACCAGCTCAAGTCGTGACTGAGCTAAACATTTTACTGACAGCCTTGAAGTAAAATAATTACAAATAATTTTTCAAAAAATAATATAGAAATATATATATATTTTTATATTTGAGTGAAAATTGACTAATTAAAAATATAAAAATAATACATTATAATACAAAAATAAATATTAAAATATATTTTAAGTAAATATTGTGTAAAGTACCAGCAAAAATATTTAAAAATGTAAAATATTATATAAAAATAAACACATAAATATATATAATTTTGTGTAAAATATTTAAGATAAAATATTACAATAATATATAATTGATATATATAACAGTCTTAATCAATTTTGAAAATATTAAAATAATACATAAATATTAAATATAATTTTTACTTACAGACTTGCATAAAAAATGTACAATATTAGGTCACACTTTATTTCAAGGTCCAATTCTCGCTATTAACAAACCATTAACTTTGACTTTTGCCTCAATAAACTAGTAAGGTAGTTGTTAAGAGTAGGATTAGGGATGTGGAATATGGTCATGCAGAATATGTGCTTTATTAGTACTAAGAAACAGCCAATATGTTATTAATAGGCATACTAATAAGCAACTAGTTAATAGTGAGAATCGGTCCCTAAAGTGTTACTAAATACTCAATAAATTTATAAATATAAATATTTTGCAATATGTGTTCATTTTACACATCTTTACTTATATTAAACTATCAGCATTAGTCATTGCATATGTTGCTTTCTAGAAAGCATAATCCACTTTTGAAAGCTCACATCAGATGATCGCTATTAAAAACAACAGCAGCAGATGTCTGGCACGGTTCTCAAATCAGGTCTATAACACTTCCACACAGACTCCACAGAAAACCGGGCTGTTATACGCTAAATCTTTCCTTGTCACACAATTTCTGAAAGCTGTCACTGCAGAAGCACACACCAAATCTGCAAAACCAGACACGAATTCTCAGCCTTTGACTCGGTTTTCAATTTCATGAAACACACAATTCTCTATGCAACACAAAATCTAACAGGAATTAATATTATGTCAAAGGTGTTTGCAAATGTTTGCTTTTGAGATATTTTGAATGCAGTGCTTCATTTTGCAAGAAATGCGAGGCGTTTGGCATTTTGTGTGTGCAGTTCTTGGATTTGTGTGTAAAGTTTTGGAAACGTGTGTAAGCAGTTGTAAATCTAATGTTAGGTTGCCAGAGCGTTGGTCTTGCGTTGTGACCTTCATGAAGAGCTTGACGTTCTCCTCCTCTCGCAGGAAGTCCTTGTAGAGCGTGCTCCACTGAGACACCAGGTGCAGTACTTTCCTCTTCCTGTAGAGAGCCTCCTTCCCCTCCTCCTTCCCTCGGCAGTGCTTCGTACAGTAGGTGAGATCCGGTTAAAGACCAACAACCAGATGAACAGACACAGAAGAGCCTCTCTATACACCACAGATCACAGATAATGACAATATATTCAACCCACGACACAAAGACACAAATGTCGTCATGCATTAAAAATATTACAAATATTTAGTGAATACAAAAATATAAACAAAATATATAATTTTTAAGTTATGGTATAAATCGTAAAGCCTGACAACCCTATAATAATAGCAATAACAGGTGTTAATAAAAATATTTATTAAATAAAAGCCATTTATTATATCTAATATAATATTTATTATGTTTTGTTATTTATTTGTTAATATATTAAAATTATTCACTTTCTAGGTCACTAATGATATATTTTCCTTTTTTTCCAACCACATTTGAACAAATTATTAATATATTATTTGCACAATGTATTAATTTATTTTAAATGTAACTTAATATTTTATTATATTTGTTTAAATATGATTCTGCAGGGACTGTGATTATATGTTGAATATTTGTTTTTTTTTCAGCTTCAACTCTCTCTCTATATATAGAAAGAAAGATTTAATTTTTTATATATATATAATTAATAATATAAATAATATATAATGATATAATTTACTACACATAAAAACATTTACTATATATAATATAATATGTATTATATTTGTTAAATTATGTTGAATATTTGTTTATTTTTCAGCTTCAATTCTCTCTCTCAATATATATATAGAAAGAAAGAAAGATTTAATGTTTTTTATATATTTTTAATACAAAATAATATATAGTGATATAATATACTACAAATAAAACATTTACTATATATAATATAATAGCTATATTTGTTAAATAATGTTTTCAGTTAATAATTAATAATATATATATATATATAATATATCAATTACAAATAAAAAACATCTAAATCTAATTTAATATTTATTATATTTGCTTACAATTCTGCACTTTCTAAGGTCACAAATGAAAAACATTTTAGTTGTGTATTGTAAACCACACATTACCATTATTTATATACACAACAGATTGTAATTGAAAAACCCCTTTGTGCTGTTATCAATGTACATTTTGACAGCCTTTAGCTGTGACTATATGCGACCCTGGACCACAAAAGGGCCATTTTTAAAAAATCTGAAATAAATATGCTTTCCATTGATGTATGGTTTGTTAGGATAGGACAATATTTGGCAGAGATACAACTATTAGAAAATCTGGAATCTGAGGGTGCAAAAAAATCAAAATATTGAGAAAATCGCCTTTAAAGTTGTCCAAATGAAGTTCTTAGCAATGCATATTACTAATCAAAAATTAAGTTTTGATATATTTACAGTAAGACATTTCCATCTTCATGGAACATGATCTTTACTTAATAGCCTAATGATTTTTGTCATAAAAGAAAACTCTATAATTTTGACCCATACAGTGTATTGTTGGCTATTGCTACAAATATACCTGTGCTACTCATGACTGCTTTTGTGCTCCAGGGTCACATTTTATAACACAGCACGGCCATATTGCTTGATTATAAACACACACAACACATGCACATTGGTGGTGTGAAAGGCTCTGGAGGTCTGATCTGAAGGATATTGTCCCAGCAGGGCCTGGCAGAGCTCACTGGTGGACATGAACACCAGATACGTCAACAGGAAGTCATCCAGAAGCATTTCTGCAAGAAAACATCAGCAGATATGAACACACACAAACACAGTTCATCAGACACACAGCTCTCCTGCAAGGCATGTTTAATGAGAGCTTTAATGAACACAATATTCATTAGCACTCATTAGTGCTGTTTGATCAGGCAAGCGACACTATTACTACTGCTCATACTCGGCTTACTGAGTTAAACAAGAACTCAACTCAACGAAAAGAGTCCAGATGCTTCACCAAACTGCCTGCTAGACAATGAATCTGAACTTCCAACAAAGACCAAAACATCTGCTCGAACCCAAAACAGTCTCCTAACGGATATGAATATGCAAATCAGCCCCTAAATGTTATTAGAAAAACATTTTCTGCTTCATCAGCTGGCTTTAAATAATCTCACTTAAAACCATCAAAACATTCTAGAAATTAAAAAATATTTAGCATTTATTATAAATATTATATACATATAAAAATGTTTAGAGAGAGAGAAAGTACTAGTCTTTTAGACAGCCTTGAACAAAAAATATTTTAAAATATTATATATATACATATGTGTGTAAACGTTTTGATTTTTTTATTTATTTATTTGTATTTGTAAATATAGACATAATAAAGTTATTATATTAAATATAGGCCTGGTTTCACAAACGGTGCTTAGCTTAAGCCAGGACTAGGCCTTAGTTCAATTAAGATATTTAAACAACTTTTACAAAAATGCCTAAGAAGAAAACATTACAGGTGTGCATCTTGACACAGAACAATGACACTGACATGTTTTAAGATATGTTAGAGCAAGATATTTCCAGTTGGGACAGCTCAAACATGCATTTTAGTCTGGGACTAGCTTAAGCCTTGTCTATGAAACCGGGGGATAAAGTTATATTTTTCAATATATATTACTCTATAGTTAAATATACACACCCACACAAACACACACACACACACACACATATATATATATAAATATAAATATATGTGTACAGTGTTGGGAAGGTTACTTTGGAAGGTTACAGATTACAAGTTACCCTACTTAAAATGTAATACGTAGTGTAACTTTTCAATTACTTTATTAAAGTAATGTAACTGATTACTTTTTGATTAATTTTCTAAATTCCTAATGTTATCAACTGTAAATCAGATTACTGTCAGACAGAGCCGATCCTCCCTATACGCACAATACAATACGCAAGCTGCTAGGGCCCCGAAACACCAGGGGCCCCCCTTACTCTCAAAGAGGATTTCATTTTAGTTTTGTTTTTGAATTTGGCCAGCAGTTATGAAAACATGAATGATCATTTATTTTAATGAGTTGCGCTGTCACCCTTTCTACGTAAAAATCTGTCAAATCATGTAACGTGAATGTCTAAAGTCTCTTGCTCGAGACTAAAAAACGAGTTGAAAGCGAGCCGTGGAGGAGACACTGTTTCTCAAGCGCTTTCCGCGAGCGTGATTCAAGACGGAGTGAACACGGATAAAAGCGTTTCATTCATACGTACATAACCACTCGTAACCGCGCACATCCACCAAACCCCCCCATAGGGCCCACAGAAGTCTAGGACTAATCCTTCATCACTTGAATTAAGATTATAATATTTTATTTTTAAAGGAGACATAGGATACCAAATATCTTCATTTGCATATAAATGTGTCTTGGCAGTGTGTGGACACAACCACTCTACAATGATACAAATTTGAAAATTATAAAATCCATTTTTTAATCCCCCAAAGCCTAAACAGTCTCAATTATCAAGCCATTTTGATTTTGAGTGAATAACCAGCGCTCTCTGCCACCTTCAATACCACGACTGAGGTGAGACCCTTGAGCAGCAACCGAACCCCCAACTGCTCCCCAGGTGCCGCAGCAATATGGCTGCCCACTGAATGAGGGACAATTCAAGGCAGGTTTTGTTAAAAAGTTAAAACTCAAGGATGGAGCAGTAACCATTGTTCATGATCCAGCTGCACCTTCAGAAGTAAGTCTCACACTTTATATTTTTTATGATTATTTGCGAATCGCCTTTGCTCTTCCACAGAAGAGCGGTGCGGGGTGAGCAGAGCTCATTAGCATGTAAAGAGATATGCAGCGAAACAAGTTCGAGTGAACAGAGCTGTTTTTGACGGTAAAAAGGGTGTTGTTTTTCACGACCACTGAGACCATTTCCAGAAGACCCTAAAGAATCATAACTTGTGGAAAATGGGCATCCGATGTCCCCTTTGAAGCACAGCCACCACAAAATCAGACTTACTTTAAAATCATTCTGAGGTTAAATACAGATTTAAAATCATAAGATATAGTTTAAAAGCTATGATACTGTTTTTGAAATCAAATCTTTGCATAGCTATGACAGGAAACACTGGAATCTAACTTTGCCTTAGAAAAAAAACTGTTAATTAAATAAATAAAGCATATACATAAACCCATATAGGAAATATGAGAGTTATCGGATAAGCATGTTACAGTATAAACTTCTGAAACATTGGTGTTTCATATTTTAGAGCAGTCACAGCAGAAATAAATTAAATCTGTATGTGGGAGTATGTGTGAAAAAAATCAGACGTAACCCCCTTTATAATCTTTAACATTTTCATAAGTAACTGTAATTTAATTACTCATTTTTTCTTAGTAGCTGTAACTAATTACAATTACTTTTATTTTGTAATTAAATTACGCAATTCCATTACATGTAACTAGTTACTCCCCAACACTGTGTGTATATATATATATATATATATATATATATATACATACACACACATACATACATTCATATTTACAGACATACATACATATATATATATATATATATATATATGAGTAAATATTAATATTGAATAATAAATAGTAAATATATGATATGCATTATACATAGGTCTAAGCCTTTATATATTATTTAGGTCTTTGAGTAGAATTTCTACTACTATTATACAATACTTTCTCAAAATAAAGTTTTACAATATATATAAATATTATATAATAATATTTTATAAATGTACACATATTTTAAATATTTATAGACTCAGTCATTTTTGGTTTATACACACACACACACATATACAAAACTTTTGAGTAAACAATATAAATACTGAGTAATAAATAGTAAAATACTAGTAATTTGACAAAGTCCTGAATAAAAAAAATCCAGTAACACTTTATTTTAGGGTCTCTTAACTAGTTGCTTATTAGCATGCATATTAATAGAATAATAGCCATTTATTAGCAGTAATTAAACACATATTAATGCTTTATTCTACATCCCTAATCCTACCCAACACCTAAACTTAACAACTACCTTACTAACTATTAATAAGCAGAAAATGTGGAAATTACTGAGGGAAAAGTCATAGTTAATAGTTCATATATGAGATATATAATACATATAATTCATATAATAGTTAGAATGTTCCCTATTCTAAAGTGTTACCAAAAATCCTTTAAAATATTAAAACCTTATATAAATCTTAAATCTAAAAAAACTGAGTAAATATTGTGTAATACTGGTAGAAATTTTAATGAGAGTCTTGAATAAAAAGAAATATTGAAACTATGAGACATTCAGTGCAGTATTCCTGCTCTCTACCCACAACCCCCTTCTTCCTCTCTGTTTGTCTTCTCTGCGTCTGCTGATAAATAATCATTTCCATTTTTATCAGCGGTGCCTGTGCGAACAGAACGCCGGCCCACAATGCAGCGCTGCACCTTCACCTGCTGCTGAGAGACACAATCAGACACCAGTCAGAGGAAGCTGTGTGTGTGTGTGTGTGTGTGTGTGTCTTTCACAGAGGTCAGCGGTTAAAAGCAGTGTCTTCATTACCTGAGGTTTGTCTTCTGATGCTTCTAGCACAGCTCACCAAACATTTACTATCTTGAATACAATTTTATACTAAAAATAGATGTATCTGTGAAATGTGAATGTAGTGAAAAGTGATTAATATATATATATATATGAATTATATACATATTTTAATTTAAGTAAATAAATTAAACCCACTTACCATAGAAAAACTCTCATTTTGAATAAACATATTTAAAAATACTAAAATGTACTTTTAATATGGTGTAAACCTGGTAGAATTTTTACTGACAGTCCTAAATATTTCTTAAAATATAAAAATATTGCAGTTATTTCAAAATCTAAATAACAAATACTTTACAAATACTTTTTTAACTAATGTAAGTTCTGATATATCTTAAAATAAATTCAACACAGTAAAAATAAAAAGTTCAAAATGTTATAAATACAAAAATATAAATCAAAGAGTTTTATATTTTGAGTAAATATACAAAATCCTAAAAAAAATATGCAATCTGACTTAAAATCAAATTTTTAAGTGGTTTGCAAAACAATAAAAAGGCATTTGATTTACTGTAGATTATCTGTTTTGTAGCTATTTGTAATAGCACTAAAGGTTTATTTGAACTTTTTTAAGCTTCTATAGTCAGTCTGCAGCACCCACGGAAGCAAAAGCCAGTCTCATTCAAAGTCCTAATGATTTAATTCACACCTCTTTCTTTTAAAAATACCTTGGGCTTCTCTGAACGGCCGGGTTCCCGCTGAGAAACAGCATCACGAGACGATTTCTCACGCACAATAGAGAATCTCTGAACAATTATCACCGAACACCGACGCACGTCTGAACACTAACACTGGCTTACAGTTATTCAGACGTTTTACATCAATACTGCGCCGCTCATGCATTCAGCGTTTAAACACAATAGTGTAATATCAGTGCACCGTGGGAGTGTCTAATGAGAAACGACCTCAAAAACACATACATCTGAGGAAACGGTGAGACTGCTGGCCTTTAACAAAACGCTATAAGTCTTTCTCTCCATTTGCTGGCGTGGCACGGTTTAATGCTAAACACAGCTGCCAACACACCGGTAATTACCCAGGATGCACTGCACTGCAGGGCTAATTTATGGCCTATGGGTGTGTTATACAAAACACAAGGGTCATTGAATTACACTCATACACATGCACAAACACGCACGCACAGAACAACTCATTATCTGCTTGCTTTTCTCTGTTTTTGTGTGTCTCCCTCCTTATCTCATATCATCACACAGTGTTTTCTCTTCATTTGGGCTCTTTAATTCAATGCAAACACTAAAAACTCATTGCATGTTGAATTAGATATTGCATTGACTAAATCACCTCATCTGAGCATCAGGATCTAAACACACACATGCTATCAGCATGCACACATTGTGGAAACACACTCATGAATATTTATGCTTCTGCAAGAGTAAAAAACAAGCTGTAACTAATAGGTTTTGCATGCACAACTTCAAAAACATCCTCAGAAGTCATCTTGTGCGACTTCAGAGAGTAAAGACACCCGGAGGCACAAACTCCACGCAACAGAAAGCAGAAGAAACACTGCTGGTGGCAAAACACAAAGCATTCCTGCCGTATTTGTGGATGGAGTGGTTCAGACACGCCACGTGCTCAAATAACTGACAGCTGGAATGTGTGTATTCACCTGATCACTGAGATCACAGAAAACCATCCGAGTTATGCTTCTAGATTAGTTCTGACGCTACTGTATTCAGCTTTAAATGTTATTCAGCCAAACTAGTTTAGGCTTGTAAGAGAAAACCATAACTATGCCACAAGAAGTGATTGCTACAGATATTTATCTATATACGGTAGATCTAATAGCTTAATGGGGGGATAAATTTTTTTTTTATATATATATATATATATGAAATATATAAAGTATGATTATTTGGAAGTCCAGGTTTCTCAAACAAAATAAGTTTCAAACAGTTAGCTTTTATTATATTGTTTTATAGCATATATGAATGTATAATTATATTAACTTAATAATTATCAATAATAATAGAAATAATTACTTTATATTTTAATGTATATATTTAATATAAAAAATATAAATTAAATATATACATAAAATATAAAGTAATTACTTCTTATTATAATAGGACCACAACGGATGATTGTTTTGTACTTAATATAATTTAGTATGTATAATATATATGTGTGTGTATACACTAAATGAGTATATATATATATATATATATATATATATATATACACACACATACACACACATACATACATATCATATTTGTATTACATACTTGTATAGTATATATACATACTATGTAATAAATTACTATTTAATATATAAAATGAATTAATAATATATGTATTAGAAAAGTATTATTTTATTGCATTATTTTTACTTAGCATAATTTTGTGTGTATATATAAATCAGTAAGTTTATTATTAAAATTGCATTAAATAGACAGAAATATACATTAAATGTACATTTATTGTAACTGTAATAATTATAATTATTTGTTGTATGTACATATATTATGTTAACATAGAAAAAGAAAGATAATAGTTCTTACATGATATATTTGATTAATAATTATGAATTATTAAAAATAATAATAATACATTTAATATGTAATATAATTTAATTATAAATATTAGCAGCAGTAATAGTATATCTTGCCTTATTATACATTGTTTATAATATCATAGACTATCCATATCAAACTAATCCAATTCTGACAAATTAAAATACATTATCATCTGCTAGTTTCACAGTGAAGTGCTTGGAGGTAAAATGTGACAAAGAACCACAAAACCAGTCATAAGGGTCAATTTTTCTAAATAGAGATTTGTACATCTTCTGAACGCTGAATAAATAAGCTTTCCATTAATGTATGGTTTGTTAGGATCGGACAATATTTTTCCAAGATACAACTATTAGAAAATCTGGAATCTGAGGGTGCAAAAACATCTTGAGAAAATCTCCTTTAAAGTTGTTCAAATGAAGTTCTTAGCAATGCATATTACTAATCCAAAATGAAGTTTTGATATATTTACAGTAGGAAATTTACAAAATATCTTCATGGAACATGATCTTTACTTAATAACCTAATGATTTTTGGCATGAAAGAAAAACCGGTAATTTTGACCCATACAGTGTATTGCTGGTTATTGCTACAAATATACCCCAGCGACTTCAGACTGGTTTTGTGCTCCAGGGTCACATATGTGTTTCAAACACACAAATGCGGATCAGATTTTCAGCCAATGCTATGGCTGGAGTCACTCACCTGCCTCTTTGCTCTCCGTCGCGCCCTGCTGCTCGTCCAGACGTAGGTCGCTCAGCAGGTGCTCCAGGATCTTATGGGGCGTCCCGGACACAACCACGTACCTGCGGGACAGAGAAGAGGAAGACTCGGATGGGTAATCATCCTCAGAGGAGGAACACGTTGAGCAGGAGCCGCTGTTAATGACATAACCATCCTCATCATCATCGTCAATGTAACGAAAATGAGGAATGTCAAACGTGGGCATTTCATCCTCATCCTCCAGACTGTTGCTGTACTCCCCGTCTTCATCATCATAGTCATCCTCCTCTGCCTGCACCAGCGTGACGGGTCTGAGTTTGAGGAAAGTCTGCCGGTCCATCCCAGGCAGCTGCGTGCTGCGTCATGCCCAGTGCGGGGGTCCGTTCCCCCCGAGCTTCTGGGCAAACTCACACCAACCTGACAAACACGACCAATGCAGCAAAATGCACAGATTTGCACACAAACACCAACTAAGAAATCATTTACATGCACACACAAGTTTTAAGCTGTCAGCAGCTCCTGTTCAAGCTGTAATGAGGAAGAAAACATCAGGAATGTGTTCGAGAGAGAGAGAGAGAGAGAGAGAGAGAGAAGACAGGCTCCACCCACAGCCCTAACATTCCTTAAGCAACTGACAAAAATCTAAAGTATAATTTAGATTTTTTTTTTAAATAATTAAATAAATCAATAAATAAAAAAATAAATTTGACCTCCAAACCAAACTCAAACCAAAAGGTCATTGCAACCTGAGTCCGAAAGTTTCGTAAGTTGGAAAATAAATACCTCACATAATGTCAGTCACATTAAAGGTCCTTGCACAAATTTCAGTCAGAAAAAGTTTTTTCACTTTTTTTGTATTCGTCATCCTTTCCTATCAAAATGCTTGGTACAGAAGCGAAAACGCAGAAAATCGAACCTGATCCGAATTTTTTATGACGGACGAACGTTTCGGAGGCAGTGTGTAAACGTGATTGACACAACATGAGGTCGTAATTATTTTTTAACGTGCGAAAATTTCTGACGAAAATTTGGTACTCAGTGTGCAATGACCTTTACACACTGTCTCCGAAACTTTCGTCCATCATAAAAAAAAAAAAAATTCCAATCGGATTCGATTTTCTGCGTTTTTCGCATCCGTAGCAAGCATTTTGAGAGGTGTTTTAACAATTCAGAGCAAGCGAAAGCCAAAATCCAGAATAGCAATTGTCAAGTTCATCTACTTCATCTCGCAGCACAAAGCTGTATATAGATCCTTGCACACTGATTTCACAGAAATGGTCTTCTTTTTAATATGTGGCTCTAGTATCGCTAGCAAAGCATCAAACTGAGCCACTGACATCCTGAAGTTGTAACGTATCTGTTTCTGTTTAGTTTCCTTTCTGCCCATATTTGGTTCTTCCTGTTTTAGTTCATGACCCAGTTCTGTTAATTAGTTATATGCATCACCTGTGTTTGATTAATCATCTAGTTTGCTCCTTTGTTTCCTGTTTCTTTATAAGTCCTCAGTTCTGCCTTTATGTTTGTCGGATATTAAGTTGTAAATGGTCTTACGTGTGTTGATGCTATTAAATATACCTTTTTGTTATCCTTTTGTGTGGGCGCCGATTACTACAACCACCGACCGTGACAGAATATCCGACCACAAACGAAGACGAGATTAACGCTCGGAATGTTGGAGCTGGTTCCCGTAGTTTGCGGGGGTTCACGCCGCCGTTCGCGGCTCGCCCCTGCTCGTGCTGCGTGGGATGTCGGGCTGCCTATCGCGGCTTACCGAGGCCATCCGTTTTGGGGAGAACGGGTTGCCATTCGCCGCTCGCCCCTACCCACCGCCCGAGAGAGGTTCGCTCCGCCTGAGACGGCGAGGAATGTTCCGCCCGCGGCGAGGAGGATTCCGCCGCAAGGGGCGATGAACGTTGCGCCGTCCGCGGCGAAGAGGATCCCGCCGTACACGGCGATGAATGTTCCGCCCGCGGCGAGGAGGA
This sequence comes from Barbus barbus, assembly GCF_936440315.1. NCBI lineage: Eukaryota > Metazoa > Chordata > Actinopteri > Cypriniformes > Cyprinidae > Barbus > Barbus barbus. The sequence goes on along the minus strand of NC_136747.1, from coordinate 28,110,418 downwards.
AGCCGCCGAAAAGGGCGATGAACGTTGCGCCAGCTGCGGTGAAGAGGGTTCCGCCGCCTACGCCTCAGGTAAAGGACAGGGGGCTATTGGATGAGGCTCTTCCCCCGGAATTCTCGGCTCCCATGCTCACGCCAGAAACTACTCCTCACCAATACCATCCAGTGCCTGCTCCTCGCCAGTGCCATCCTGTGCCTGCTCCTCGTTTGTGTCCGCCTATCCCCGCACCTCGCAAGAGGGTCCCGTCCAGCCCACCTGAGTTCCCGCTGGTCCCGTCCAGCCGTCCTGAGTTCCCGCTGGTCCCGTCCAGCCGTCCTGAGTTCCCGCTGGTCCCGTCCAGCCGTCCTGAGTTCCCGCTGGTCCCGTCCAGCCGTCCTGAGTTCCCGCTGGTCCCGTCCAGCCGTCCTGAGTTCCCGCTGGTCCCGTCCAGCCCACCTGAGTTCCCGCTGGTCCCGTCCAGCCCACCTGAGTTCCCGCTGGTCCCGTCCAGCCCACCTGAGTTCCCGCTGGTCCCGTCCAGCCCACCTGAGTTCCCGCTGGTCCCGTCCAGCCCCGCGCCTCCCGTGCGCCCTCTAATGTCTGCGCTACAAGAGCGCCCCTTTGAATCCGCGCTGCAAGAGCGTCCTCAAGAGTCCGCGCTGCAAGAGCGCCCTCCTGCGTCTCCGCTGGTCCCGTCCAGCGCTCCTTCGTCTCTGCTGGTTCTATCCAGCTTCGCGCCTCCCGTGCGCCCTCAAGTGTCTGCGCTGCAAGAGCGCCCTCAAGTGTCTGCGCTGCAAGAGCGCCCTCAGGAGTCTGCGCTGCAAGAGCGCCCTCCTGCATCTACGCTGGTTCCGTCCAGCTCCGCGCCTCCCGAGCGCCCCCAAGTGCCCGCTCCTCCAGAGCGCCCTCAAGTGCCCGCTCCTCCAGAGCGCCCTCAAGTGCCCGCTCCTCCAGAGCGCCCTCAAGTGCCCGCTCCTCCAGAGCGCCCTCAAGTGCCCGCTCCTCCAGAGCGCCCTCTAGTGCCCGCTCCTCCAGAGCGCCCTCTAGTGCCCGCTCCTCCAGAGCGCCCTCTAGTGCCCGCTCCTCCAGAGCGCCCTCAAGTGCCCGCTCCTCCAGAGCGCCCTCAGGTTACCGCTCCTCCCGAGCGCCCCCAAGAGCCCTCTCCTCCAATGTGGCCCCCAGAGGGGAACTTTCCCAAAGAAATTTTGGGGGGGTGCCATATAGTCCCAGTCTGTGTGGCCAGGCCAAAGGCCAAGGCCACAATGGACTCTGATCCACCATGGACTCCTGAGCCTCCAGATCCGCCATGGCCTCCCGAATCTCCAGTCCTGCCATGGCCTCCCAAGGCTCCAGATCCGCCATGGCCTCCCGAATATCCAGTCCTGCCATGGCCTCCCAAGGCTCCAGATCCGCCATGGCCTCCCGAATCTCCAGTCCTGCCATGGCCTCCCAAGGCTCCAGATCCGCCATGGCCTCCCGAATCTCCAGTCCTGCCATGGCCTCCCAAGGCTCCAGATCCGCCATGGCCTCCCGAATCTCCAGTCCTGCCATGGTCTCCCAAGGCTCCTGATCCGTCCTGGAGGCTCCCCTGTCCTATCCTGGTCCTGCTCCAGCCTCCAGGACGCCCGCCCCCCCTCCCCGATGTTACTGTTACGGTGCGGGACGCACCTTCCGGGAGGGGGAGATACTGTAACGTATCTGTTTCTGTTTAGTTTCCTTTCTGCCCATATTTGGTTCTTCCTGTTTTAGTTCATGACCCAGTTCTGTTAATTAGTTATATGCATCACCTGTGTTTGATTAATCATCTAGTTTGCTCCTTTGTTTCCTGTTTCTTTATAAGTCCTCAGTTCTGCCTTTATGTTTGTCGGATATTAAGTTGTAAATGGTCTTACGTGTGTTGATGCTATTAAATATACCTTTTTGTTATCCTTTTGTGTGGGCGCCGATTACTACAACCACCGACCGTGACAGAAGTAAACTTTGAATCGCCCAGGATAACCCCGCTGGGAACTCTCCTTCCTCTCTATATCTAGTCTTTTTCTCTTTTTAAGAAGAGAGAGGATGACAAAATCATTCTCACTGCTTGAAAACTCCATTTAGTACTGTTTTGCTAATTTTTTCGCAACTGATTAATTAATACGCATTGGACTCAGTGTGCAAGGTTTCTGTGCGTGACGACTTTTTAGGATAACGAATACGAAAAACGCATTAGAAAAGTTTGGACTCAGTGTGAAATCACCCTAAATAAAATAGAAATACAGTCTGCTGTTATGTTTTATTTTGTTGTATTTATATTAGTGCTGTCAAACGATTAATTGCGATTAATTGTATCCAAAATAAAAGTTTTTATTTACATAATATATGTGTGTGTACTGTGTATATTTATTATGTACATAAATACAAACACATGCATGTATATATTTAAGAAAAATATGCAATGTTTATATATTAAATATATTTATATATAATATAAAATATAAATATATATACATGCAAATACTTGTAAAATATTTACTGTATGTGTGTGTATTTATATAAACATAATAATGATAAACACAGTACATATAGTATGTAAACAAAAACTTTATTTTGGAAGCGATTAAGCGTGATTGATCGTTTGACAGCACTAATTTATATATTTATTTACTCTCCTTTATTGTCACCTGTATTACTTTGGTGGTGTAATTATATTCTGTATTTTGCACATCTAAAATGCTTTGGCAATACTGTAACACACATGTCATGCCAATAAAGCAACGTGGATGAGGGGTGGAGCTTATAAGGATATGTAAATAAATGGGAGGGATATATAAGGGGCGTGGCCTCACCTCTTATCGCCGTCCTCGTCTTTGACTCCAGCCGTTTGCGGAGACGCTGGATCTGACGGGACTCTCTGGAGAACCAGCACATCTTGACCCCTCTCCTTCAGACAGACGCGCACAACGCCCTCGCCCTGCGCCTGAGAGAACCACACACAACCCAATCACTCACTGATTCACAGCAAAACACAATGCCTATCTCACTCAAACAGACACTGACTGAAGAAATTCGTTCAAACAAATGAACATGCTCTCATTTAGACTGACTATGTGAACTGAATCAACGAGTCATTCATGAATAATTCATAATGAACATGTTAAGAAAAACTAGAATGAATACTGAGATCTTCAGTGAACACTATTAAAACACATTAAAACACAATGGTTTTCTTCCTTAAACAGATACTGAAGAAATAGTTCATTCAAAAAATGAGCATTCTGTCATCATTTAAACTGAATCACTAGATTCAATATCTGACTCAAAAGAATGAATCATTCATGATTCACTCATAATTACGTCTCATGAACATGCCAAGAAAAACTAGGGCAAATATTAAGATCTTTAGTGTATAGTGACTTAAAATTGAACATTGCCATCATTTACGTGAACAGAATCAACCCAAAAGAATGAATAATTTATGAATAATGCATAACTACTCTTAAAAAGCTAAGCTTAAATTTCAACTTGTTTGTTGCTGGAAGATTTGGAATAAAGCACACATTTATATGAACTACTTTCTTGGTGCTTTTATTATACTTTTTTTTGTCATTTCTGGACTTTCATTTACTGACTGACACAAACATGAAAATAAAACAAAAATAATGACACAATTACACATCAAAACAGTTGTCTTAAATAGAAAGTGGAGAAATAGTTCACTCATAAATGGAGCAATCTGTCATCGTGTAGTCTGGCTATGTGAACTGAATCAACTGAATCAACTCAAATCAATGAATCAATCATGAATAATTCATAGCTACTCATGAACATGCTAAGAAAAACAAGGGTGAATTTCAAGATCTTCAAGAGACTTTAATTTCAGCCTATATGTTGCATTAAATCTTGGGAAAAAATATGCTTCTATGATACATTTTTGTCATTTCTGGACATTGGCATCAAAGCACCTGAGAAACGGAGAACCAAATCAATTACCGATTGACACCAAAAATGAAAAAAATGACAATTACACACAATATTTATCTTACTTAAACACTGAAGAAATGTCAGTTCATTAATAAAAACGAACATTCAGTCACCTTTTATACAGGCTATGTGAACTGAATCAACCGATTCAATACTCAACTCAAAAGATTGAAACGTTCATGAGTAATTCATAAAGTAATGGTCCATTCATTTAGAACAGCATACAAAAAAGACAATAAAATATTGATTGGAATATGGCAAATGTTGATTCTTTCATTAAAAAGCAAAATGATTCAGTTACAAACTACACAAATACAACTTCTATTGGAAAAAACAGGGTGCAATCAAAACCAATCAGGTTTGCAAATATATCACAGCGTGTATTTCTGCTGCCAAACCCGACAAGTTTCCACATGCATTTCTGTCACACTCAAACTCTCACTTTCAGTTTTAATTAAGCAGCACATCATTAGGGAGAAACGAAAGTCATTACACTCAGAATCACAATCCTGCCCGCAAAAATATACTCTTTAAAATCAAACTCCACCAAACACACAGAAGCGCTTCATCAATCTTACAAATAACTAATGAACTTCAAAACAGTTCTTGCTAAGTGATCTTTGCATTAACAAATGAATGAAAGGCTAACTCAATCAGCTCTGAACAGCGCTTCAGCCACACACCTGACGTGTTTGTGTGTGTTTCAGACGAGTCTAGACAGCAGCGTTTGAGGAAGATAAAAGGCAGGAAAAGGATTAGGAACGTCTCTCTCACACACACACACACACACACACACCTGCCGCACAGGTGAGAATCACGACACACACATTCAGATGCACAGCGGTTTGTTGCACAAAAGAAAGACGCACATCCGTGGCATCAGAAGGCTTTGTGTTTGAAATCCGGGTCTTGATGTGGCCTGCAGGTGCAGATACTTCAAAAACTGTACACTGAAGACTATTAAAAAACCTGCTCTACGACATGTTGAATAATCACATATAATCACAATAATCTAGCAATTAAATCAAGCGACATCTGATTCATCTGTCCACATCCTTTTAAGTAAACAAAAGACTAATGCAAAAAGTAAAATACAGTAAAAATCTATTTGAAAATAAGTTTTTACTTCACACAATGATTTAATAATTTCCATTTATATACATTCGTATACCATAAACAGCATTTATCTGCATACTCTATGGTTTAAAAGTTTAGGATTTCTCTTCTGCTCACCGAGACTGCATTTGATTAAAAATACAGTAAAAATTGTGAAATATTATTTCAATTTAAAATAGCAGTTTTCTATGTGAATATATGTTAAACTGTAATTTATTGCTGTGATCAAAGCTAAATTTCCAGGATCATTATTATCAATGTTGAAAATACTTGTGCTGCTTCATATTTTTGGAAACTTTGATACATTTTATTTTTCAGGATTCTTTGATGAATAGAAAATTTATTTGAAATAGAAATCTTTTATAACATTATGAATGTTTTTACGGTCACGTTTGATCAGTTTAATGCATCCTTGTTGAATAAAAGTATTAATTTCGTTAAAAAGAACCCCATATTTGAATTGGTAGTGTATATTTTTACAGTTTTTTACTGAAATAGTACTGCTCTGAAAACTAATTAACATTTTTTAAGCTACATAAAAATATACTGTGCTGATAAATCATAATGACAGCAGGTAAATTCAGAAATGGCATCAGTCCAGATGTGTGTAAATACTGCTGTGATCAGAATGAACAGAAAAACAGGGCTGTCTGTGAGCATCCGCTGACCTGACTCATTCTCTGACTGAACACCTTCACAGGTGACAAGGTCACAAGCTCCAGAGCAGGTGGGCGGAGTCAGACAGGTGATGACACGCTGTAATGCAAGACTCAGAAGTAGGTCATCTGAACTCCTGCAAGGGTGTAAGTTTAACACCGTTTCGAAAGAAATGAGAACATGTGATGTTGAATGACTTACAATATCATCCAAAACAAAGACTGAATTAAATTAAAATTTTGTGGCTTTTAGTCAATGTTCATTAGCTTTGAGTGCATCTACACGACCGCTCAAAAATTTGGGGTCTGTAAGATTTTGTAATGTTTTTGAAAGAGGTCTCTTCTGCTCACCAAGGCTGCATTTATTTGATCAAAAATACCATAAAAACAGTAAAAATGTGAAATATTATGCTGATTCAAAATAGCTGCTTTCGATGTGAATAACTGTTCAAATATGATTTATTTCTGTGATTCAAAGCTGAATTTTCAGCATCATTACTGCAGTCTTCAGTGTCACATGATCCTTCAGAAATCGTTCTAATATACCGAGTTGATTTTCTAATATACTAATATACTGATTATCATCAATGTTGAAAACAGTTGTGCTGGTGAAAAATTTTGTGGAAATTGAACTGAGATGCATTTTATTTTTCAGATTCACAGATAAATAGAAAGTTCAAAAGAAAAGCATTTATTAGAAATAGAAATGTCTTTACTGTCACTTTTGGCCATTTTAATGCATCCTTGATAAATTAAAGTATCCATTTCTTTAAAAAAAAAAAATATATATATATATATATATATATATACACACACACACACATTTTTCTTGTACCAGACTTAATTTATGGGGACTTGATTTTTTTTTTTTAAAGCATTATGCTTCCAATTCCTAACAGCTTTTATCAGCTTCACTTGCTAGTTTTGGCATCTGTGATGTAAACTAAACATTATTAGCCATTTTAAACACAGAGCAAGTCTTACAAATACATTCCAACCCAACTTCCTTTCCTTATCAAGACATACATCAACATGAAGCAGCAAGCATTTCATGCGGTCAAAATCCAGTGAAACGTAAGAAATGACCACTGTGTGTGACAACAGCACAATGCTATCGACGCTCAAACCGCCCACAGGCTTCCAAACCGTGGACAAAATGTTCTGGAACATGTTCACTAAAATATACAATATCTGTCAGCAGCCCAAACTCTCCTCCATCCCTGAACGACCTTCAGTGGAGAGTCTGCTGCCTGCGAGATTGGTGAGCGATGATTGGTCACTTCAGCCGCCCTCCCGCGGAGCAAAGGATGCTGGGACGCCGCAGGAGTCATCTGTCAATCACCAGACCGCCGGGACGGGAAACAGATGGATTATCTACATCCAGACAGACACAAACATGACCTCTGACCTCCTAACGAAGGTCACGACCTCCTCAGAATTCACTGTTACTTCACCGGAATTCGAATTCCAAAAAAACTCCTGAAGATTCCAAAAATACTTCCAGTCTGACCACAAATTACTCAAACCGGAACAAACACGCCGTGTTTCCCAAACATTCCCCAAACACTCCAAAACAAGCCCAGATCAGATGGATTCTGCGCTGCTCCTCCCTGCAGATGTGTTTATAAAAAGCAACGCTAACAAGATTTTACTGCAGTTACGCAATTCCACAGAAAAGCACCTACATTAACAAACACTACAGGCCAGAGGCTGCTGGGAAAAAATGTTGGCGATGCAAACGATAACAAACTGTTTATCTGCAGTTTCTCTCGAGCCTTTCCAAAATCAACTGTTATGTGTGCTCATATTTAAATGTCAGTGCTGATGAAAAATACATTTTTTCCATTTTCAAGATGCCAGTGAGAGCGTTACATAACAGAAGCAGTACATTGTGAATGACTGAATGAGTCTCACAGAAGATCTGCAGGGACACAATAATAAAATAAAAATAAAACATGCCTGTGATGATGAATCTGGTCTGAAGATGCAACAGGAAAGTCGATTATTCTGTCTGGCGTCATATTTAACCACAAAACGATGAGTTTGACCAATCAGAGCGAAGTATTTCAGAGATAATGAGGGTTCAGCGCTCACCCAGAACCAGCAGCTCAAGCAGATTATATCATAACCACATCAGACCACAGCAGACGCATAAAACCAGACCATCCCATCCTCCAGTTCCTGTAGGAAAACCCCATCTCTGCTTCTCCAGGACATTACCTCATCACCTGACCTCCCAGGCCCGGCACCAGAGAGAGAGAGAGGGGGGGGTTGGTGCAGGGGGCTTTGGCCCCCCATGGACATCCCTGTGCCCCCCCCCCCAGACCGAGGGGGACGGCTGGACTTTAGTTTAGCGTGTATAGTGTAAAATAGTCTAACTGATTCCTTTTAGATGGAAAAGCTGCCCATAACTCCTGGTCTAGTATCTGTTTTCTTCGTAATAATAGCATAACGAAATAGATTTGGCAAACAATCCAGTGTATCTTCTGCTTTGGAAAGCGTCAAATGATTTTACAATGCATTTTCGCAGAGGGGAGCAAAGCAGCCAATCAAAGACATGTTTGTTGATTTCTACAACACAATGGCCAATCAGAAGTGTTTAGGTTGGAATCCACGCACTCAACACTTTTTGTCCAGCACCGAGCTCTATCATGCTCGTAACTTCATTGTAAAAAGTTTCATTGTGTTGTCAGATTCATTGATTTAAACTAAACTTTGTGAGATCGTGATGAATGAGTGACAGTTTTAATAAATTTAAAAGAAGTGCTCTTTGCATGCTGTATACGATAATATATTCAATATTTAAATAATACTTGTTTTTCATGCTTGATAAGCAGCCATGTACGACACATAGATAGCTAACTACACTATATAGATCAAGATAATAATGTCAGAAGCACAGAGTGATGATTCTGCAACCGAGCCTGGTCCAAACACAAGATTTTGGTAAGGAAACGGTTAGTAATTATTTGTATTAGCTGCCATGCCAAATCATGCACCTGCTTGCTTTTCTGTGTAATTGTAACATTTTACAATAAGGTTCCATTAGTTAATGTATTAAAGTGTTAGTGAATTATTGTAAAGTGTACCCAAATAATGGAATCTGAGTGTTTACTTGAAACCAACCGCAATCCCCCCCCGCCCAAGAAATATAAAAGTCGTGCGTCCTGGCGCCGGGCCTGTGACCTCCCCTGCTTTCTTCTTCCTCTCAGTCTCACGTTTACAGTACATTTATGCATTTGGCAAATGCTTTTATTGAAAGTATTCAGGGTTTGCATTTTATCAGTTCACGTATAAAAAAAAAAACTTTACCTGCACAGAATTCTTTAAAAAAATAATCATAAAAAAATATTACATACAATCTTCTTTTTGATTTAGAACATTTCTTTGAAAGAAATAAACACTTTTATTTAGCAAGGATGTATTATAATGCTAATATGTATTGTTAATTAGGCATTATAATGTATAATAATGTTACAATTTATATAATAAAATATAATATTACAAAATATTACAAATATATGAATTGTAAATGATTTCTGAAGATCATGTGACACTGAAGACTGGAGTAATGATGCTGAAAATACAGCTGCGCATCACAGAAATAAATTACAGTTTAACAGATATTCTATACAGTATAGAAAACAGCTATTTTAAATTGTAATAATATTTCATTTTTAATCAAATAAATGCAGCCTTGGTGAGCAGAAGAATCTCTTTCAAAACGTTAAATTCACTTTTAATTGCATCTTTAAATGCTTTTTTAAATGCTTCCTAAGCATAATGTTTTTTTCTAAGAAAGCATCACTAGCTTGAGCGGTTGTGTTTAACTACAGACCGCATTGCTCTGTTAATGACAGTGTGTGAGGATCAGCGGGACAGAGGTGTGTGTTTAAGTCTCCACCTGTCCTGCGGTTCAGGGGTTGAGGTTGGTTCTCATGCTGGGTGGGGATCGAGTCCAGAGACCTCGCTGATGTACAGAGAGCACAGGAAAAGCCAGAGGAAGCACTCAGTGTTCCCTTCCTGTGTTTCTGTACAGAGAGCGATAGTGTGTGCGTGTGTGTGTGTGTGTGTGTGTGTGTGTGCACGCTGCGTTTCCTTAATTACACCAGAAAGTTGTACAGAAAACTCCCATGATCCTGGAAAAACCAAAGGACACGATCTTTACTCTAACAATGCAGCAGAACCGAAACACACCAAACAAACTCCACCTAAAGTCACAGCACAAGCCCTGCTCTCCGTAAGGAAATCCCGTGCGCAACTGTGGGAATGATTTGATCACAAAGATCTTTTTAGGAAAAAGATGGTTGAATGAATCTCATATTCAGGAATTGGGCTGACTCCACGTCTCCAGACATCATCCTGGTTTACATAAGACCTGAAACCACACGGTCATGAAGAGGGAAAAGAAACAATACAACACTTCTGTCCAAATCAAACACGAGATGTATAATGTCAGTCCAAAAACAGATCTGGAGAACTTTATCGCTATCAGAAGACATGGAGAACATTACTTAAATAGAAAGCAGTTGGCATTCTCTCTTTCAGAACGAAAGCTATGCTTGACTTACAGGTGCTTTCTAATTTTCAATCAAAACTAATGTTATTTTTGCTGCAGGCAAGTGTTTGTAATTTAAGACTAGGAGTGCCCCTTCAATTTATTAATTATTTAAAATATATATGTTTTTTTTTTATATATATAAGACTGTTTCTATATAAGGGATGTTATTCTTAAATAAATAAGTGAAGGTAAAACTATTAAAATAATTTTTGTGATTTGAAATAAAGATTAAATTAAATATAAATATTATTTGGAAAACTTAAAGTTCGAAGGAGCGAAAATGAGGAATGTTGCCTTGGCAACTAACTGGAACAAAATTATTTTAAGATGAAATATTAAAATTACTATAATTAAAACGCAAACTGAAAATATGAAAATAAAAGATAATGAAAAATGTGAATAAATACTAGAAAAATATATACACAAATTAACACTATCATTCATACACCAAATTTAAAGTAAAAAAAAAGACAAAAGCACATAAAATTAGTCAAACTAAAATTAAAATGAAAACTGAAATTATAAAAAAACTAATATTATAGATAAATAAAATATTATAGAAATAATACTAAAATAACACTAATATTTAAATAAGCCATGTCAAACGATTAATCGTGATTAATCACATCCAAAATAAAAGTTTTTGTTTACATAATATATGTGTGTGTACTGTGTATATTTATTATGTATATATTTATATTCATATAATTCATATTACATATAAATAGGCCTATATTTAATATATAAATGTAACATATTTGTCTTAAATATATACTGTATGTGTGTGTGTGTGTGTGTGTGTGTGTGTGTGTGTGTGTGTGTGTAATAAATATATAATAAAGATATATAATATAAATCACGATTAATCATTTGACAGCACTAATTTAAATACTGCATTTCCAATATTTGATCAGTTTGTTGTTAGACTGTATGTAAACAGCATGTGGAATGGAGATGGACACCTTCAGCCGTGTGATCTGTGACACCAGAGCAGCGAATCCTACACCAGATCACGTGAACATGAGCTCCAACACTACAGTTCATCCACCAACAACACCTTACAAACACAAATCGCCACTCGCAGTCCATCCTACCTCCTTAAACTCATGCATTTCTGAGAGAAAAGGAAATCAAATGAGGCAAGGCAAAGACGTTCCTAGAGACTGATAATCACACTCACGTACTTATTTCATGTATAATTTGCATAATTACTTTAACTTAAGTTTTGAGAAACGTACAGCATGTTAAGTTAGACAAAAACATATTGCTTTTTATTTTTAATATAATTATTATTATTATTACTACCATTTTATTATTATTTGCACATGTATTATTATTATTAATAATGTTAATAATGTAATATATTGGAAATATTTATTTAGCAAAATAAATTTTCATAATTGCAATGGAGTAAATAATAATAAATTAACTAAAATATTTTCTTTATTATTATAATTATTGAAAATATTGCAATTATTTATTTTGCAAAACAAATTTCCATGAATACAATAGTGCTAATAATAATAATAATAAAACTATAGCACATTATTATTACTGCAAATACATTGCAATTATTATTTAGGAAAAAATAGCATGAATATAATAGTGCAAGTAATAATAATAATAATAATAATAATAACTATACCACATTACTATTATTATTATTGCAAATAAATTGCAATTATTTATTTTGCAGAACAAATTTGCATGAATACACTGGTGTAAATAATAATACTAATAATATAACTGTGTAAAATATTAGTAAATTAATTAAATTAATAGTAAATAAATAAACAGTACTATAAATTAGTAGCAAAATATTCCCAATTAATATGAAATAATTGCTATAGCATAAGTATTATTATTTAACTCTAATTGTGCCAAAATCCTACAAATGTATAAATCAGTTATCAAAGACTTAAGTATGAAAATACTTAAGGTGGTTTTCTTTATGAAACTTAAAATTCTTCTCCTGTGATATCAGCTTATAAAACTCCCTCTGGTTCTTTATTTTAAGAGTGTACGAGCAGGAGCTTTAGAAAGCAGGACTCCAGAAGTGTGTTTTAGAAACACCTCAACAGGTTGATATCTGGTGAGTTTGTCATCCTCATGTGACCCCTGACCGCTGTTGTCATGCCAACAGGCTCAGGTGCGCCCGAGGGCCGTCCTACCTGAGCGGAGCGGTCCGGGAGCCGGTAGTTCTGGTTCTGGAGGAAGCGATAGCCGTCTTTGGCCAGTCGCTGGACCATCTCCAACCGCGAGAAGTCATCCGGAGCCCGGAGAGCGCAGACGCCCGCCTGCTGCAGAGAAAATAGATACTTCAGTCCACAGTCCCACGACATCTCAGCCGGAGTTACTGCCAGAGACACAGAGAACACACAGCCATGCTCTCTCTCGCTCGCTCATCTGCCTGAGTCACTTTCCTCTGGAAGAGACTCTGAACGCATTGAGAGTGTGTGAGAGGGACAGAGGGGGAGGGGTGTGGCTGTGTGGCTCCGCCCACAGGAGGCGGGGGCAGATGATTGACAGCATCTACAGCACACCTTAGAGAACGAGAGAGACTTTGGGTGCTTTACTACTTGGAATCATATTTTGTGTTTCTATCAATTGCTTGCACTTCACATTATTGATTTGTTACTTCAAGTAACAGGTTGTAAAACAACAACAACAACAACTAAGAAACCAGCAGTGAATTTTGTACAGAAAAGTGGACATAAAAAAATATTTAAAAAATATAAAAAGTAGATGAACAACTTGAAGTGAATAAAAATTAAAAATGTGTTCTTGCCAACTAACTGAAATAAGTTTAAGCTGGAGCATTAAAATTACTAATTGGAAATAAATAAAAACTAAACCTAAAACTGAAATTAAAAATAACAATAATAAAAATAAAACTTAAATAGTATCACAAAAAAAAGACAAAATCATAAAATAATGTAACTAAAATGAACTAAAACTGAAAAGATCAAATAAAAGCTAATTTGTGGTGTTTATTTTGTATTCTATATTTTCATTTGTATTGATAAAAATACTGTACTTCAAACAAATATGCTAATGAAAAAACTGAATCAAAGACAGATGATTGACAGCATCTACAGAACGAGAGAGACTTTGGGTGCTTTACTTGTAATCATATTTTGTATTTATATTCAATTTCATTTCAGTTGCTTGCATTGAGTTCACATTATTTATTTGTTACTTAAAGCAACAGGTTGTGGAAAAAAACAACTAAGCAACCAGCAGTGCATTTTATACAGACAAACACCAGCAGTGTTGCCATTATATAAAACTAAATAAAACTATTAAAAACATATTTTGTTAATTGTAATAAAGCTGACTTTAAATAAAATATAACAATTAGATTAGAAAAAAAAATGCTTCCTTGCCAACTAACCAACTTGGAAATAAATAAAAACTGAAATTGAACTAAACCAAAACTGAAAAAAAATTAAATAGTAAAAAAAAAAAAAAAAAATTACTAATAAAAATGACAAAACCACAAAATTACAAATTGAACTAAAATTGAAAACTGAAAATATAAAAAATCTAATTCTATTCTGTTTATTTTGTATTGCACATTTTCATTTGTATTGATAAGAAATACTGTACTTCAAACAAATATGCTAATGAAAAATATTAAACTCAAATAAAAATACATTAAACCTAACTAGTAACATTTATAAAAAAATGATAGAAATGACAAAAGTGCAAAACTAAAACTAAAATCGAACTCAAAACTGAAAATAAAAATTGTATTAATTTTATTTAAAATATTAATAAACCTATAATGGTAGTTTAAGTTGTGCTTATTTTCAATTGTAAATTCTCATTTGCATTGATAAAAAATATTGTACGTAAAACAAATTGAGTAAAACTTAAAGCTATATAGAAATATTAAATATTAAAATATATTTTTAATTAACAAAAAAACAAGGAAATTAAAAAAGCATGTAACAAAATTACCAAAACTAAAACTACAATGAAAACTGAAAATATAAAAATGATTAATGAATTAAAAACACAATTCTTCAGAAACTGTACAAACATAGTACTCAATATTGCCTTTTTCTGTACTTTTAGTATTTTACAGCTTTTATATGAATAATCCTGCCAATAAAGCTTTGTCTCTATTTTGGAGAGAAGCCAGTGTTGTTATCGTTAGCTAAAACAAAAACTTTTAAAAATCATTTTGAAATAAAGTTGAAATAAGATATATATATTTTTAGATGAAAAATTAAAATTAAGAATAATAAAAATAGAAAAGCTATAGAAACAGAAATAATAAAGCACATTAAATTACTAATAAAAGCTCAAATTAAAATGAGAGCTGAAAATATGAATAAATAGTCAAATATTAATAAGGCCGGCACTAGCAGATGATCTGAGAGAGAACAAGCTCAAATCCTGAACACACACAGATAAAGCTCATGTCTGTCAGTTATCACCAGAGTCCTGAGTGTTTATTTATTTACTCAGCGCTGTGTTTGGATTGGCCCGAAGCACCGCTGGTTTCCTGTGAGCTAAACCGCCTTCCCACAAAACCATCCCAGACCAGCACAGACCGGACCGAAGCAAAACAGACACACAGCGCTGTCAAAATACAGCAGACTGCCGTTCAGAACAACACAAGCTGCAGCTCATGAACATGTGATCAGAAACTCTTACTCTGAGCTAATAGTGATGCAGATCATGTGACCAAACACAACGGCTGCTTCAGAGACCACGTTTGAGATGAACCGGTGGTATTGTCTTTAGCGCGGTTTGCTGAGCAAATCCTCACTATTAGTGCTCAGACTTCTTTGCCAATAAAAACTCGAGATTTTAATTGAAACACACTGCAATATTGCACTGAAAAGTGAAGAACCAAGTATTTAAAAAATCATTTTAAAATAATTTAATTATTAAAACGTAATTAAATTACTTCATTATAATTTAGTTATTTAAAAAAATATAATAGTATTATATAATACATTGTATAATCATTTTAATACAATTTAATAAACATAAATAATACAATAACATAAGTGACAACATACAGCTCAAGCTATACATTTGTTTCTGTTTTTGTGCCAATGCAACTTTAAGGTTTAACTGAAAATAAATGAAAATTAAAATAAATATTATTTTAAAAATAAGCTAATTAATTTACAAAAACTATAATTCAAATTAATTATTTTTATCATTGCATTTATCATATTCTTGCATAAACTGTGAATAATTAATGCAACAACAGAAAATGAAAAAACCCAAAAGTTCAACAGCAATATTGCTTTAAAAATTAATTCCTTTAAAAACATACAATTTAAAAAAGAAAACAAATGTCTAAACTGTAAAGAAATAATGCAAAAATATTCATTCAAAATACAAACTAATTATTTTATATATCATTTATTTTATATTAAAATATTAAATAATTAATAATAATATTAAATAAACAGAACGTCCTTGTTTAACTGTAAAGAACTAGGAGCATCCTGCAAATTTGCATGAAAATTATTATGCATTTATTTAAAATAAATAATAATAAAAACTTTTCAAATTAAACAATTAAAAAATTTTAAACCGTTACTTTTAGATGATACTTTTTATGTATATTTAAATTATAACAATAAAATAAAATACAAAAATAATTTAAATAAATAAAATGTAATTATTTTTATATAAATAATTTATATGACAATTATATCCTTGCGTAAACCGTAAAGAATTAATGCATCAACAACAACATCCACAACATTCAGCTCCTCAAGAAACAACACACTTAAACAGCATAAATCACATTGTAATACTTTAGTTTTGTGTCTTGTATATTTTTGTTGTATCATTCAGTAAGACACACTTAAGATATAAGGAGAACCCTAGTGACTAAGAGATGCAAACAAGTCTGTGTGACTAAAATTGACTTCATTAAACGTGAAAATTGAGTTTGAGACCAAAACTGAATGTGCAGCGCTGACAGACGATAGAGCAGAGCAGAAGATAACGAGAGCCAGACAGAGCCGTTATTACCTTGACTGTAATTATGGGCTAATGAGCGTCCACTAACCACAGAGGAGAACTAATCAGATCCCAGCCTGCTTCACCACACACACACACACACACACACACACAGAGGCACATAGAAACACACACACACACACAGAGACTCACAGAGAGACACACAGAGACACACACACACACACAGAGAGAGACTCACAGAGACACACACACACACACACACACACAGAGAGAGACTCACAGAGACACACAGAGACACACACACACACAGAGACACACACAGACACACACACACACAGACACACAGACACACACACACACACACACACACACAGACACATAGACACACACACACACACACACAGAGACACATAGACACACACACACACACACACAGAGACACATAGACACACACACACACACACACACACACACACACAGAGACACATAGACACACACACACACACACACACACACACAGTGAGTCCCTGTGAACTTCATTAGCTTGATATGGTGATGCAAACCGACCTCAACACTTCCTGTCCCTCACACAGCAACTTCCTGCTGGACAACAACAGTTACACAAGACCATTAGTGTGTTACTCTGAGACCAGACCATCAATCATTCAGATCCAGAGGAAGAGCTCTCCTACGTTTGAAGACGCAGAGAGACCTTGACTACTTTCTGAAGCCCACACACACACACACACTCGCTTCATGAAATAAACATGACTGCACATGTAATCTCATGTACTTTCAAATACGCCCACAAATGTCATGTAACTTCATGAAAAGCAAGTTGACAGTGAATTAGGACGCTCTCGCTCTCCGTGAATCACCAGAACATCAATCTGTAGATGTCTGAATGTCATCTTATAGGTGTTTTTGAGAACACATTTTTATGTTTTATAAAGAAGTCTCTTCTGCACATCAAGGCTGCATTTATTTCATCAAACATACAGTAAAAACTGTAATATTGTGAATTATATTTTGGCTTTTGGCTTCTCTCCTCAGGTCACAAGAGGGTGCATCGAGCAAAATAATACTCAAAATATCAAAGTAATAAAATAACACGACTATCTTTGAAAAAAGTGAATATTTAAATAATGTTTATAAACCATATGTGACCCTGGACCACAAAACCAGTCATAAGTGTCAATTTTTTTTAATTGAGATTTCTACATCATCTGAAAGCTGAATAAATAATCTTTCCATTGATGTATGGTTTGTTAGGATAGGACAATATTTGGCCGAGATACAATGTGCACGAACGTAGCGATGCAATGACGTCACTTAAATGAGCCACAAACTTCAACGTTAATATACTTTTTCTCTTTACAGTTAGATATATAAGATACAACTATTTGAAAATCTGCTAAATTATATCAAAATATTAAGAAAATCGCCTTTAAAGTTGTCTTAGCAATGCATATTACTGAACAAAAATTAAGTTTTGATATATTTAAGGTAGGAAATATACAAAATATCTTCATGGAACATGATGTTTACTTAATATCCTAATGATTTTTGGCATAAAATAAAAATGGATAATTTTGACCCATAAAATGTGTTTTTGGCTATTGCTACAAATATACCCCAGCGACTTCAGACTGCTTTAGTGCTCCAGGGTCACATATATAATTACTTAAGTTGCTTAAAGAATTAGAAACTAAACAGCATGATGTATGTAGCCTGTGTATAGTTTAATACAAAGGACCAAATTTCAATCACAAAGAGTACTTTTTATTTCAAAAACATGAGATGCAGTGGGATGGGAAAAAAATGCCATAAAGTCTCGAGACATGTTCTTTAAAAGTGGAACTTAAATAAATTTGACATGCTTTCTAAACATGCGGCTCTCATGACGCGAGTGCAACGTAATAGAGGTCCCTATAGAAAATGTGATAAATATGTGTTCTGTGTGAACAGTTTCGTTCCAGTTTTGCTGTAAACAACATCTTCTCTGCATTGATGTTCTATTTTTCCACAATATTTTGAATGAACAACATAGCAGCGCTGCATCTACTGGATAAGCTAAAAAAGCATTAAATGCAATGACAGCTACATTATTATCGCATCTCGTGCGCCACCGATAAAGCTGCCTGACGCACACCTAAAATTCAAATGCAACGTTTTTGCGTTTGAATGTGGATTTTTATTTTAAAATCGATAAATATTCGAAATTTGAATTTTTTAATATACCGATTCAAAATTTAAATAGAAAACAGCAATTTTTAATTGTAATAATATTTCAGATTAGTACTTTATTTTTTATCACATAAATAAAAGACTTTTTTCCATTTTTTTTTCAGTCAAATTGCTTTATTTAAATTTTTCATGTAAAAAATTATTTAAACTCAGATCAATATTTCATGTCCATTTATTTATTTATTTGCCAATCAGCCACTTCATGTCAGGGTTTTTTGCGATAACGACCATCTGCACAATTTTCCTTATGTATTTTTTTATGACAAAATGTATTACATTATTAAAGATGCTGTCCATTAGTCTGCCTGTTGCCTCTTATTTATTATGTTTGGCATGCTGTATCATGTATGCTGGCTTGCTTACTGCCTGCCTGCTGCATTATATATGTTAGCATGTTAAACTGAAGCATGCTGCACAACTAGTGTACTTCATACAGTCACCATATCGTTGATCAAGCTACATTTTCAGCATGCAAAAATTTCAGAATATAACCGAGGCTTTACAGAGAGGAGGTAAAAAATGTTTGGAAAAAATTGTAGTTAAAGGTGTTTTTGCAACGTTTATCATACAGAATCATAAAAATAAAGACACTTTTTATCACCACTTTGCATAAAAAAACATACCTTTTATTTCTTTAGGTGTAAAATATTTGAATGAGGAATAAATGTATGGAGTGCATCTTTATTTGTGTGTGTTTACCTGGCTTTTGTCTTCAGTGGGTTTCTGCGGTTCTTGAGGAGAAGCGTCTGATGCCTCCGAGCTTTCGTCTTCTGACACTAGAGTAAAAATCAGAAGGACACAGACAATTAACAGTGAAGTCAAAAATAAATCAATTATTGTTGTTTTGTTGCAAAAACACCTCGACTAAGTGAAGAAACATAGTTTGATATGACCATCTTACTTGACTTCTTGGCTTTCCTGGCGAGAGCAGCAGCGAGTTCATTCTGCACCTGAGGTAAAAACACACAGCATCTCTGAAAGTAATCCAGTGAAAGCACAAGAGTACAGTGTCTTTAGTTCATTCTACAAGCAGATGAAAGCATTGCCTCAGACAGCAGGGGCTCATGGGATACTGGAGGAGGACAGCTGTGTGGAGATTAACACTGATTCAACACTCGCTTCGGTGACACAGTTAGGCATTTAACCTACTTCACAAGGAATTATATCATCAGAATTCAGTATAGACTACCAAAGCTGAGCATGTGTGTTTATTTGACATGTATTGTGGGAAATGTGCTGATGATGCGGCTAATAATCAGGCTGATTTACAGGGTAATGCATTATGTTTCAGGGGTAACACATAACAAATATTATTACTTTTATTTATTTAATAATAATAATAGATGTAGGAAAAATACTTGTTAATTTCCATAACATAATCAGTAATCAATTAAGCAATTTGTAGGCAAAATATTTATTTTAATAAATTAATTTGAAATATTATATATTACATTTGATTACATTTGTTTACACGTATATACTATCAGAAAACACCTAGAATGTTTTTGTAAATTAAATTAAATTGAAAAAACAATTCTAATATATATAATATATATATATATATATATATACAACTTTTATTTATTTATTTAATTTTCTGGCATACAAAATAATCGAAAAGCTCTCTTTTGCATTTCATCATTGAACATTTTTTAAATTGTTTTTAATGTTTTAAAGAAAGGGACAGACGTATTATGTGCAAATTAGGTCAAACACTTTTGCGCATTAAAAATAATATCAAATAGAAATTTTTAATAAAAAGCAAAAACAGATAGTGAAAAATAAAAATTTAAGTAGTGCAAAAGAAACTAAAACTAGTAATTTTCCTCATCATTAGTAATTTCCATTAAGATTAATAACACTGATGAATCAGATGAGTATAGTAATTAATTAATTTAAGGAATATGACAATAAACAGTAATTAATTTGTAGCTAATATATTTATTAGCTGAACTTCAAACAATTAGTATTATTATTTTATTGTTATTTTTAATTATATATTTTTAAATATGTTTTTATATATTATTTTATATATATATATATATATATATATATATATATATATATATATATATATATATAAAGAAAAAATTATTAATACAAACAATTAAATATTATAAAAAGTACAAAGAAAAATAATAAACAATACAATTTGTGTTAAAAAAAATAGAAGATGTAATTACTTTAGATTTTGTTCATTTCAGGGATATTTCTGAAAGTGTAGATTTTCCGGTGGATCTGAATAATGTGAGCAGCAGTGTCAGTGGTTCACTGGCGAGCGAGCACTGAGTGAGATGGATGTTTCTCTGTGCTGCTGTCAGACGAGTGTGTGTGTGTGTGTGTGTGTGTGTGTGATGGATGAGACTCTTTGAGGCTGCAGTGGATCTTTACACACACCAGAGGACTGAAGACACAGTCAGGGATCAGAGGTACGCTTACCGTGGACGTGAGTCTCTCCAGAGCCTTCATCTGCAGGATCTCGCTGCAGATATCACGCTTTCTGTCCGGGTCTTCCTCGGGTCTGAGGGAGAGAAAACACACACACACACACGCGTGAGCCGACCTCTGTGTTAGATAAGCAGCAGATGTCATGTTCAGAGTCGGCTCTGTCCCAAATGGTGCACTTGATGTGCACTAGAGTGTCAGTTCAGGTTTGCCCTTGATGCACAACTGGACCAAGTATGCACTAATGTGGATTACTACTGTCAGTATAAGCTGCGTTATTTCATCAAATTGTTGGCAAGAACAAAGGACACCATTTGGGACAGAAACACTAGTGCACTATCTATGAATGCTAGTATACTATCTAGTGTACAGTATATATTCAGCAATGACCACTGACTGTGAGACAGCTTTCCATGATAATATCACGATGTGTAAATTCAGAGAGCGCAACCAGGGTTATTATCATTAACTAAAACTATTTTTTTTCTTGAAAAATTTACTGCAATAATTAAAATAAAATAAAATGAAATATCAGATGGAAAACTTAAACTTGCCAAGGCAACATTTATAATTTTCATTTAAGTTTAACACAAAAATTTCTAAATTTATTAATAGAGTAAATAAAACTAAATTAAACTAAAACTGAAATAAACATATACAAACCTAAACAGTAATATTAAAAAAAATAATAATAAAAAGACAAAAGCACATAACAAAAAAAAGACTAAAATTAAAATGAAACCTGAAGGTCTAAAAATTCAAAATATTAATAAAAGCCATAATAGTTGATACTACAATATAATTCAAAATAGCATAAATCTAAAAAATGCACATACTGTGCACACAATACATACTGCGTACTGAAAAAAAGCCCTGGCTCTCTGCTGCCTCCTGCTACTGGTGCACTGCATTACATAAATCCTGTATATAAGGTTAATCCACATTTAAGGTCTGTTGGACAAAATATAGGCAAAAAACACCTATTGTTATGACCACAACCCCACGGCACACTTGTACTCTATTATTAATAATAAAAAATTTTTTGGCTGCATACACTCTCAAAAATAAAGTGCTTAAAAGGTTCTTCAAAGCGATGCCATATAGAAGAACCATTTTTGGTTCCACAAAGAACCATTCAATCAAAGGTTCTTTAAAGAACCATCTCTTTCTTACCTTTTTATAATCTGAAGAACCTTCTTTCGCCACAAAGAACCTTTAGTGAAACAGAAAGGTTCTTCAGATGTTAAAAGTTCTTTATGGAACCAAAGGTTCTTCTATGGCTTCATGATGCACCTTTATTTTTAAGAGTGTAGGGTTCTCAAATTACTAAAGATATATATTTATTTTTACTATAGTTGCTTCAGATCAGTGTTTTAGGTTCATTAAAGCACCAGATCATTTTCCTAAAGAATAAAAACATATATTAGATGGTTCCTTGTGCATTATTATATTATATTGTATTAAATTATATTATATTATTTCAAATATTAGCTGAACAACTACAAAAATGTATCAAAACCATAAATATAGTATTAAGCATAGCTATTTAATACTTACAAATGTATTTTTTATGAAATACATAAATCTTAATTTTTTTAGAATAAATAGATTTATTATATTTTATTATTTAATATTTAATATTAAAATATTTGTTCATAACTAGCTGAATAGAAAAATTAAAAATTAAAAAGTAGTTTTAAAAAATACATATTTAATATAAAAATAAAATGAAATAAAAATAATGTTTACAAAATAATTTTATTATATCTAGTTAAAGATGTCTATACAATAAATAGATGAATAAATACATGAATATGTAAATAAAATTTAATTTTTGTTGTAAAAATGTGTTTATATAATATATTGTGTTAATTTTTTAAAGAAAATATTCTGGTGCTTTAATAAACCCCAAGCACTTGTATTTATTTATTCAATTATTTTGTATATAATAATAATAATATTTACAAAATGTTTATATTTTTTTAAACAATACAATGAATAAATATACAAAATAAATGACTAAATAAATACAAAAATAAGTCAGTGTTTGGGGTTCTTTAAAGCACCAGAATATAAAAAAAAGACAAAAATAAAAAATGTTCTACACGCATCTAATATCTTCTTATTTTTAAGAGTGTAGAGCAGATTGTGCAATAAAGGCCTGAGAGCTGCTATTATCCAGGACAAATGAAACCTTCATGTCTCACACACGGCTCAAACTGGGCCAGCGAGTTTGAGAAGTGGGCCAAAGTTTCTCTCTTCTCCTGCACCATCACTCCATTCATCACAGCATCTCACCTCCTCCAGACACCGCGGCTGAAGTGATTCGCAATGGCAGCGACTTCTAAACGAATCAGCCACGATTGCACGAGATTGCAATTCACACACTCTCACATGCCTGCATGCAAACACACACACGGGCAGGCAAATGAAGATATAAACGCACACACATACGCAAATGCACGCTCATTCTGCACACAGAAGCATTACTAGTTTCACAGAGCTGAAGATAAAATTCAAATAACATGCAAATGAGGCGTGCGGCGCGAGGTGTGTGTGTGTGTGTGTGTGTGTGTGTGGGTGGCTGAAAGCGAGGCAGTATCCAAACAATCCTGGCTAAAAGCGTCACTCCTGTAGCTCCAGGGGTTTCAATTCAGCCGAAGAGACGGTCACGACCGGCACAAAGCAAACCAACAGAACACACATTCACATCCACACAACAGAAATGACCAATAAATAATCAAATAAACACTCGATAAAACAAATACAATTCATTTTTATTCAGTTTAGTCCTAAAATTATTTTTGTATTACTTTTTCCTTTATTATTTTGTGTCTTTATATTTATTTTAATTTTAGCTACATTTAAAATGTAATTTAATTTGAATTCTGTATAATGTATCTATTTATATTTAATCTTTATTCTATCTATTTTTTTATTTATTTTGTTTTTATTTGTATATTAATCTGTAGTATGGAAACAAAATATATGCAGGAAAAATAAATGAATGTATAAATATAAAAACAATAAAAACATAAAATATACAAATAAATAAATAAATAAATGTGATGTAATAGGAAAATAAACAAAGTAATAAATGACTTAAAACAAATACAAAAGTAATTTGTAATTTGTTCTAAATGCAGTCAATTTAGTTCTAAATGAATTTTTGTATTAATTGATTTCATTTATTAATTATTTTCTGTATTTATTATATATATTTAACTATATATTTATTAGTTCTAACTATATTGGTTATACTTTTTTAATTTATTTATTTCTAATAATGAAATAAATGCATGTGGGAATAAATATATACATAAAAATAAATAACACCAATATAAAAACAATAACAACATATATGAACAAATCAAAAATAAATACAAGTAATAATAGAAAAATAAATAAAGGAATAAATGACTTGATAAAACAAATACAGTTCATTTTTATTCAAATTTATCCCTAAATTTGTTTTTGCATTTTTTTTACCTTTATTATTAATTTTCCATATTTATTTTTAACTTTATGTTTATTCTTTTAAACTTTATATTTTAGACTTCCTTTAACTTATTTTTTTTTTATTTATAATTTATAATTTATAAAAATAAATAAACACATTAATATAAATATAATAAAAGCATAAAATAAAAATACAGTTAAAAATAAAAAACACTAACAAATAAAGGAGGGAAAGTAATAAAAAAATTAATTCAGGGCTCAATTTAATTAAAAATGTATTTTGTTTGTTTTAGGAAATAATTTATTCCTTTATTTATTTTCCTATTAATTATTCATTCATTTATTTATTGTATTCTGTCCTTTATAAAACCACACACACACACACACACAAATGCAGCAGTAACAAAATTCAGACTCATTTTACCATCTTTTGCATGTTGCATCATTCACTCTAATATAACAAACCTCACTTTCCAAAACATTTTCACTACGGTGTCGACATCAAACTGCTTCTACAGAATTGCTCTGCCCATAACTAGCCCTAACCAGTCCTGCCAGCTGGTAAAACCTGTAACTAACCACACAACCATTCAAAAGTTTTTTTTTCATTTTGATAGAAAAAAATTACCAACAAATGTGGCCTTTATTGTCAATGTCTAAAAAAGGCAGCATTCAACATCTACAAAGATGCTTTGTTGGCGACGTTTATGAATCGAACTGTTTGTTTGTGTTTTTTGCATGCAGCGCAATAGAAAGATGCACTGTCTGTTGATATTCTCTGCAGCATCATCCAGTATTTTGATCTCATCGCATTCAATTGAAAATGCAAGCTCAAAACTCGGGCCATGAGGGTATTGCAGCACGGTAATCTCAGCAATATCATTTTGGTTTGATCTCATTTGGTTGTCTTGTGCGCGAGGATCTGGTTTCTGCTTGAATACGCTGCGGTCTGTGATGAGAGCGGCGCAGGCGAAGGGGATCTGGATGATTGGGTCGGAGCGCGACTCATCGAACGGACAAACCATGTCACTTCCAATTCTGTCAGCGAGGGAAAAAACTGCTGGCGTGGACGAACAACGCCGTCCCATGTTCACCTTCCTGAAAATGACATCAACTGTCCGTTCAGATTTAATCTGGCGCTTCACATCTCTCTGTGCTCCGCTCAATCCAATCTCAAAGTATTGCCTTCTCAATCTCATCGTCTGCACCCAAGACACGGTTAAACCAATCAAATGCTTTAATCTACACGCAGTTTAGTTCAATCCAATCGAGCTCGACTCAGTGACCCACAAATGGGTTGCTATAATCAGAACTGGAAAACATGCAAATCAAAAAAATTATATAATTCTGCGTAAAAGGGAGAAAACACTTCCCATATCTAATTGATTTTTTTAAGTCACATGGACATTTTTAGGAGGTGTGGAGACATTTTTAGGATTTTTAGGGGATTTGGAAATAGTAACCACTTACTTAAATCACATAAATAAAATAATTACCTATGTGGAAACCCTACTGTGACAGTACTATACAGAAATACACTACCGCTCAAACTTTGGGCTTGGTTTGAATCTCTTCTGCTCACCAAGGCAGCTTTTATTTGATCAAAAATACAGTAAAAACAGTAAAATTGTGAAATATTATTGTGATTTTAAATAGCTGTTTTCTCTGTGAATATATAGTCAAATGTAATCTATTGCTGTGATCAAAGCTGAATTTTCAGCATCAGTCTTCAGAGTCACACGATCCTTCAGTAATCAGTCTAATATCCTGATTTGCTGCTCAATAAACATGTCTGATTATTATCAATGTTGAATACAGTTGTGCTGCCCAATAATTTTGTGGAAACTGTGATGCATTTTATTTTTCAGGACTCACAGATGAATAGAAAGCATTTATTTGAAATAGAAATCTTTTGTAACATTGTAAAATGTCTTTACTGTCACTTTTGATCAATTTAATGCACCCTTGATGAACAAAAGCATAAATTTCTTTCAAAAATAAAATCTTACCAACCCCAGACTTTTTGAATGTTAGTGAATAACTTCAAATAAATGATCTAAAACATGATCAGCACTAATGATCTGTGAGAAAGAAAAACCAATCTAAAGCTCATATACATGATGCTAAATACACTCACACAAAACAAACACACACATAGTTCATTTCCTTCTTCCATGAGGATGATTTGTGGTTTAACAGGGGAAAACAAAGCAAAAGGTCATGAGAACAATTGGTTTCCTGTTGTATTCAAATCAAACACAAGAAAGACAATGATGGAAACTAATGCGCTGAACAGTATATACTCAGTATATACTCAGCATAAACTGATACAATATTCTGTCATATAAATATAAAAAAAAAATAAAAAAAAGATGTGTGCGCATATACATACAGTATATATATATATATTGCCGCTCAAAAGTTTGGGATCAGTAAGATTTTTAATGTTTTTTAAGGGAGTCTCTTCTGCTCATCAAGGCTGTATTTATTCAATCAAAAATACAGAGAAAACTGTAATATTGTGAAATCTTATTGAAATGTCTAATATTGGTTTCCTATTTTAATATAAAAATATGAAGCAGTCATCGGTTTCCGACATTGATTATAAATCAGCATATTAGAATGATTTCTGAAGGATCGTGTGACAATGAAGACTGGAGGAATGCTGAAAATTCAGCGCTGCGTCAAAGAAATAAATTACATTTTAAAGTAAATTAAAATAGAAAACTGCTATTTTAAATTGCAATAATATTTCACAAAATAATAAAATCAAATAGATACAGCCTTGATGAGCAGAAGAAACATAAAAAATCTTACTGATCCCAAACTTTTGAGCGGTAGTGTGTGTGTGTGTGTAGTACTTACGGGCTGACGACCCTGAACTGGACGTAGGGCACGAGCTGCAGCAGAAGACGGACGCCATTCTGCCATTCCTCCTCGTTGCGAAATTCACAGCCCTGAGCGTCGCACTCCTCGAACGAGAACTGATAGTACGTGTTGGAGTCTTCAAACACCAGCCGCTGGTCGACTGAGGGGACGACAGAGAGCAATTTTAAACATGGCACACATATGATGTGCTATAGAGCTGCGGCCCTAGAGAATTGGCATTTTCCCATTGGAATTTGTGGAATGGTTTCCTAAAAACCCATTAGAAATTTCAGAGGGATCCCACAGTGAATGTGCCTCCTGGGTTGGCCTACAAATGTACATCACGAGTGAAAAGCTCAATTATACATATACAGCTGATGCTTTACACTATTCAGTATTAGGGATACAGTATTCCATGCAGTGCGCTCCAGTTCTATACTGCACTGTATTCCATAATCCATACAATATTCCAATCCTATATTCTATATTGCAAACAGGAAATTCTAAATTCTAAAAACGTAGCAGTAGGAAATATTGCATTCCAAACATGCAGTGTTTGCGTTTACCTAAAACCGCCGGAACGGCTTGCACTTATAGCTGAAGTGAGAGAAAAGTGTTTATTATGTTTGAAATATGGGTATTTTTCTGACAAAAACGCATGGATTCGCTACAGAAGGCCTTTATTCACCCCCCGGAGCCGTGTGAGGCACATTTTATTATGGATGCACATGCTTCATTTGATGTGTTTTGGACTGTTGAACAGAAACACCTGCTGACTGCAATGATAACGCTTGGAATAGCCAGGACAATTTTTTAATATAACTCCGACTGAATTCGTCTGAAAGAAGAAAGTCATATACACCTAGGATGCCTTATTTTAAGTTAGTTGCCAAGGTAACATTTCAATTTTTTATATAATTTAAGTTAAAGTATATATATATATAATAGTAAAAAAAAATATTAAAACTTTAACTAAAATTAAAATGAAAACAGAAAATGTTTAATTAAATATTAAACAAACTATAATAGTATTTCAGTGATACTAATTAACCCTGTTATTGACCTGAGTGCAGTATTCCCAGCTCCAGCAGCACCTGCCAGACACGAGACGCCATTAACCTGCACTGAACCGACACACACTGCTCCAGCAGCCACTGGACCAGCTCCACACCGACATAACTCCTCCTGCATCGACACACACACAGGGTCATTGAGATTTCTTTAAAAAGAAGTGCTTTTATTCAACAAGGATGCATTAAATCAGGGATGGAGACCGTTGATCCTGGAGGGCCGGTGTCCCTGCAGAGTTTAGCTCCAACCCTAATCAAACACACCTGAACCGGCTAATCAAGGTCTTAAGGATGCGATTAGGTATTTTTTCCCAGGGTTTTTCAGGGTTGGAGCTAAACTCTGCAGGAGAGTGGCCCTCCAGGATCAACGTTCCCCACCCTTGCATTAAATGGATCAAAAGTGACAGTAAAGACATTTATAATGTTACAGAAGATTTCTATTTCAAATAAATGCTGTTCATTTGATCTTTCTATTAATCTGTGAATCCTGGAAAATAAAATGTATCACAGTTTGCACAAAAATATTAGGCAGCACAATTGTTTTGATAATAATGAGAAATGTTTCTTGAGCAGTAAATCAGTATATTAGAAGGATTTCTGAAGATCATGTGACTCTGAAGACTGATGCTGAAAATACAGCTTTGATCTCATAAATAAATTACAGTTTAACAGATATACACATAGAAATCAGCTAGTCTAAATTTTCTATTTTACTGTTTTTACTGCATTTTTAATCAAGTAAAAGCAGCCTTGGTGAGCAGAAGAGGATTGTTTCAGAAATATTTAAAAAAATCTTACATACTACAAAGCATTGAATGTTAGTGTAATTTTATTAGCTGCCCACGAACAAAACACCAAGCAGTTTTATAAAACAGATCCAATAAATTCCAAATGGTTGTATTTTTTAATGGCATGTCAGCTTCTTTATCTGTTTTCATGGTGAAAACCATAAACGAGTTATTAACATTTAAAATAGACACTAAATAACATATTTAAGATGCATTTTCCTCAAACTGCATTTGGATTAACTTGATTAAAAACCTTTTCAAGGGTATCAACAGAATAAATCAGTTTTCTCAGAGGAGTATAAATATTATAATCCAATAAAATATAGTTCATTGACATGCATAAACGGCCTGCAGTTTTGCTAAAGGCAGAAAAATATTGTTCGTTGCAATTTAATAGATGTAATAATTTAATATTTGTGTTTTCAAGTACATAATGCTGCTGCTACTGTTTTTCATTTTGCTATAAAATCAACATAAAACCCATTTTGCCTCTGTAATGTGATGTACAGTATTTCCAAATGAAAGGCAGGAATTGATTAAATCATGAAAAACGGTCTCTATATTTCAACAAAAATAACATACCAAACGCTCTTAATTTAGAATAACACGCACTAATGAAGAACTCACAATAAGACCAGGAATGCGATTAAAAAGCTGCAAGTGTTCAAATCTTTGTAGCACTCTCATTGCTCTGCTGTGTGACATTATCATGCTGTCACTGATTTGCATTTTAAAGTCATTAAGCTGCTCGTTTTCATCGAGTGCATGTGTGCATTCGTTAAAGCATGTAAAGCTCTGATTCTGCGTTTCGCTGTCACACGTTCACACTCCACCTTCTGACGGGACATTTTTATCCAATCAGAGTGAAGTTTGGACAGCGGCCATCCATCACAGCGATAACAGACAGCTGATGAGTCAGCCACACACACACACACACATGCTTTTAACCTCTCTTACATTGATCCTGTGATAGTAACGTCACAAGAGTTATATCACACAACCACAGTACAACATGTACAACAAAAATCAGACACCAGATAGAATTTTTGATATTTTTATACTAGTGGCTGCAGGACACTATAGTTCATTAATGTAAATGAGGGTAGCAAAATAAAGTAAACTGTGACATATTATACCCACAAATTCTTCATACAGTGAAAAATATAAAACAGTAAAATTGTGAAATATTTTTACAATTTAAAATAACTGTTTTCGATGTGAATATCTGTTAAAATGTCATTTATTTCTGTGATCAAAGCTGTATTTTCAGCATCATTACTCCAGTCTTCAGAGTCACATGATCTTCAGAAATCATTCTAATATACTGATTTACTGCTCAAGAAACACTTCTGATTATTATCAGTGTTGAACACAATTGTGTTGCCTAATATTTTTGTGGAAACTGATAAGATTTTATTTTTGATGAATAGAAAGAACAGCATTTATTTGAAATAGAAATCTTTTGCCACATTATAAAAGTCTTTAATGTCACGTTTGATCAATTGAATGGATCCTTGCAGAATAAAAGTATTAATTTCTTTAAAGTTGTGTAGCTTGAATAAAGTGGCTAGCAAATGCACAAATGTAAACCTCTGACCTGATGATCCTGGCGAGGTGGATCTTGTCTTTTGCTGGATACGGTCCATGAGACAGAAAGGCGTTTCTCAGAGCACGTCCAGCGCAGGGAATACTCTGAGAACATGTCTGAGAGACACAAAGATCATCTCAGGATCCAATTAAACACTGTCACTGTGTAATACGAATGCTTGACGCTATAAAATAATTTGAAATATAAAGAGATGCACGAATATAATCTCAACTGTTTCTCCTAGAGAGCAATGAAGAGGCCAATGGAGGCTTTTGCTTTTCAGATGTTTTTAATGAGAAAAGACCCCAATAATCTCACATTAGTCTCCTCTAGAGATGCAGAAGAGATCTCAGTAATGTCTCAAACTGGGCTTAAGCTCAAAAAACTCTCAAGTCTCAAAATATTCTCAATTGTATAACTCTATACTCACAAAGAGTCTTTTGCGTCTGTTTTTATAAGAAATCAAAGGAGAACAAAATCATAATTGAAAACTTAAGCCTGTTGAGCAATGAAAGAACAGTCTTTTAGCAATATATTTTTCCTCTGGTATATTTTTATTCATGTTAGTGTGAATGTGAAACTTGGAAAAACAGCTTGATGAACATAAATAATGTCTTAGTGAAATGTCAAAGCGATATGCTTAGGGTTAAGCGATAGAAAATATGACTAGATCAGTGCAAACAATCAAAGTCAACAGAAAGTCGTGACAGAAAAACAAACATGCTGGTGTGTGAACTTGATTATTAAAAATACAGTACAACAGACACATTTGACCTACATAGGCAAAGTGAAATC
Organism: Barbus barbus; assembly: GCF_936440315.1. Classification (NCBI taxonomy): domain Eukaryota; kingdom Metazoa; phylum Chordata; class Actinopteri; order Cypriniformes; family Cyprinidae; genus Barbus; species Barbus barbus. Next base: position 28,078,928 of record NC_136747.1, on the reverse strand, counting down.
ACCTGCTCTGTGTGTGTGTGTGTGTGTGTGTGTGCATCTATTCACTGGTATTACAGCGTTTCCTCCTGAAGCTCTCCTCCATCTGTCTCGTTTTAATCAATGGCTCACTGGTCTCTGATCCACTCAAAAGCCCCTTCAGCATTATTGATCAGCTTTAATAAGAGCGTTAGAATCCATAGAGACACCTTCAGCAGCAGACACCCATGTGAGGTCAGAGGGCACGACCCCAGGCCGCAACACTCTGACCTACAATACAGTCTAAACTCTAAATTCTGACTGGATCAACTGAAATGGATGAAATTCAGTATTAACACATTCAGCTATTTATTGATTTTAATAAATTTTATTAAAGCAATAAGGCTGTGAATTAGATTAATTTTACCTCAGCAACTCAGAGACCTGCCTTTGCAACATGCCTCCTCCTTACATGGTAAAATCACTATAAATCCAGGTGTGATAAATCATATTTTCTGTTCTAACTCAAACAGTATTGAGATTCTATTTATATGACATCACACAGGAAAGCCCCGCCCACAGTGGAATCTCATTGGTCAAAACTCTACATTAAGCATCAAACATTCTGACTGGATTTATTGCGCTCAGATTAAATCGCGGCTGTGATTGCGGCGTAATGCTCGCTCTCTCGTGGCTTATTGCTCTAATAAATTCTGGGGTCTTTGAAAGAATAAAACAGATAAAGATCATAATCTCTAGTCAGCGATAATTATCTATAATCAACATTATGTTCTGATCTATGAAACAGAAGAGCCTTCAGAGGATTCCTGACATGTTTGATTTTGTATCTAATGTATGTTCTTTTGCACACATGGGTGATTAGCTGTTAGCGCGAGCGTTTAGCAGAGCTCACGCACGGATTAAAAGAGCTTCAGAGATTCTAATGAGACGAGAGAAGATACTGATGAACACCACCAGCATCACGAGTGTAAGAGCTTTCAAGGGAATATATTGATCAGATGTTCCTCATGGAGTTCTCAATTGAGTGTCTTTTACTGCAGTGATGTTATTGTTAACTAAAACTAAAACTGTTAAAAATCGTTTTCAATAATTGAAATTTAAGATGAAATAAAATATAAATATTGGCTGAAAAAATTAAAAACAAAAAAGAGAAATCGGAAATGTTTCCTTGGCAAATAACTAAAATAAAATAAGCTGACATACTAAAATGACTAAAACTAAAATTGAAATAAAAATAATAATAAAAAACGGATTAAATAAATAAAAATAATGCTAAGTAGAAAATAGAAAAAATAATAAATATTCCACTAGTAGATAAAATTTCTCAAACAAAATTAAATTAAAATGAAAACTGAAAATCTAAAAATAAAAGCTAAGGCAAAATATTAATAAATACAATAAAAAATAATATTAAAATACCACAGATTACATTTAATTAGTTTTAATAATAAAGAAAATGTAAAAAAAAAAAATATTAAAACCTAAAGTGAAATTAAATTGAAAACTGAAAATATAAAAAATAAAATATGAATAAATGCTATAATAGTATTTAAAATATAAAAAGTATAACAGATTTACTGCGAGTATACATTTAATCTCAGGAAAAATTACAATTAAAATTTTGAAGCAAACTACATACACAAGTAAATGAGATGTGAAAATTTGCACGGCCCTTTTAAATAACACTCACAGAAGACAATTGTTGACATGGTCTTGGATGAATTTGATGAGAAATATTTGAGTTTATACCAAGACTTTTGATGACAAACTTTGGTACCTTTTCAGTCTGAGCACAGTTTGAAACATATCATCGTAAACTCTAGAGGAGAAGTGTGAAATTTTAGCAAAAGTCTCCTCTCGTTGTCTTAGGAGAAACACTTGAGATGAGTTATTCATCAATGATATGCAGGGTGGGCCAAACTGTAGCAGCTCCTCACGTATCAGCGTTAGGTTGCACTTTCTTACCTTGGGTTTGGGTGTGACGCCCGCGCTGGGTCCTGGGATGGTGTCAGGTGACTGCTGCAATCACAAAGAGACAAACCAGAGGCCACAAGTCAAAAACACAAGCACACATGAACATCACAACCTTCAGATACAGCTGAAATGTTCTGCAGGGGCCCTTAAGGGCCGGTTATAATGCGCCGATGTGACCTTCACATGAAAAGCGCAACAGAAATGCGATTTTACGAGCTAATCCCATCTCGACAGTGACATTCTGCCATGTTTCTGGATGTCATGATGCGCTTTTGACATTGTGTCATACTACTGGATGCATCCAGATAAGCAGAACTTCCTTCTGGTTTGGTTTTGACATTTCACACTGATACAGCATGCAAATGTTTTTGAAAGGTGAATGGGGTCAAACTTGTGTATTTTGATAAACTATGGTACTAAATGACTTCCATAGCTATATACCATGACGATTATTCCACAGCACAATGGTTCATATGCACTAATTGAATTTAAAAAACACAAAAGCACATAAGCAAATTACTAAAACTAAAACTATAATAACAAGCAATAATAAAATGTAAAAAATTATAAAAATAAAAACACAACACAATTACTAAAACTAAAATTAAATATAGTATAAAAATAAAGAATAGAAATATATTAAAAACAAAAAGTAATAAAAATGACAAAAGCACATATCCCAATTACTAAAACTAAAATAAAAAATATAAAAATAAACATTTTTTTTTAATTATGAAAATGACAAAAGCATAACATAATTACTAAAACAAAAACAAATATATATATATTAAAAAATTACATAACACAATTACTAAAACTAAAATGTAAAAAATATATTTGAAAAAATTAAAATAAATAAATAATACTTAATTAAATTTTTCTAAAATAACACTATCCTAGGGAAATACCATGGTACTTTTGTTCATGGATGCTGAACCTCACAGCTACCAAAACTTTGCAGGCAGAGTCTGTGACATGAGGGACTTAATGACATTTCACTTCTACTTAATAATTCTCTCTCAGCATGACATAAGTTCATATTAAACAGGTGCAGTCGTGCGATCTTGTCAGACCCTCGATCGGCTCTGAGCTCTTTAAAGTGACTCACTGTAAGAAAGAAGGCTTGTTAGGTTTGATTTGGACAAACTCTCAGTGTCTGGCCTTCATTTCCAGAGCCGGATAAGTGGACAGAACTGGAACAAAGACGCTGATGCTCATTATAATGATCAGAACTTTGATCAGATGGAGTTGTATCTGTGTGGAGTGACCCACATTCACTCCTCTATATTCGTCTTATTCTCCTCATATAGAATATATAATGATATTTCAGATTGCAAGGTCCTTATTCTTCACTACATATGTGTATTTTATTATTTAAGTTACCTGCATATAGTCATATTTGTTCATTGTGCAATCTGTGTCACTCAATTCTGCACTTTTTTCTAATTGGTTCAATCTCACATATGTTGAGCAAATAGATAAACACTAAATATAAAAAAAATTAAAAATATAAACATAAGAGAACATTTAAAGTTCCAAAAAGAACGGCCAATATATATGGTTGCCAAGGTGTTCTATGTGAATAGTAGACAGTTGCTAGAGCATTAGGGCACAGAGTGTTCGAGGTGGTTGCTAGGGTGTTGCCAGACCATTACATGTAGTTGCTAACTAAGATCTTCTATGTGAAAATTACACATTTGCTAGGTAGTTGCTAGGGCATAGCTAGAATGTTCTAAGTGGCTGCTAGGGAATTGTTAGGTGGTTGCTAAGGTGTTGCTAGGCCATTAAAAGTGGTTGCTAGGGCATTGCTAAGTTGTTGCTAAGGTGTTGCTAGAGTGTTCTGGTTGGTTGTTAGGGCATTGCTAAGTGGTTGCTAAGGTGTTGCTAGGCCATTATAAAAGTGGTTCCTAAAATGTTCTACAGTATGTGATTAAAATGTTCTACAATGATTGTTAGGGCACTGCTGTTGCTAAGGCATTGCTAGAATGTTCTGGTTGGTTGTTAGGGCATTGCTAAGTGGTTGCTAAGGTGCAACAGGTGATTGTTAGGGTGGTTTTGGTGGTTTCTTTCTGGTCCAAATTAAAATAGCCCAAAACACAGTTTCTCAATATATGGCTTGTGTCTAGAGTTTATTAGCAATATGCGATAAATTTAAGATTAATAATTCAAATCGATCTAGATCAATCAAGACCAATTTAAAGCCACTGAATAAGGACAATCCAATGAGTCTGCTGAATAAATAAATCTAAAAAAACATTAAAATCATGTTGCAATGCAACCTTGATGGTAAAGCGTATTACAGTAGGTTAGTCCACAAAATATCTACGCAAGTTTGATGGATTCTTCAGCAATTTAACAATCCACCAGTCAAACAAAACACAACTTAAGTGTTCAATAAAGTGACGGCACTGCTCTTCTCAAGAAACATGATTCAAGGAATCAATCACGTTTGGAACAAACACTGCACGACGATGCACGCGCTTAACTTCAATACATAGTGTTTGAGGTTTGTTCAATTCAGCAGTTTCTATATCTAAACAAATCACAAATTAATATTTCCAAACCGGTTTTACAAACACGCAAATCAGGGAGATAAAAATGGCTTACAACCAACATTACCATTCTGTTATCGTGTTTATCATAAAAAAAAACCCTCTGAACAGTAGAGATGAATTCATTCGGCATGAATACTGTTTGAAATTCCTGTGATGATGGTATCTGTGGTTTTCTGCGGGCTGCTTTCCGTGGGCCAACCTGCAGGTATCTGCAGACAGAACGCTATCAGCAAGCGCTTGCCTCTCTGCAGACGAATCTCTCCAGGGGCCGTGCGTGCGCTTGTTGGCTTTGTTTTGACTGGGCTCTGAAGACGGCGTGTGTATCAGATTTACTGTATTGATTTGCTGGAGATCTGGGAGCTGAACTCTGTTTGGGTCGGATAGGAACTGGAGCAGACAGGCCACAGATAAGCAAATGCATGAGGTGGAAAAGGCTTTTTAGATAAAAAGAAAAAAAGCATTCTTGTCCTTCATGCATAGCTAAAATCTTTTAATGAAATCACCTCTCTCATCATTCCTGTCTCATAAATCACAAAAATATACAATTTTCTCAATGTCATTTGAACAAACCCCTAACCTTAAGCATTAAAGTACTGTGCATTATTCAAAAAAATGTGAAGAGGCGTGATGGTACTGTACTAAGCACTTGAGATTTTCATGTAACGACCGAGCAACTACACAGAACCCCCCCCCCCCCCCCCCCCCCCAAAAAAAACTAAACAAAAAACACATAGCAATGTCAGACCCTAGCAACCACCAACAATATCCTAGCAATCATGTAGGAGCAACTACTTAGAACACCCAGAAACCCTAGCAACCAACCAATCAACATTCATGCAACCCTCCAAAACACCCTAGCAACCACCCAGAACACCCCAGTGAACACGTAGCAACCACCCGTAACACAAGTCTACGTAAAGCATTTAGAATCATTACTGTGTGTGAAATGTGTTATATAAATAAGCTTGCCTTGCCAGCATCCCCCCCCCGTACCAAAAAAAAAAAACATGCAACCAACTAGCAACACCCTAGCAACCACCCATTAGATGTCAAAGTAAAGCACAAATTACCGCTATACATGAAAAGTGCTATAAAAATAAACTTGCTTGCCAGTAGGGGTGGGCGATATAACCAAATCATGATGAGCAATTTTATATCATGATAACGATACAGTATGAAATGAGTTATATAATTAAACTTGCTTTGCTAGCAACGCCCCCCCCCCCCCAAAAAAAACAGAGACACCCATGCAATCAGCCAGAAACAACCTAGTAACTATCCATAACACTCAACAATAATAATAACAATAAAAACATAAACTCCCTAGCAATCCCCCAGAGACGCCTAGAAACCACCAAGCAACATTCTAGCAACCACCCAGAACTCCCCAGCAAACCACCTACGTACTGTAAAGCACTTTGAATAACAACGGTGTATGAAATGAGCTCCACATAAATAAAACTTGCCTTGCCAGTATCCTGCCAAAAACACCCATGCAACCACCTAGCAACACCCTAGCAACCACCCATAACACCCCAAACCAGCCAGCAACAACCTAGCAACTATCCAGAACACTCAAAAAAAATGAAATAATAATAATAACAAAAAACACAGGAGCCCCCCCAGAGCCCCCTAGCACCTCCCCAACAACCACTCACAGCATGCTAGGATTGTGTTGGTGGATGGGGCATTGGAAAAAAAAAAAAGCACACATTTTCTTCAGGAAATGTAAAATTGTAGTTTAGTTCTGCCTGGCAGTTGCAAAAAACCCTCAAAAGCACTTTTATTCACCCGCACTCAGAACCAACACTTCAATCTCCTTCCAGCAAACAGAGAGAGAAATGGAGAGAGAGAGAGAGATAGATGAGGGAAAGGATTTACAAATGCACGAAGGAGGGAGTGTACAGAAGAAATGGTACAGAAGATGAGTAAGATGAAGAGAGGGAAAGAGAACAGTTAGGGAAGGATGCACAGAAAGCATCCTGGTTCACTATGTAGTGCACACTGTTCCAGAGTGCAGTGAGTCTGTGTGTCATTATGTGTAAGAAATGGATTACTCTCAGATTAGAGCGTGCGCGCACACACACACACACACACACTCATGCACCTCTCTCTTGCATGGCTTGCGGATAAATCTGTCGCTCTGGATGAGTGCACTGCAAGATGGAGACATCAAACAAGCCTTGTCTTTCTCGTTAAGATTTCATTACATTCACAGGCGCTCACACACACACACACACACTCGCACACACACATCCACTTAGCAGCATGAGGACTGTGTCATTAAGTGCAGCTTCTCCATCAGAGAATTGCAGTAAATTCCATATGAGACGTCACATCAGCACACTCTTCCTTTGAAACGCTCTTCCAGAGACGAGCGTCTGTCGCCCCATCTGAGAATAATCCCAGCGCTCAGAGGAAAACCGTATTGCTCAGAGACTTCTCATATAGGAATCAGCGTTGTCTTAGATGTTTCTCCAAAGACATGAGACCTAGTTGACAGTGTAAGAGTAAAATTAATGTAAAAAATGACTAACGTTCATTTGAACTTGGAAAAATTTGATTGAAAATCTTCATATTTAGATCTTTTTCTTCAGGAGAAACATCTGAGAAACTCCTTATTTAATGTTTAATTTAATTATTAAATTTACTAGTTAGGTGATCATAACTTGACTGCTTTATCATTGACATCAATTGTTGGGTTTTCAGTGTATAAAATTACAGAAAAAGGTTCTCTTTTGGGATTATTGGGACACTAAAAGGTTCTCCTACATATCATCAGCAGTTAAAGCTTTCAAGATAACTTTATTTTCTGCTTGCGGTTGTATTTTACAGCAGCAGAACCTGCTAAACAGATGCTCCAGTAGTTGCTGTCATTGCAGCACACAAGGAGACAAATGTCACGAGTGTAATATTTGTTTCTCATTTAGTACTAATGAGGCTTTCATTTTTTAATTCTCTAATCACCCCGGGGCGGATGAATTGAGTCAAATGAGCCTGAACCACACATTCTGTTCGAAGCCGTAAGAACCCTCACGGTAAAAGACATCTCAAGCAACACATCAGAGAAAAAGAGATGAAACCCTGAAGAACCCTGATGTTTATGCCCAAAAGTCTATAAACAACAGAAGTTACTGAATAAAACTCAAGAGTTACAAAAGTCTTCACTGATCACTGTGGATTTCCTCTCATCCTCACGATTAATCAGGTTTATGCAACTGAGAGGTATTCACCAAACCAGCAAAACAATTCCTGTCTTCAAGCCTCTGGAGCGCTGAATAGCCCCTCTGTCACGCCACAAGTGTATAAACAGAATATTATCAGCTCTTTCCATACAGTCCACAAAAAACCTACTGTGACAGTACCACGGTTCAATTATGGTATCAGACACCTAATGATCACAGCATTTGAATAGCATATATTCACATGGTCACTTGAAAATATAAAGGTTCCAATTAGAACTTTTGCACTCATGATGTCATATTGAGCATTTTTTAAATAACAACAACAATATTCCAACAATAATGCATATTCTATACAGCTACAGAACCATATTCATACAACAAATAGCCTATATATCAGCTATTCTACAGCTCAGTTTCAACTGCACACATGTACGCTACTTCAAGAAAGTCTCCAAATACCACAATTTAAGATGTTCACAAAAAGTAAGACACAGTATATGTCTGAAAACCATAGTACATTTTTTAAACACCTTCATTGAATTATTCAGGCTTTACAAATATCATTCTGCCATTATAAAGTGTACTGTCTGTTATTGTGGTAACAAATTGTGGTAAATCGGTACGAGACGTCAACGTGAAAACAAATTAAACAAAAATGACAGGAACATTCCCAAAGCATCCCATATTAATTCATCTTTAAACAGCACCTACAAAACTGATGTAGCTACTTTGGCTGAAATTATGGTTGCCATGGTAACTTGTATAAGGGCGCAATATTGCAAAGAATATTAATCAAATTCAGCAAATATGAACCGCAGAACATTTTCTATTTTCATGTTGGGAAGTTACAGCAGGTGTGAGTGTGTGTTTGTGTACCTGACTGTGTGTGTGTGTGTGTGTTTGTGGATCTCTGTTGCCTTAGATACCACGACTTAAAAAAGCATTACAGCCGCTCCTTCATAATCAATGACATTTGGAATAGCGCATCAATGCATTGACACCACGCATCAATCGTAACATCGGGTTGTTCGTGCGCATCCACTGTAATATCAGTGATGGTGGATAGGGGTGGTGTACTGATCACGAAACACACACATTCTTCATCAGGCACATTTTGGTAACTCACGCTCTTTTTGCGCAGGTTCAGCCCGTGCTTTAATAAACCGGGCAGATCTCGGATCTTCTGCTTGATTTGGACCTGATCCCTGGCGGTTCTGTTCCATCTCCAGCTCGACAGGAGTCCGTCCTCCGCGGTGCAGGGGATGCTGTCGGATTCCTCCATCATCATCATCCTCCTCCTCTTCCTCCACCTGCTCTTCACGCACACGGACAGAGAAGCGACATTCCGCAGCCGCTCGATGGATCTCCAGCCGCCGCAATGAGAGACGAGACCTGCCGTACACTGCTGCTCCACCCAGCGATCACACACTCACACACACACACACACACACACACACACACGCTCGCATAGAAACACACACACACACACCCGCTGGCTAAATTTGACCCTGGACCACAAAACCAGTCATAATTTTGCAGTTGAGAAGTATACATTTTGAAGTCTGAATAAATAATCTTTCCATTGATGTATGTTTTGTTGATAGGACAATATGCTGAGATACAACTATTTGAAAATCTGGAATCTGAGGGTGCAAAAAAATCTAAATATTGAGAAAATCACCTTTAAAGTTGTTCAAATTAAGTTCTTAGCAATGCATATAACTAATTTCAAATGAAGTTTTGATATATTTACGGTAGGAAATTTGCTAAATATCTTCATGGAACATGATCTTTATTTAATATCCTAATGGTTTTTGCCATAAAAGAAAGATTTATAATTTTGACCCATACAATGTATTTTTGGCTATACTGCTACAAATATACCCCAGTGACTTAAGACTGGTTTTGTGCTCCAGGGTCACAAAGGACATTCGACAGACTTCTGCTTTTATACTGAAAGCTGCACCAAAAAGAAAACTTGTGATAACATACATTATTTACGTCGCGTAGGAGTCATTTCACTAGTAAAACGGAGATTCTGTCTATTATTTTAGGTTATTAGCTAACTTCAGCTTTCGGATAACTTCTGCGGATAATCGCTTCGGAAGTAAACATGCGTGTAGCTGAAAGGTAAAGCAGACTTGAACACACAGATGTTAATCTTGAAATCAGCATTAAACTATATAATATTCCCAATGCGGTGTAGATTACTCCCTAATCCGTTACTGATTCCAAATTGCATGGCAAAAAAGTAGGCCAGTAACAAGAGCTGGGCAGATTAGCCGATTTACAAACTGTAATCTGTTACTGTGATTCCAAATAGGCTACATGACAAAAATTAGTTAGTAACGTAATCCATTATATCACACATTTTAGGTAATATAATCAGATTACTTTTAGATTACTTTTGACCTTACTCATTTATCACATTGATTCAAATAGGACACCATATTTAGGCTACATAAAAATACAAAGAAAACATATGCATTTGTTGTTATTAACAACATGATGTGCATTAAACATATGTCAAGGTTTCCCAAACTGGGGTTTGTGAAGGAACTGAAGGGGGTTTATTAAGCTAATGATTAATTAAATCATAAAAAAAAGTTCATTAAAGAAAATGAAATATTTTATTTGTTTACCTGCATGTCATGTGACCATAACCAACATCAGAGAACCATGTGATACTTCATTTTTAAGATATTTTAAAATCTCAGGTGTACTTCACGTAGGTCTAGATATGTTAGGTAAAAGGTAAGTTTGTGTGCATTTTAATGTGTTTGGAAGACAAAAGCCTTCCAGGCATAGAAATACATAACCACAGTGATAATTCAAATAAACATTCATTTTGAATTGAAAACACGTATTAAACACTTATAACAGTATTTTTTTTTTGAAAATTTAGTAAGAATTAATATGAATAAAGGATTAATAATTTATTATAATAATTAATGTGAATAAATAGCATACATATTCATAAATGGGCCAAATATTTAAAAAGTATAGGCTGATAAAAACAAAGATGGCACATCTTTCATTCCTCCTCTGCTCTGATCTGGAATTTTAGCACTGATTAAAATCCACTGATTGGTGTGTCATTGTAATTATTATTTTGTGCTGCAATTTACTGATTTGGGCCCATTTTATATCATTCTTACCCTGTGTTTTCTAAGAGAAAAAAGTCCAGCCAAAAATGATTTTTCCCAGCTGGTCCGGATCAGTGAGACGCACAGAATCATTTAACCTCTTACTGACCGGCTTCCTCTACGCCCTAGTTCACAATTATGGAGAATTTTATTGCATTTGTATCATTTCTGATCTTGAAATTTAAGTTACGAATGCAAGGCTAACATTTCAATAAAATTTTTAATATTTAAAGATAGAACCCAAAACAATTTCAGCAGAAAATATTATTTTACATGGAAATTATTATTATTATTTTGATTATTATTCTGTTCAAAATAATATTGCATTTATTTTATAGATACATTTTATTTTGGAATATATATTTAAGTTCTGAATGCAAGGTTGACATTTCAGTTAAATTTATTCATATTAACAATACATGTGTGTTAAAAAGAACCCAAAACAATTTCAGCAGAAAATATTCTTTAAAAAGAAATAAAATATTTTTTTACACATGTACGTGCTTTATTTCTTTAATGAGTAAAAATCCAGTCACATCTTTTAAATGATCAGTGGATACATTTTTACAGAAAATAGAATTTTATATGGAAAATAAAAGCATTTACATTATTTCTATAATTACATATATGCTGTCACATCTAAATGATCAGTGGATCAATTTTATATTTGAATAAACATGAACTTTGTCTTATTGCACACTGACAGGGACACAGAGCTCAGCGTCTAAAGGACATGTCTACTATGACCCACATGTCTGAATAAATGAATCCGTGTGAAATCAATATCAATGTTCAGAGGTTCACATCAATAGAACTGGTTTGATCCTCAGCTCTGTGGTGCTTCTCTGTGGTACGCTGTGTTAAAGCATTGATCAGGCAGTTTGTCTCTTAAGACTGCTGTTGGTAATCCTTGATTCCATACGAAACACATCAAGAGTTTTCCAGCATCATGTAATGGAGTTATCGCTAGATTTTGTCAGACACGTTAAGAAGCAGGTCTGTGATTTGACACAGATTGTTTGGGTGCTCTGGCTTGTATTTGATGACGGGCGGACGAACGGACGCCTGGGGTTGTTATCCATTAGCAGGTTGGCAGGCGTCCACGCTGCTCACAGATGCATGATGGGACAGAAACAGCCACGCAGCTGAAACCTCCAGGACGCTTTCGGAATAAGCAAAGTGTTCACGATCCATGAGCTGATCTAAAGCTGAGGCCTGCTTCTCGCTGTATGAAGACGTTAACAGTGAACGGTCGCGCTCGACAAACCAGTAGCTCCACATCTCGCATGAAAGAAAAGCTGATGATCTGTCAAAATGAAAGATCACCTCTATACGGCTGAATGGAGCACATGCCTGGAGGACACCAGCGTGTGTGTGTGTGTGTGTGTTTGAGGTACCTAATGGCTCGTCCAGGTGGAGTTGACTGGGGCTGGTGTGTGTGTGTGTGTGTGTGTGTGTGTTGTGGGTGTGTCTGTGTGTGCTCTAATTTCAGGTGTAACGCCGCGGTGTTGGATGTCATGAAGAACACAGTGGGAAGCAGGTGTTCAGTCTGGAGGATCTGCAGAGAGAGAGAAACAGCGATTAACTGGATTCCACTGGACGCTCTCTGTTCATTTGGAATATAAAGGATCATAATGGGGAGGGAATAAAAGAATCTAAAAAGGAATTCTGGAAAAAGAAGCGTTACCATTGGGATACGTGGAGGTTGAAGTTGACCTTCAGCTTTCATGTCCAGGTCAAAAAGCCTCCTCATGTCATTGGTTTTTCCCCACAATCCACTCTGAAAACATGCATTCAGATCTGACCAGGGTTGTATTTAACTAAAACCATCACAAATGTTCTAAAACAACTAAAACTGAAATAAAAAAATATATCAAATAATAACTATATGGACATAAAAAGAAACTAATAAAAATGACAAAAAAACTTTATCATTAAAATAAAAACTGAAAATATAAAAATGAAAACTATAATAAAATAAATAATAATTACTAAAAAAATTACTTTAGTAATTTTAAAATAATAAAATTACTTTATTATTATAGTGAAAACTGAAAATATAAATAAAAACTACAACAAAAAGACAAAAAATGACAGAATAAAAAAAAGACTAATTTTATCAGTAAAATAAAAACTGAAAATATACATGACAGAACCCAAAATAAAATGAAAAAATACTAAAACTTTATCATTGAAACATATTTTCTAATATATTAAAATATAGGTTATCATATTGTTTATATTAAAATATTGCTTCATTATATTAAATATGTGGAAAAAACTTCTTTATATTGTATTTATATAAAATATATCTTATCATAAAATAATTTTAGAGGATTTTTATTTGTTGCCATTAGGATTCTTTGGGAAACAATAATATTGTTTTGTGCATTTCTGTTTGGTGCTGTTCATGGTAAATAAATTACACTTGAAAAATGTATTTTTGGTAGAATGTGCACTCATCTGATGAGGAACGTATTTATGAGCGTTATGAGTGTCCCTCTGGGAGACACGTCTTGTGTGTTTTTCTGTCTGTTGTAATGTTCTGCTGCGTTCAAACACTGAGAGTCTATTCTTAGAAAGGCTTATCGTGATTAAAAATACTCTTGAATTTTCTGTTAATCCCTGCGTTGAAGTATTTACACACCAGTCCTTTCCTCTCAGAGCTGATGTCATGTGATCTGATGACAGCATCTCAGAGCTCGGTGAAGTGTGTGATGCCGCAGGTCTGTTTAACATGTTCAGAGTCCCAACGGACAGAAACTACGCTGTAAAACACCACAGTAAACTAATGCTGAACTAAAAAATGGTTAACTAACTGTACAAGTTGACAAACAGACCTGGGCCCGTATTCAGGAAAAATTTCAGTGCTAGTAACAAAATTCTAAGAAAATTCTTAGAAATGTGGGTGTTTCCTCTTAAAATTAAAGAAAAGATCCTAAGAAAAAAGTAATTCAGAAAGCATCTTAACCCTTAAAAGAGGTCTTAAGGTCCAAAATTGTTAGGAGTACGAACGAGGACTTTCAAGGGGCTTAAGAGTATCTTTAGCAGTGGAGAAAATGGAGGAAACATGAAGAGGGAGAAGAAATGTGTTGCACACAATGCATGACTGAGTTAATAAAACGCTACACATTAGATTGTGTAGGGATCATGTTTGTGACCAATCTTATTAGAGACAAGCTAACAACTCCGACACCGCGCTGAAATGCCATAGCGCCAGAAATGGATGTAATCACTACATTAACATATTTGGCCACTGGAAAAATGATGTGATGATTTGGGTCTGTTACAGCACTTGTTAGGCTATGTCTCTGTTCATTTCCTATAAAAAATGGTAAGTATGACAGCATGGTAAATAAAAAATAAAGAATGTATATACATATATAATCTGTGTGTGTGTGTGTGTGTGTATGAGATAGAGAGAGAGAGAGAGAGAGCGAGTACGGTAAAACAGGAAAGATTACGCCTGTAATTTCAAAGTGAAGGCTTATAATATACCCTACTCAAGCGCTCTTTTATTTCCTTCTTGACAACCAACCAATCACAGCCTTCAAAAGACTGTCATAGCTAGCAATGGGTTCAGCCCCGCCTCCTAACTAAGATAAAAGTTTTTGTCTTTTCCTCGCTCAGAGTTGCTCTCAGATTGGTCCTGAATCACTTTTAAGCTAAGACTGCTCATTAGAAATGTTTTAACTAAATTAGGAGCTCTCTAAAAGGAATCTTTAGAATACGGGACCAGGACAAGAACATTAGGCTAACATTTTATACTTGAATAAGGAAACATGTCTATTTTAATGTGTAGAATATATTTAATCCATCATTTTGTCTTCGTCTATAATATTTCAGATATTGTTTTATTTGATTTTAACAAAAAAATAAAGAAAACTCATATGTGATTCAATCATTAGTTTAAGAAAACTCGTATCCTATATTCAACACTGGAGAATGTTATTTTCTAATATTTCTCTTGAAATTGCATAACGGATTGCATTATTGTTCTTCAGGATATTCTGAATGTAATTATTTTCAAATATTAAAACATATATTTCGTGAAGACAGTGAAAAAAGTCATGTCAACTACCTATTTTTGATGAAAAAATGGTAATATTATTTAATATAATACATGTCACTTTTACTATATAAATAGTTTTTTCAAAGATAAATTATTTATAAAACAAATTGTGCACTATATTTATCATGTTCATTTAGATTATATATGTATATATGATTTTAAAATGACATGTACTTTTACAGTTAAAATGTATCTTATTGTAAATAAATACTATAAAAAGTGACATTTCTCAAAACTAACTGTAAAACTACATATGCACCATATAGAAATCATCTATACATTATATATATATATATACAGTGCACACACACACATATATATATGTATATATATATATATATATATATATATATATACAGTACACACACACACACACACAAATTATATATATATATCTGTGTGTGTACACGCACACTGTAAGTACAGTTTTGTATCTTGTTAACTTGTCAATGCTTCAAAACAAAAAACTCTCTCGAAACAAAAATATCTTTCAAAGATTTGATGTCGCTAAACTTTGGTAAATCCAGCGATGATTTCATCCTTGAAAGATTTAATCCTCAGTCAACACAACTTTTCCAGACAGACTGGAGAAAAACCTTCTTGGAAGCTGCATAAAGTCAGCTAATCACATTAGAGCTTCCTAGACTGAGAAAGTGCTTGTGTTTCAGGTGAAACATGCCTCAGACGGTCAGCGGACGGACGGCGGGTGTCCCGTCTGATGCTGAGATGAGTGCGAGTCCACAGAAGAGCGTCTGCATGTGAAAGTGAGAAAAGAGAATGAAGAAAGTCTTTCATCTTAAACCTTCTCCTCTCCAGTTACTGCTCTCACACACAGACAGATCTTCAAACACACCCTTGATTAAATATTGAAGAACGCCCATGGCTCTCTAACAGAACACAACCTCCAAAAAAAGAGAGGAGAGGAGGCTTGGTACCAACCCAAGGAAACGTTCCTTTGTGAATAGCATATGTGTTGGAGTAGCACTGCTATCAACCAGTCAGATTTTAGAGTTAGGCTTCAAACTGATTTAACTAGTTTAAAGGGATAGTTCACCCAAAAATGACAATTTTATCAGCATTCACTCACCCTCAGGAGTTTCTTTCTTCTGTTCAACACAAAGATATTATGAAGAATGTTGGTAACCAAACAGTTGCTGGTATCCATAATATTTTATTATTTTCTTTCTCCATATTAGTCTACTGAAGTCAATGACTGAGGTGGTACCATCAACTGTTTGTTTTCATTTTGGGATGAACTGCCCCTTCAAGTTACTATTTTTGGCAAGACTATTGTTCCAGGACCAACAAAAGTCATGCCTTACTTTACAAATTAGGCTATAATAAGTAATTGTGTTTAAAACGTGAACTGGGCATTACTGGAAAGAAGTGTTTCACTGCCATCTTGTGGTTGCTTGACACAACTTTAGTAATGTCCTGCTCAAACAAACAAGATCCTACTCTGTATGAAAAACGGCACAGCAAGAAAAAGTCTGCCATGATTCACGTTACACATATATTGTACAGTAACGTGACAAAGAAAGAAACAATGGTTAATGTGGTAAATTTAATTTGAAAGTCAGTTACCCGGCAGCTGTTTCAGGAAGGGAGAGTCCTCCAAATGTTCTCTGTGGATAGATTTGAGGGGAAACCACCAAAACCAGAAAATCTGCAAACATTTGGCAAAAATTTGGCAAAGATGGTGTATTTTCCCAACTCTGGTCTTGTCTAGACCTTCAATATTATCGATCTAACTCGCTATTTTCGAAGCAGAGATACTTCGAGGAATCCAAATTGTCTTTTGTACGCCCAAAGTTATCTTAAATATCATCTTAAAGTATTCTTAAATAAGTTTTACACAAAAAGTATTGCATTTCTCAGACTTACCTGTTAAAATTATAAATAATGACTACTAATGTTTTGTCGATGCTACCAGGCAGATCCCAACCGCAGGCGCTCAACGGTTGATCTGCTGTTGCTATGGTTACCACCTTGGCTTCCCGCGAATTCTTTTCTGGAACAACGCAAAATACGCGCTCTTTCTGTCTTACTTCAGTGATTACTATTCAAAACGTTTGATGAAACGTTCCTTAAGTAAGATGTCAAATTAAAGGTTTTAATACATTCATGAACATTTTACATGTCTGATTCATCAAGCATGTAATCTTACATCCTTCCCAGCAGAACATGAGTCCAACTATTCCTTCTCCCGTTTTCTTGATGCATGCTTGATGTTGTGTTGATGCATGCTGCTTTCACATCATTTCATGCACGTGTGCACAGCGAGAGTGATGCGAGGGATTTCACTGTGGCAATCACTGGAGAAAATGCTTAGCTCAGCAAAACTCCCACATTTTGGCTAAAGCTTGGGCCTGTTCTACACGTACCACAGGCTCATTGGCACAAACCACATTTCTGTTACTCATCATGGATGCCGGTGCTTGCTCAAGCTGGAAAACCTAAAGTTGCTCAGTTTAAAAGCGTAAGAATGATTTTTGGAGCACTTGGGTCTGATTCACTTTTTCTCAACAGTAGCTGTTTGTGGTGGTTGCATTGCATTCTTGACTTCAGTTACATTTGGTGTTGACAGCGATCGGCAGAAATAAAAAAAAGCCCACAGTTTCGGAAACCAAAAACACCCACACAATCACGCTTCATTTCTGTGGAAAAAGGCCTTAGCATAAATGTGAAAATATCTGCACATCTGTAGTTTCACAACATATTTCTGTGAAAAACATTTTGTTTAAGCTCCACCTCACAACATCTGCTGACTCCGAAAAGAGTCAAATAAACCCAATAAACAGGTTTTACTCCTTCCTTACTTATTCCATTCCTCACTGGTCAAAAGACCAGTGTATGTTGTGTTTAAGATGCTAGTATTTTCAACTACAGACAACCGGCCTTTCCAAACCTCTAAACCATCAAGACTTGATCTAAACCAGCAAAACCCTCCAATAACTTCACCACAAAGACCAACTTGGTAAACCAGTTTGGTTAAACTGGTGAATGGCAACAAACCGGCACTAAAAAAAGTTTACACTAAGCTGGTATATTTAACAGAACTTAAAACCACTATATCTAGATCCATTCCAATTTATTATATAAACTAGATTAACATTCAGATCTAGTACTGACAGGACTGAAAGGAAACACTTTCACTAGTTTATCCGTTAATGACCCAATTTCGTGGAATAAACGCAAAGAAGCGCCTGTTATCTCTTCAGAATCACTGATCACACCTCGAATGTGGTTTCTGCTGTAGGCTGCTTCACCTCAAAGCTTCATGCTGTAGAAATTAACCATGAAATGGCAGAAGAAACTTTATTTCTCATCTATCACCACCCACTGCATCTTGTGCCAAAGATGGAAACAAACACAGCAGAATGGCAAAGTATGGGCATTGTTAGAATGCAACCTCAATGAACAGAAATCGGTAGCAATTAACAGTAACTAGTTTGCATAGACAGTGTAAGTGTGCTGTGCTTGAAAAAGCTGTGCATTGAATATTTATCAAGTTGAGATACATGTACAAGGAATATTAGCTAATGAATTAATTGCAAAATTAATATATATATATATATATATATTTAAATGTGCAGTTCAAATATTCTTCTAACATCAGTGCCAATAAACAGGAAGTTACCATTATGACAACATGCCCTACTATATATAGGCATCTATAAATAAATACAAATCAAATAAAAACAACAACAAAAATGAATAAAAGTGTCCAAACCTAAGGCTTGTATCAATCATTGTGAGTTTTAAGAGGGGGAACAAGTAAAAAGATAAAAATACATTCATGAAAATTAAAATCTGCTTTTAAAAATGTATTTTTCACTCCTCTTATACGATGAAAAATGTTTTATCTAAATCTAAAAATGATCAACTTAAACCTTAAGTCCATACTATACTTTGTACCTTTTATTAATATTAATAACAGGTCAAATTAAATAAGAAAAAAAATAAAAGCAGTGTTATTGTTAGCTAAAACTTAAAATACTGTAAAAACAATAATAAAAATTAGATGAAAAATGTCAAAGTAAAAACTAAAATGTTACCTTCGCAACTAAACAAACTAAATGAGATCAGTTTAAGTACCAAAATTAATTAAATGAAGTAATAAATCTGAATAAACCAGTAATAAACCATATAGAAAACCATATAGAAAAACTAAAAAATGACATATATATAAAATTATAATTATATATAGACAAAGGAAATATTCAGGCAAATATTCAGGACTCAACAAAACCCCACTGACCCAGTAATAATTATATTTAATAAAACTAGGGCATGGTTTTTGTCCCTTTTTACCAAAGCAAAACCTGGAAACTTCCACAATTGCTCAAAATAATATCACCCACACTCCATTATAACATCTTCTCAGCTTCAAACGTGAATATTTCCCCTCCTAAAGGGGAATCCTCTCTTACAAAAATCACAATCAATATGCATATTAACCAGAGGCCTGCGGTCTTCACTGAGGTCCTTAACGACTCCAAACAAAGCTGATATATTACAGAATGAGATCACTTAAAGAAAGCAGAATTTAAAAAGGAGAAGGAAAAGACAGAGATGCATTACTTTCACTTCTTTTACTTATAAAGCTTATGCATGTATAATGAACGATCCCTTTCTTAGAATTACAATAAAAGAAACTGTTAGAAACTGAAACCATATTTGCAGCAGTTTGCAAGATACATTATGAAAAAGATGTGATATTTAAGTCATGCTGGATTCAGAGGGCAAAAGCTGATTTAAACGCAGAGGATGCTCACACCAAATGTTGATTTAATTTGAAAGAAAATCTATTTATGACATCATTTTTGACAGCATTTTACACAAATTCAGTAGCAACAGTACTTAGCTTTGCAGGTAAGTTTCTTGGAGACATTGGCAGTTCTTCTGGATTCAGTCTGTCTCAGTTTGTTCCGTTTCTTCATGTCATTCCAGACAGACTGGAAGTCCAAACTATAAAATTAAACTATACATCCATATACTACATTTTGTATGTCACTGTATAGTTTCCAAATTCAAAAAAATAAAAATACATTATGCGTAATTTAATATAGTGCATAATTTAATACAATTAATAATATATCAAAATCAACATATGTTGTTATATATACAGTGGAGATCAAAATTAGAGAACAACCTGCAATATCCTAAATTTCAAGGTTACTGTTTAGTCTTGAAGTTATCCTAACAGCTGTTTTTAAGCATATTGCATAAATTGATTGTATTCTGAAGCACAATATAAAAAAAACTGAAATGAGATATTTGGAAAATAACTTTGAGAACACTTACTGGCCTGGTGCCAATTTCCTGAATTTAACTGCAGCATTCCTCTAATTTACACTGTGTAGTGGACAGCACATTCAAAATACAGTCTCTGACCTTCACCCAAACAACAAACTCATTCCTCAGTTTGATAAAAAAAAATCCTTAGGACCTCTGGACGCAGCAGCAGTGGGTGAAACAAAGAGAGAGATCACGGAGATCCATCCAAATCCACTCATAACTATGTTCTCAAACCTTAAACTGATGCACACTACAACACACATCTCATACGTATTCAGAGAAATAAGTATCCTCAGTGACAGAGATGTGTAGGGCAACATCTTACACAAACTCCGCCGTTAATGGACAAATGTGAGCCTGGACCACAAAACCAGTCATAAGGGTCAATTTTTCGAAATTGAGATTTCTACATCATCTGAAAGCTGAATAAATAATCTTTCCATTGATGTATGTGGTTTGTTAGGATCGGACAATATTTGGCTGAGATACAACTATTAGAAAATCTGGAATCTGAGGGTGCAAAAAAAATCACTTTTAAAGTTGTCCAAATGAAGTTCTTAGCAATGCATATTACTAATCAAAAAGTTTTAAATATTTACAGTAAGAAATTTACTAAATATCTTCTTAGAACATGATCTTTACTTCATATCCTCATGATTTTTGGCATAAAAGAAAAATTGATAATTTTGACCCATACAATGTATTTTTGGTTATTGCTACAAATATACCCCAGCGACTTCAGACTGCTTTAGTGCTCCAGGGTCACAAATGAATGCATGCATGCCAGTTCAATCTTTTCCCATCATGTTTGGACTTAATGTGTTCGTAACATTGCCAAAGGTATTCTGGTTGTGGTTTGGTAAGTGAATATGTATTTATTTATACATTTTTAACGCCATGCCAGCATCAAGGCTATTTTCACAGCAATTTCTGAATAAATTATACAAGGTATACAATTAACAAAAGGTTATACATGACATTTCAGATGTTGGCAAGTGAATAATGCACTGGTAAAACTTCAGAGACACTTTTCTAAATGTGTGTTTGTTCTATCCAGATGAGTTCTCCAGGAGGATGGAAGGAAGGGTGGGAAATGGTGAAGCACCAGATTGCAATCTTCCCAAAAGACACTCTTTGTTTGGAGTCTGACTCCCAAAAGGGAGAGACACTAACAGAAACAGTGAAGTTCTGAGCCTCCAGCCTGTGAGAAGAGAGAGATATTCTACATTCAGAGTAGTCTTCCAGCGAGACAACAACATCCTGAGTCCTAGAGAGACAAACCGGATCGACCAAGATCTGAGTCTCTAGCCCAGAGAGGAAGACGACACACAGACATTTGCAACAAGGTTAAGCTCCGGCGAGCAAACCTTCACTCCAAGGTGCTTTTGCTTGCTCGTTCCAGGCTAAGGATCTTCTGCACCTACTCCAGAGCCACATCTGCGTGTTCCAGATTTTAGGACCCTTGGGTGTTCCAGGAGATCAGCGTTCTCCAGCGCTTTGTGTTCAAGGCTGTCGAAACAGATTCCTGCTGCTTTCCCCACTGCATTGTTACCAGCACAGCCAGACGTCACCGCACCGGACTGCTCACCCAACCACAGAGAACGTAACTATCACCAATCCAAACCTCTTCCAGAGACCTTGGCATTGTTGTGTATTACTATGATACATCTAATTTACATTAGATGTTATATAGCTGATTGCAGTTGATAAAAAATAATCTTTCAGGTATTTGTTTGATGCATAATAAGGTTCTTCACCTTACTTATTTCAGAGTAGTGATAGTTTATCTTTCCAGATCACTTACACTTTATTCCTTTTCCATTCATGTTATTCATTTAGCAGTTGTTGATTACTCTTGTTACGGTGACCGCGAGGTGACATGTTCGGTTCACTTAGTTTTGTCGTGGCCACGAGATATTAACTCGCGGGAACGTGATATTATGTCGTGATATTATGCTATGTTGAGGGAACGATATTTTTCTTGTGGCCACGAGTTTAATGCGTAAACAAACCTGCGTGACTATAGCAACCCGAGATTATCAGAAATAGATTTATTAATATTTTATTTTGAATTAAGATATTAATATTAATTATTATAGAAATTATAACGTTATGAAGTGATTATATTAGGCTATCGGACTGTATTGCACACCATGTAGACAGCATTTGAATGAAGTTTATCATCAATAAATTTTACAGAAAGTACATTAAATAAAATAGGCCAACAAGAAAAATCATTTCGATCCATCCCACAGTCTTGTAAGTCCATTAACTAATCGTTTTCCCCTGTAATATTTGTATATAATATTTATTAGCCTATTATTATGATTATTATTATTAGCTGTATTTTTTTTGTTATTATTATTTAATCAAAACAACCCAACTGACATTTACAGGAATGCAGGACTTTAAAAAAAAAATTATAATAAAAAAAAAAAAAAAAGTAAAATTGGAGTTATCTGTTTTTGAAAATGAACTATATATATGTATATATATATATATATATACACACACACATACACGCATATATATATATAACCTAAATCAGCTTGTGGAGTCCTGAGTTTTGAGGGGAAAAGTAAAATTCTCTGGGCGGTTTTCTTAAATGATAAAAAAAAATGTTTGAAAGGCGGGTTGAGAAGTGGAAACTCCTCAAGTGTGTGTATAAAAACACTTGAGAAGTGTGGTTCAGAAGTCTCCCGAGATTTGTTGAAGACATCGCACACAATCTTGCACAATCAGGATGCCGTCAGCTCAGAGTAAGTGCAGCGTTTGGGCAATCGGACAGATAATCGTGTGCAGACGCAGCTCTTCACTTTCTCTCTCTCACTTTCTCTGCAGATGCAGCTCTCTTCCTGTCTACTGCCCTGGCAGCGTTCATCAGTCTGGTGGATGCGGTGCCTGCGTACAGCGGTCTGGCTGAACTATCTGAAATATCTGGAGATGAGGTTCAGGACGTTGATGGAAAGAGTCCTCTGAGAGACCGGCAGAAATGGCATCTGATGGCCAGAGATCTGCACAGAGACGTGAAGATGCTGCGAGACCAGCAGGTGCGGCCCAGCACACATTAATGCAGAGATGCTTTGTGTTCCTCAAACTAACTTTGAGCTCCTCCATCTGCAGTTTGAGAGGGACTTCAGAGAGACGATGAACATGACGGCATTTGAAGGCGTGAAGATCAAAACCCCGCTCCTCAAACCCTCTGACGGCTGTCTGTCCAGAAACTTCAGCACAGTAAGAACACACTTCCTCTCAAATTACTGCGCTTACGGTTTATTTATGGCTCTTTGTTCAAGCAATAGAATGTCTCTGTGCTCTATGCTGGTTTTAAACTATCTTTTAGTTTATTACAATTTTGAAACATTTTTATAGTCCCCGTTTGAACATTTTCTAATGCATTATGAACTATTATAAACAAACAATATTTGTGTTAACATTTTATAAACATTAACAAAGGTTAATGATGTAAAAATACATTATAAACTATATATAATATTTTGTTAAATTACATTATTATTACACTATATTGTATCATATATTTATATTATTAAATTATATTATTTGTTTTTATGTTTTTTATTATTTATAAAAAATGTAGTTCATGTTAGCTAATGCATTAACAAATGAGAACTTAAGGTGTTATTAAATAATTAATTATCATTTTGGTAACCCTTTACAATAAGGTGTCATTTGTTAATGTATTAACTAACATGAACAAACAATGAACATTGCATTTATTACACTATTTATTAATCTTTGTAAATGTTTGTTAAAGGAACACTCCACTTTTTTTGGAAATAGGCTGATATTAGGCAGCGCCTGAAAGTAGTCCCCTATATCATAACTAGTTACCTAGCTGGGGACTACTTTCAGGCGCTGTGTAATATCATTACGCCTGCTGCTCACACGGTACGGCAGCAAAGGTCCTTGATTATTACGCCGGAATGAGAGTATAGTTCCTAGACATATCAGCCTAGAAAATCACAGCTTTTCATTTTCCGCTGGTCTTAGTACACGATGAAACTATAGAAGAGTCAAGCTTTAAATAGGAAAATAATCGAAAATATTTGGTCATTTTTGAGCGAGATGCTAATGGTCTAATCAGATTCAATGATCTATGCTAAGCTAAGCTATAAGCGCTACCGCCAGACCCGGAGATCGGCTGAATGGATTCAAAAACGGTAAAACGCTACTGTTTAACTCTTGGGCAGTTGGAAAATTTCCAAAAAAAGTGGAGTGTTCCTTTAATGAAAATAGAGTGCATTAACTAATATTGACAAACACAACTTGTGATTTTAATAATGCATTCGCAAATGCTGAAATTAACATTAAGGTTAATAAATGCTGTAGAAGTATTGTTCATTCTTAGTTCATGTTTACTAATGAAGCTTATTGTAAAAGGTTAATTGATTTTTAATTACTGTAAAAACTTTTTTCTGAATTGTTAGGAAGATTGAAGGTCACTATATATAATGTCCATACTCTTCATAGTTCCGATAAATATAATTATTACTGTAATAATAATAATAATTCAATCAATAAATGTAATAATAGCAAAAATAAACATAACTGCATTATTATAACTATTAAAATAAATATGTAGATGTGTCCCAATGTTTGACTGCTACTCTATGCAAACTTTACTGCATTTGCAATGTTTGTTTATTATACAAATCAAGCAAAGCATTTTAATAGAAAACAGTTTTTCCAAAACATTTATATTTGTAAATAAGTAGTGAAGCACATCTTTTCCAGAACAGATTTTCATGATTTGAGAAGCTTTATTAGGTCATTAACAAATAAATTTTAATCCAGAAACAATCAATTTAGTGCTATTCTAAGTTAATATGCTGTATTTGCGAGTCCGGAGCATATCAAACTTTCCCTCCAAAAAAAGAAAAAAAGAAAGTCATTAGCCTTCGACACACTTTCACGCCAATTCATAACTATTGTAAGTTTTGGCAAATTGGTGGTTAATTTGTCGAATCGGTTTTATTTATATCGCACTTTATACTATACAGAATGATTCAAAGCATCTTTACATTAATAAACCACAAAATACTGTTTATTTGTATGAATGTGTACAATCTCATTCGTACGATCCGCTGACACCCCGCTACCAATAAAACACATCGAACTAATTCATACAAATCCTTCACATCATAAAACAGATACTGTACGTTTGATATCGGGTTGCTACGTTACACAAACTTAAAGAGATAGTTCACCCAAAAATGATCTTTTTACTCTGTCATTAATTACTCACCCTGATGTCGTTCCAAACCCGTAAGACCTTCGTTCATCTTCAGAACAAAACGTAGGATATTTTTGATGAAATCCGAGAGCTCTCTGACCCTCTATAGACAGCAAGGATCCTAACACGATCAAGGTCCAGAAACGTAGTAAGGATTTTGTTCAAATAATCCATGTGACATCAGTGGTTCAACCGTAATTTTACGAAGCTACGATAATACTTTTTGTGCGCAAAGAAAACAAAAATAACGACTTTATTCAACAATTTGTGTCCTCCGCGTCACCCTATAGTGCCATTTTGGAGAGGATCACATATGCAAACAACGTATGTCGTATACGCTGTTTACGTTCAGATCAAAGCGTAAACAAGGTAAACAGTGTACCCCGTAGATCATTTGAGTATGTTGTTTAAGTATATGATACTCTCCAAAATGAAGCAAATAAACCTTAATTTGTGTTCTGAAGATGAACGGAGGTTTCACTGGTTTTGAACGACATGAGGGTGAGTAATTAATGACAGAATTTTCATTTTTGGGTAACGATCACTTTAACGCTGAACAAGACCGTAATCTTTTTTCCAGCACACGATGCAATAAACGTTTTCGTTTGATTTCGTCAAATATCGAAGTGTTGATAAACGCTCATACCTGACAAATCCCTTCATAAATGTTTCAGGATTTGTGTCTGAGCCGCATTTATAGCGTCCTGACCTGGTATAAAGAGAACTGGAGCTTCATCGAGAACGAAAACCTGACCTCGAACCTGGTGAACGACATCAAACAGGAGACCAAACGCCTGCTGGAGGCCATCAATAGCCAGGTAAACACCTCACTGCTCCGCACTGCTCCAGCTGATGTCACGAAGACATGAACTTTTACAATGACTGATAAACGCGGAGGTTTAAGAGCACATATAAAATAAAAAGATAAAGTGACAAGAGCGCGGTGCTCTTATAAACTCCTAATAATTACAATGTCCGCTAACAGTTTATAGTTCAAATATTAAAATATAAAAGAGACATAAGTATCTAAATATAAAACAAATTATGAAAATAACTAATAAAAATAAAAAAGAATAAATTATGATTATATTTCATTAGGCATTTCTTTTAGAGCATAAACATTCAAATATTAGGTAATATTTTACAATAACTAAAGCACTTATTAATTTCAGGTCGTGTTTATTTACAAATGAGCAGAAATGTTAATATTTTTTATTGCATTATGAACTAATACAAAATGAATAATTTTTTTTGTAACTTAACATTAACAAAGATTAATACTAATTAATAATTATATTTGTCATTGTTTATTTTCTATTATTTTTATTATTAAATTATATAATTATTAGTTATTTTATATTTCATACTTTTATATTATATATTCATATTAAATTGCATTATTTTTCAATTACATATATATATATATATTAGTGCTGTCAAACTATTAATCGCATCCAAAATAAGCTTGTTTACATGTGTGTGTACTATGTATATATATATAAATACACACACATACATTTAAGAAAAGTGTTATTATGTTTATATATTAAATATATTTATATGCAATACAAATAATATAAACAAATACATGTAAATATTTTCAAAATATATACGGTGTGTGTGTGTATTTATATATACATAAATATACACAGTACGCACGTTTATATTATTTAAACAAAACCTGTTATTTTGGATGCTATTAATTGTTTGACAGCACTAATATATATATTTTGATATTTTGTTAGCTATTGCATTATCGAATGAGACTTTATTTTAACTTTTTTTTTTTGCATGTTGAAGCTCTCTCAAAACAAAGCTCATTCATTCATTGATAAATAGATGGTTATCTAAAAAAAAAAGAAACATGTATATTATGGAGTATCCCAGTCATGCTTACGACTAGTGATAGACTGACAACAAACAGGCCAGATAAAGCCAACAGCTTCGCTGCAAGTCCTGCCAATCTGAGCTCATCAGTTGCTGATTAGCGGTGTTTCTGATGTTTGTTTGTTCCTGCAGCTGCAGATAGCAGACGGAGAGGCAGATCCGATCTCCAGCGCTCCTCTATCGGTCAGATCCGCATGGACACGCAAGACCACGGTGCATTCGATCCTGTTCAACTTCACCAGCATGATGATCGACACGTGCAGAGCCGTCAATTACATGAGCAAACGCAAAGCTGCACATCGAGCAAAAGACACCAAGAGACCCGCAGACTGGAGCTCCGACAAGAACTAATTTAACTATTATTATTATTTATTGACCATTGCAGATATTTAATCCAGGGCAGAATAATTTTATGAGTCTGTACTTCTAACTTATTGAATGTTGTGCAACACTGATATTTATAAATGCAATATTTATGTGATTTCTATTTACTGTAATTTGGGATTTCTCATTCGCACGATACTGAAAATCAGTGCTGATGCATATATTTATTAATTTATTTGAAACTGAATGAGAGAACATGCTGATTGTTTCCAATAATCTTCATAGATTTAATAAAAAAAACAAAGAAAACATTGTGTGTTTCTCAATGCAATGTTTGAAAAAGATGAAGCAAAAGTCTTAAAATAATACAAGCGTTGGGTTGAGGTGACAGTGAAGTATTTACATCCCAGCACAGAGTTCAGATCCCAGGGAGCGTCTCATGATGAGATGAAGGACTTCATGGACTGGTCTGTAGTCTCCATCAGGAGCGCCTTCATCCCCAGAGCAAACTGAAAGACAAAACAGATCATCCCACGCTCATCTTCAGCAGCTGTCTGTGTGAAAACACTGTGATCTTCACAGGTCCAGCTCACAAAGCTCACCTGAGGACCGAGGGTTCAGGCATCCCTGGATCGGCTCCCCGCTTGAATCCTGGGAGAGAAATAAATACATTAAAAAACATACGTTTCTATTGAAACCTGGAAGATTCAGAAACGTGAACTGGCTCACATTTCAATAAAAATTAATATATATATAATTATAACTATACATATAATTTAGTGTGTGTTATATATATATATATATATATATATATATATATATATATATATATATATATATATATATATATATATATATATATATATATATATATATATATATATGTATATATATACACACACACACACACACATATATATATATATATATATATATATATATATATATACACCCACACACTTAATTTAATATTTTAAAATAATGAATTAGTATATAATTATATAATAACTTCAATAATATAAATTTTATTAAATTTTACATAAAATTATAAAATTAAAATGTGATTTTTAAAATGCAAATAAAAACTATACAATTGTACAATTTGATTTAATAACTATATATACACACACATATATATATATATATACACACACACACACACAAAAAATGTTTAATGTATAAATATTATATTTAATAACTACTTCAATTTATATATTGTATTTAGTCATTCTAAATATATTTTATTTTATATTTAGTAAATCTAAATTATATACAAAGAAAATCAGAGCAGTTTTCCCCATTACTTGTGATTTTTGTAATTCCCTTAATTCTCCATAGTGTTCCTCATTACTGTAATACTGCATTTTCTCATTTAAATCAGCACAAGAGCAAAACAAGAAATACTACAATCATAAATGAATCATTACAATTTAATGTCACTGTGTTTTGTTGTTTACTTGCATTACAGTACAAACAATGCATTAGCAAAACATTGAGAATTTGGGAGAAAATGTGTTCAATTGTCATTAATAATGTGTTCTTTTTCTTAATGCGCTTTATTTCGGGGGAATATTTGTTGTGTTCTGGACAGCTTTTGTGAGATTCACTAAACTACAGAGCAGGTGACATTCAATATAATACTGAAATGTATTACACCTTACTGATGACAAATGAGAGCAAAATAGCAGAAAATAAATGAAAAATTATTTAGCAGAAAAAAACAAAACACAGTATCAATTCCAGTTTTACAGTTGACATTTTATCGGCCAATCAGATGTGGCCAAATCCCGTGTTTGATTGGCCTGCAACAGATTCATCTGAGGGTTTACATAACATTAGTAAATGAGCTAATGCAGACCAGTATATGTTCTGGTATTGCATCAGCGTCTGCTCTCGATCTCTCTTTAGCAAGCCTGGACTCCTCACTCACAGGAACTTCAGTCATTAGGTTCGACTGGCATCATGAAAGTGCCTCACATCCGGACTCAAAAAGTCCTGTGTTGCAGCTCGAGCACAGTCAATCCTTCCTGTATTTATCCAATATTGACTGACTAACACAACAAAAGCCTCATCTGAGCAAGATCTCGAAGAATCCAGACGTCAGAGCTGATTCATCTGCTCTTTATGTGTTGAGCAACACACTCTGAGTGAGCTGTGAGGAATGACAGATGCACACACTCTTCTCAGCCCTCTTCTGCTTTTCATATTCTAATATTACACACATGCTGGACACTTGACTCGATTGTGGGGTCAAATCAAATATCAAAACCCTGTGTGCTATCCTGAATGCATTTCTTTAGCTAAATAATAAATATTGATTTTAACTGAAATGATCATATTATGTGAAAAAGAGAGAGGCTCAGGCTGGTTTAATTGTTGGTTTTTGGTCCAGTTTTATTATTTAAAAAATCAAATAGTAAAATTATGTTTCACATATATATACATATTAGATTTTTATACATTATATTCATATAATTTTATAATAGCTGTATATTATATAATTTTTTACATTATATTTAATCTATTAAATACTTTTTATAAGCCATTTATCATTAATGTTTTGTATATTTATATTCATATATATTATATGTTCATATTTATAATTATAACTCAATAGATGTTGTATTTGTATTATATATAAAATATATACAGGCCTAATACAAATACAACATCTATCATTTATTTATAACAATTCTAAATATTAATATGGATAAATATTATATATAACTTTCATATGCATTTATTATATTTCTATATATTATATTTTTATGGTAGCCTTGTATTATTAGTATATATATATATATATATATATATATATATATATATATATATATATATAAATAAATAAATAAATAAATAAATAAAGGTCAAAATTATCCATTTTTCTTTTATGCCAAAAATCATTAGGATATTAAGTAAAGATCATGTTCCATGAAGATATTTTGTAAATTTATTACCGTAAATATATCAAAACTTAATTTTTGATTAGAAATATGCATTGATAATAACTTCATTTGAACAACTTTAAAGGTGATTTTCTCAATATTTAGATTTTTTTGCACCCTCAGATTCCAGATTTTCAAATAGTTGTATCTCAGCCAAATATTGTCCGATCATAACAAACCATACATCAATGGAAAGATTATTTATTCTGCTTTCAGATGATCTATAAATCTCAATTTTGAAAAATTGACCCTTATGAATGGTTTTGTGGTCCAGGGTCACATGTATAGTATATATGCCTGTCTTTTAAATAATTAGTTTTCATAATTGTTGTATATCCTAAATGTTTTTTTTAGTAGTTGCTGTGTATTATAAATATATATTTATTATATAATTAATATATTCAACATTAAATTTGTATAATAGTTTTTTCCGCTGTCGTCCTCCTTCAGAAATGCTAATATTTAGACTCATGGGGCTTTTCTGCGTAACAGACATACAAAAAGCAACAACTTCCTTTTGCATCTCATTTATCTCTAAACGTTTCCCATCATGCCAAAAATACAGAGGCAGGCAAATTTCTGTGGATCCTGAAGCCTGATGAACGCTTCCTCATTCACATTTAACCCTGATGACGCTGCAGGAGCACAAACTCTGACCCCAAAGCCCGTCCCGTCTGGAAGAGCACTAACTATAGCCGTACTAATGAGGACAGAGCGTCACAGCGGCAGGAAGTGATGTAGTGCTGAACGACTGCACACACGCAACAAACACCATTAAACTCAACATTATCATTATCCTAAGCCCTTCATCCTGACGACTGTCCTGCAGTGACGTGAAACACTACTCAATGACCGACGACATTATCAGTAAGCAAGCAATATACAATGCAATTAAATAATGATCAATTAGACGAGAACATGAGATGAATTCAAATGAGCACACTAGAAAATCAAGCTGCCTATAAACTGACACAATGCCAATAGCGTGCCGTATCTGCCACAGAATAAAAACAATAAAAGGGCATATTCTCACAGTTATGAGTTACAAAGGCAATATAAAGAATTCTGAGAAAAATGTAAAAATCGCGAGATATAAACGTGACTTTCTTGCAATTGACTAACACTAAGAAATAAAGTCAGAATTGCAAGATACAAATTTGCCATTCTGAGAAAACTCAGTATTGCTAGTTTATCTCGCACAATTCTGACTTTATTTCTCGTAATTGTGACTTTTTAGCAATTGCAAGTTTATATCTCACAACGCTGAGACAAAAAGTCAGAACTGAGAGATATAAACTCGCAATTGCACAAAAATAGTATTTTGTCCCCTCAGAATTGGATTGCATGTTACAAAGTGACAACTACGAGATATAAACTTTTATTGAGAAATAATGTCAGATTTTGAGAAAATTTAGAGAAATAATGTCAGAATTGCAAGATACAAAGTCTGAGAAAAGTCACATTTGTGTGGTAACTCGTAACTGCAAGAAAAAAAACACTTTTATATATCGCGTAATTAACTGTTACTTCTGAAGGTCATTGCACACAGAGTCTGAAATTTCTGTCTGAATTTTCAGGCCATTTTGGCAAAGACTGTGATGCCTTCAGTGCAGAGACTAAAGCTGATGATCAATGAACT
The DNA here is from genome assembly GCF_936440315.1 of Barbus barbus. Taxonomy (NCBI): domain Eukaryota; kingdom Metazoa; phylum Chordata; class Actinopteri; order Cypriniformes; family Cyprinidae; genus Barbus; species Barbus barbus. The sequence continues at coordinate 28,046,670 of NC_136747.1, read as the reverse complement.
TCCCAGCAGGGCAGCCGCACAAAGAACTACTTAAAGGGACAGTTCACCCCCCAAAAAAAAAAATCTCATGTTGTTCCAATGCTGTCTCATTTTCTTTCTTCTGTTGAACACAAAAGAAGATATTTGGAAGAATGTTGGCAACCAAACAGTTGCCGGTAGCCATTGACTTCCATAGTATTTGTTCCCATAGAATGGAAGTCAATGGGTACCATCAGCTACATTTTCAAAATGTTGTTTTTCAGATGACCTCTCTCTTTAATCTTGGTGCAGGGATCGGTGGTAGAATGCTCTTAAGTGGCCTGTTCAGTCTTCAGCTAAACCTCATTGAAAATATTAGGTGGTATTTGAAGGGAGCATTGGCGATATGAAAACCAATGATTATCAGTGATCTGGAAGCGTTTTCAGGCGAGGAATTGGCCGAGATTAGAGAGGAGCTTACAAACAGCGTTTACTGGAGGTTATAAAGAATAAAAGGTTCTGTATCAAGTTTGATTTTTGGGGGTTGAATAATTTTGTGCCTCAATGTGTGTTAATAAACTCTTTAATATTTTTCTGATGCCTTCGTCGAAATGTTTTCATTAAATTGTTCTCGGAAGCAAAATGTCTTGCAGGTCAAAGGGGTTGAATAATTTTGATCACCCTCAAATTTTCCATCAGCTTTAACTGCACATGATCGGTTTTCACATGCTTCTGTGAATTTGCATAAATACTGTAAAAGTAAGCATTTAATTTCAATGTTTACCTATATATAAAGTTTACATTAAATCAGTCATTGCCCACCCTGTTCTCTGGATATATATGTGCGTGTCTGCTCACAAAGGCTGCATTTATTTGATCAAAAATACAGTAAAAATTCCTAAATATTATTATAATTTAAAATAAGTGTTTTCTATGTGAATATCTGTTAAAATGTAATTTATTTCTGTGATCAAAGCTGTATTTTCAGCATCATTACTCCAGTCTTCAGTGTCACGATCTTCAGAAATAATTCTAATATACTGATTTGCTGCTCAATAAACATTTCTGATTATTAGCAATGTTAAAAACAGTTGTGCTGCCCAATATTTATGTGCATGTACATATATACATTTATTTACACATGCATTTAATGTACATGCACACTACATATACATTGATTTACACATGCACTTAGGGCTAGTCTCTCGTTTGACTTCACTAACTCTTAAGTAGGATCACTAATAGTGATGTTTGACTTCTCAAAGGCTAAATATGTTTCATAAGCCGATGATATGAGCCCAGATACTGATGTTTGAGGGTGTATTACTGACCCAGGTACAGCACGGTGGGGATGAAGCCCCAGCGGATGATGAACTGGCCGCACTGGAACACCTGCTGCAGCCGCTGCTTGCTCTCTTTGCTCAGTTTGCTCATGATTTTACTCAGATTTGATCAAAGATCGTCTCTGGATCCGATGCGGAGCGCTGAAGGACACAGAAGCACGTGTATGCCGTAAAGCGTGCGGCGGCGTCGTTCCTGTGGCTACAGTTTTGCGACAGTCACCAAAAAAGCGCCAGGCTGACATCTAGTGGCCACACAGGGGACATCAGTGTAGAAAATATTTATTTTATTTTATTTATGAAAAATGCATCAATACCAAATCAAATAAATCTATATGTATGCAATTTGACAATTTCCTTGAATTGCTTAATAATTAAAGGCAAATAAATTTAAAAATGTCTTATTTTATTTTATTTTGCTTTGTTATTAATTAAAAATTGCATCATTAATACAAAATAGTGGCCACACAGGTACAATGTAGAAAATATTTTATTTTATTTTATTTATGCAAAATGCATCGATGCCAAATTAAACGTGCATCTGTATGCAATTAGTCAATTTCCTTGAATTGCTTTATAAAATGCAAATAAAATAACAAAAATCCCAATCAAATAAATATTTCTTAATTGCACTATTTTATTTTGCTTTGTTATTAATTAAAAATTGCATCATTAATACAAAATAGTGGCCACACAGAGGACGTCAGGACAAAAGCAGGTACAATGTAGAAAATATTTATTTTATTTTTTTTATAAATGAAAAATGCATCATTAATAACAAATTAAATATATGCAATTTGACAATTTCCTTGAATTGCTTAATAATGAAAGGCAAACAAATGAACAAAATCCCCAGTCAAACAAATATATTTGAATTATACTATTATTTTATTTTGCTTTATGAAAAAATGCATCAATATACTAAATTAAATGTTACATGTAAATGTGTTTTCTTATATATAAATTTGTTTTTTGACAATTTACTTGAATTACTGAATAATGAAAGACTATTCAAATAAAATATTAGTTAGAGGTTTTAATTATTTTATGATTTTGTTTTTGCTTTATGAAAAATCCATCATTAATCCTAAATTAAATTACACATAAATGTATGCTTTTTGACAATTTACTTGAATTACTGAATTATGAAAGGCAAATAAAATAACAAAATCCCAGAAAAACATATTAATTACACTGTATATGAATTATGTAGAAAATGGTGTTCAGTTGACAACGTAAATAATAGCAATTTACTATTAATTCAGACTGAATGTTTCAGCTCAACTGGCCTATATTATATTACGTGTTTGAAAAATTGCATCAAATTCAAATAATTAAATATTAATCTTATTTAAAGAATTAATGACCCTTCAAAATATGGATCTCAATTTAACTTTTCATTGCAAAATAAAAACGTTTTACCCTACAAACGTAAATTTAATTACTGTCCACAAATCCCTGATTAACAAAGACTTCTTCATTTTAATATAAAATAATATATCCATTAAAAAAACACTCAAAGATCAGTATTGTTTAATGAAAAAACATTCAATGATTTAATCTCAGAACCATTTAGACGTGGAAAAAAGCCATGTTAAGAGTATTTTAATTTAACATCAATTAGTATTAGTATTTTTTTCTTACTAAATCCAAATCCAGAGGCAAATTGAAATAGAAATCTTTATTTTCAGACTGTAATGGCAAAAAATGACTGTAGTACAATAATATTTACAATCCACAACAAAATATTCACATTCCCCAAATAATCTGAGCACGAGCACTGTTATTGATGATCCACTTCAAATTAAAAACACAAACCATTATGAGCAGAAAACGTCTTCAAAAACATCATCTTAAAAAAGAAAACAATAAAACCAGACAAATACTGGTGCAAAAGCACAGAAAACCGATGCTATCATTAGAGTCACCGATTCATCTTTAAATCAAGAAGTGATTTCTGGCTTATAATCACACTGTTTGATGGGTCTCTGCATGACATCGGTGTGGTTAACTAATACCAGTTTAACCACCAATACTAACCCGCCCGTCTCACGTGTCTAAGCCTCACATACAGCAATTCATATAATAACCATATTGCTTTAGAAACACCAGGAAAAGACGACTATAACTGAAGACGACTCATTTTGGTCTGATTTCTTCAGGATTTTTCCACTCGGGTTTGTACTCAAGCATCCAAATTCCTGGAAACGGTGACGTGATGGCTTCAGGTTGGAGCCCAGTGCATGCTGGGATACGTAGAGATAAGGAACTGCAGCTCGCATACATAAAAAACGTTCATAATGCCATGAAAACATCCAAATCGGCATTAAAAATACACAATATCTGACTTCACATGGATTAAAAACATTACAAAAATACATGAGTTTGGTATTCAATTACAACTGACGAAAACCGGAGGAAAAAAATGAACAGACTTCCTGTAAGGTGCTGCAGTTTCCTGCCACAAGGTGGCAGCGGTGAGCGTCTCTGTTTAGGGTCACAGGTCAGAGGTCATGTGGCTACTGGAACCCAAATCCACTGTGTCTGCGGCGGAGAGAGAAGAACCGGCCAAACGTGTGGAGTTTTTAAATGTTTTTGAGAGACTCTTCTGCTCACCGAGGCTGCGTTTATATGATGAATAATACAGTAAAAAAAAAAAACAACAGTAAATTAAATATTGCATAAGCATGCAATTTGACAATTTCCTTAAATTGCTTAATAATGAAAGCCAAATAACAAAAATTTTAATTACACTATTATTTTATTTCGCTTTGCTGTTAATTAAAAATTGCGCCATTGATACAAAATTAAATATTAAATGTATGCATTTTGACGGTTTACTTGAATTAGTGAATAACGAAAGGGAAATATCTGACTTCACATGAATCCGGTTCTCGTTTTGGTCTGATTTATTCAGGTTGTTCCACTCGGGTTTGTATTCAAGCATCCAAATTCCTGGAAAGTGATGGCTTCGTGTTGGAGCCCAGTGCATGCTGGGATACGTAGAGAAGAGGAACTGCAGTTCGCACACGTAAAAATCGAGTGATAATACCATGAAAACGTCCGAATCGGCATTAAAAATACACAATATCTGACCTCACATGAATCCGACTCTTGGTCTGATTTCTTCAGGATCAAGCATCTGAATTCCTGGAAACTGCGATACGTAGAGAAGAGGAACTGCAGTTCGCGCACACACGTAAAAAAGGTTCATAATGCCATGAAAACGTCTGAATCTGCATTAAAAATACACAACATCTGACTTCACATGGATTAAAAACACTTCAAAAATACATGACTTTGGTAATCAATCACGACTGACGAAAACTGAAGGAAAAAAATAAACAGACTTCCTGTAAGGTGCTGCAGTTTCCTGCCACAAGGTGGCAGCGGTGAGCGTTTAGGGTCACAGGTCAGAGGTCACGTGGACACTGATGGTGGGCGAGTGCTGCCGGTGCTGGTGGGCGGGGCTTAGGTGTTCCAAATAAGCCACACCCCCGTCGTCCGCCTCCGCGAGGTGATTGGCGGTGGGGCTGGAGGCGAGGGCGCTGCTGACCTGCTCGAAGGAGCGCGAGAAGACGGCGCTAGCGGTGCGCGACAGACTCAGCGAGCCGCTCTTGGTCAGCGTCAGGCGTTTGAGCGACAGCAGCTCCAGGTTCTCGCTCATGGCACGGACGGTGGCCTGTTTGCGCGACAGCTGCTCTGTGCCGCTCGCCGCCGCGTCCTTGTCTTTGCTGGAGCGGCCTGTCAGGCGGCGCAGACCCTTCCCGCCCGGTTTCCCGCTGCCGCTGATGACGATGGTCGGCGGGCTGCTCGGAGCGGCGCACGCTTGTGTGCAGATGCCCTCGTCCACCTCCGTGATCTCCGTCAGCTCATCCGGGGAACCCAGATCCACTGCGTCTGCGGCGGAGAGAGAGAAGAACACGACGTTCTAAAGTGTTTCTTTGAAAGACTTCTCTTCTGCTCACAGTTTATTTGATGAAAAATACCATAAAAACAGCAACATTGTGAAATAATATTATAATTTAAAATAGCTGTTTTCTATGTGAATATATGTGACCCTGGAGCACAAAACCAGTCGTAAGTGGCTGGGGGTATATTTGTAGCAATAGCCAAAAATACACTGTATACATAGTATAACCCTTATGTCTGGTTTTGTGCTCCAGGGTCACATCTGTTAAACATCTGTCATATATTTCTGTGATCAAAGCTGAATTTTCAGCATCATTACTCCAGCTTTTAGTGTCACATGATCCTTCAGAAATCATTTTATACATTCTATATATTTTTGTGGATAATGTTTTTTAACCAAAATATGAAAATAATTAAAAGTGACAGTAAAGATATTTTTACCCCCGGTTTCACAGACAAGGCTTGAGCCTAGTCCTTGACTAAAATGTAAGTCTGAGCTGTTTCAACTAAAAGAAACTAGCACTAAGTGATCTTAAAACATGTCAGTGTCTTTGTTTTGTCTTAAGATGCACACCAGTAATGCTTTTTTCTGAGGCATGTTTATAAAAATGACGTAAATGTCCTAATTGAACTATGGCCTAATCCTGGTTTAGTCTAAGCCCTGTTTGTGAAACCGGGCCTTAATGTTACAAAAGATTTCTATTTCAAATAAATGCTGTTCTTTTGAACTTTCTATTAATCTGTGAATCCTGAAAAATAAAATGCATCATGGTTTCCACAAAAATATTGTGCAGCACAACTGTTTTCAACATTGATAATAATGAGAAATGTTTGTTGAGCAGTAAATCAGTATATTATTATGATTTCTGAAGATCATGTGACACTGAAGACTGGAGGAATTTTTATCACAGCAATCAATTATATTTTACAATATATTTTCACAAAACAGTTAAATTTTTTTTTACAGTTTTTACTTTATTATTAATCAAATAAATCCAGCTTTGTTGAGTAGAAGAGACTCAAAAACATTTAAAAATTATTATTATTGGTTGAATCTCACAAAGAAACATCCAGCTCATATTTCATAAAAAAACTGGTATCTAATTCCACCAGATTTCCCACTTTCCATATTTTTTTGCAATAAAGTATCCAAATCAAAAAAATAATTAAAACACTGACATGTGTGTTATATTACATATTATTTGTGAGTTATACATATATACATGTGTGTTATTATTCATATATGTTATGTTACATGGTATAGGTTGAATATCCAGGTTGCATCACCCCAAAAATAAGAACGATATAAAATAAAAGTATAAAAAAATATATAATTTGCATAGAGAAAATTAAAACAATTTACTTCTGTTATTTTTTTATAATTGTTATTATTATTATTTTGATTTGTTCCACAATTAAGCGCATTTTCTCCTCACATCATGGTAGGGTGGGAATTTTAAGTAAATTATAAAAATCCAAAATTAAGATGAATAGTACACAATTTAATAATATATATAAAAAAATCAATCAGAAACGCTTACTAAAAAATAATTCATATTTTATTTGCTTATTTGTGTGTAATGAGACAATTAAACCAACACCAGTGAACCATGAACCAGCAAATGTACTGTTAAATTAATGAAATATTAATTTTAAATTTATATATGAAAATATTTTACATCAAAGGGATTCGGCTCATAAAAAGTTTTGGGGATCCCAGTTGTAATGTGAAAAACTTCCTGATGTAATAAAAATGAAACAACTGTAATAAAATACTGAAAATAAATAGTCAAAAACGTATTATAATATAACAAATACCACTATTATTAACACTTACTCTACCATCTCCCCATTTAAATATAATAGTAATGCAATTTCAGAGGAAAATATGCTTAAATATGCACTTAAGACAAAAAAAAAAAAAACTGAAATATGAACCACATATTTCGAGACTGTTTTTGTGAGATTCACCTAATAAACCAGATTAATTTTGCATTCATTTATTTTTGTTTAGAAATTTGTTAATAAGCAGCAGATTTTAGAATCAGGGATGATGAAATTTACATGAAAAGTTTCAGAAAATGCTTCTTCACCAATGCAATATGATGCACAAATAATATTTAAAAGCATCAGCGGGTCAGACAGATGAAAACACACAAACTCTACTGTAAGAGTGTTTTAGGGAGATGAAGGACAGTCTGAAAGCAGAGGAGGCTGTTGGGATGTTTGCAGAGAAAAGGAAGGAACAACCAGAAGCTCAAACTAGAGGAGAAACGCAGACTGACAGGAAGTTCAGATCAGATCATATTGATAATGGAGAATATTTGTGCAGGTTTTAAGGGACTAGTTGAGTCCCACTCTGCTGACGGCTCTATCAGACGCATCACTTCCTGTCAGCCTGTCTCATCTGAAGGGAGGTCGTTTCCCTTGGCAACCCAGCGGAGAAGTGTTGGGAAAGGAGGATTCGTAAAGCAGCAAACGTGAGACGGATTTAACGCCGCAGCTCGTTTATCTGTGAGTTCAGCAGATCTGATTGGATGAAAACACTCAGGAATGGAAGGAAACAGAAGTATGGAGTGAGGTGAGCGCGACAGGAACAGACGTGAGAGCGTTAGACTGAACACGAGTCCAGGATCAGTCGCAGAGCTGAAGAGATGACTTCAGGAGACTGTTAATAATATTCCCGCTTCAGCAGAAGCTCTATCCACAGCTGTGATATAACACCAATCACCACAATAAAACATTCTGATGCATGTCCAAGTAAAAATAAATCAAACTTTAATAATAATCATAATTACAACAACAACAACAATTATTATTATTGGTATTATTATTATTATAAATAAATAATAACATATTTAAATAATAATTTATTAGAATATATTATGACTATTACTATTATTATTAAATTTCTTTACATAACGTGTGTGTGTGTGTGTAAATGATAATATAATATATAATAAAATATTTTGATTTGTCCCCAAGTTAAATAAATAAAAACAAATAAACTGTATTTATGATTATATCTGATTGCAACACAATATTATTATTTTATTAGAATATATTATCATTATTATTAAGTGCTTTTATAACTATATATAATAAAATGATAATATAGTAATATATAATAATATTATATATTATATTTAAATATAATTATAGAAAATAATATAGTATAACAATAGTAATAATATAAATTTTAATACATCATATATTTATATATAGCCTATATATACACAGTGCTTATATAATAATAATATAGTAATTTATAATACTCATAATGTTAGTTTATTACGATATTTAAAAAATGTATATTAAAATTTCTGTATATGTATACTTTTTTGTATATTAAAATGGTCAAGACAAATTTAAATATGCAGTTATAGAAAAAATATTTAAAAAATACCTGCATATTGTTTATGTATATTTATAAACAAAATAATATTTATATAAATTAGTGCTGTCAAACGATCAATCACGATTAATTGCATCCAAAATAAAAGTTTCTGTTTACATAATGTGTGTATTTTGTATATTTATTATTTATATATAAATACACACACATACAGCACATATTTTTAAAATACTTCCATGTATTTACATGTATATATTTATATTCATACAATTTATCACACGTGACCCTGGACCACAAAACCAGTCATAAGTGTACATTTTTTCGAAAATCTGAAAGCTGAATAAATAAGCTTCCCAATGATGTATGGTTTGTTAGGATCGGACAATATTTGAGAAAATAACTGAGAAAATCTCCTTTAAAGTTGTCCAAATGAAGTTCTTAGCAATGCATATTACTAATCAAAAATTAAGTGTTGATATATTTACGGTAGGAAATTTACAAAATATCTTGATGGAACATGATCTTTACTTAATATCCTAATGATTTTTGGCATAAAATAAAAATGGATAATTTTGGCCCATACAAAGCATTTTTGGTTATTGCTACAAATATACCCCAGAGACTTAAGACTGCTTTTGTGCTACAGGGTCACATATACACACACATTAATATTAATATATAAACTTAACATTTTTCTTAAATATATACAGCACGTGTGTGTACTTATTTATACATAAATATACACGGTACACTACACACACATATATTATGTAAACAAAAACTTTTATTTTGGATGCGATTAATTGTTTGACAGCACTAATATAAATACTGTTGCAATTTTCCACATAGATACACATAACCAGAAGTGAATCCATCTTAAAAAAAAATGTAGTGGCCTTATTGCGCAACTTTGTACAAAGCTGATGTACACACGGTTTACTGTGGTCATGAACACTGTCGATAGAGCTTTACTTCTGAACCAGAGATATTTCTTCAGGAAAACACAAAAGTCAAGCTTCACACTGAAGACGGCTGATACTCGGAAACGTTTACATCTCATGAATAATTAAGAGGCTTATCAAGAAGCTCCGCCCACACAAGTACCTCTGGGCCCGAGGGAGAGGGGAGGGGTGGGTGGGGCTCTAGAACTGAACCCGCCCCGCGGGGGGCGTCCCGTCCTCTAGGTGCCTCCGCACAGACTTCTGCCTCCTGACCTCTTGACCTCTAGGGTCGACCCCCACCTCTGTGGCGCCCCCTAGCGCCTCCCCCTCCGTCCTGCTGCGCAGAGCCTCTCCGTTGACCAGCCGCTCGCCACCGACCCCCGTTACACTAATCTCAGGGATGGGCCCCGACACGCAGGAGTCAGGGGAGTCTACACTGTCCTCCTGAGACTCTGAGACACACACACACACACAGATACATGCATGATGGCTGATGAGATGCACATAGAAATCAAATCTGAAACATCAAGACAAACATAAACACTTCAAAATCATAAGATGAAAATCGACATAGATGATAATGAAATGAAAACGAATCCTTACCATCCATGCTATTTTGAATTATATGATTATTATGAAATATTAGAAAATAGTTTTTAAATAATATTGAAAAAAATATTTTAAAATAATTACAATATAGTTATTATAAAATATATTATAGTGAATATTAATTAAATTATATTGTTATAAAACAAAATGGTCTCATAATACTACTACAGCATTGATTATAATTATAAATTATACGTTTTAATATATAATAAACTATTTTATAACAATAACAACTATATCATAATATTGTAAAGCCATGGTGGTTTAATAAAATATAATTATTTTATACTTCACTGTAATATATTATTATTATTATTATAAAATATGATTATGAAATTATATTGCTATAGCATTTCATCAATGATATCAATATAATATTTTTAAATAATCATATATTGCAATAAACCTATATTTATTCAATAAAATATAAGTTATGATTATAAAATATGATACTATAATATTACACTTATATTTAATATTATAATATGTTATCATACTATAATTCTAATATTTTATAATAATAAACATTTAGTGAATTAATAAAATAACAATATTTCATTGTAAAACAGTTATCATAAAACTAAAATGAAAATCATAATCCTAATATAAAATATGATACTATAATTAATATTACAATTTAATTATATTGTTATAATATTTTAATCACAACAATATACTTATAATATTAATTATATTTTATAATTACACACTTATTAAAAATCTATAGTTATTTAATAAAATAATTATTTTAAGTTTCATTATTATAGTAATATTTCAAAACAATGAATATTACATTTAAATTATATAAAAATATAATTATTATATATTAAGGTTTTAAGTTATTATATTATTGATAGAATTATGTTTTAATAGTTTAAATGCAAATGTTTATTATAATATATGGTTATTATTAATATAATTATAAAATACAACTGTTATGCTGTACTAATTGATTTTTAATACTCATAATAAATATAAATCCAAATTAACATCCACTTTATATTATGAAACACTCAGACAAAGACTCAAAACAGTAAAATCTAATATTATAAAACAGTTTTATAAGCCGTATGATTTGAGGCATCATTTCTATCAGTAACACAAATGCTTTACATCGTTCAGTGAGAGGATTTAGATGGCAAACGTGTATATTTCGGCTCAGTAACCTGAGTATGAGCGCTAGTAATGGTGACGCCTGCCTCAGCAAACCCCACTAATGAGTGCGTTTGCTGCTTAATTAGGGCTGACTAACAGAAAACCCTTCATTACGTCTGAAACGACCGAGCGGCAATTAGTCAGATGTGACCGGCTCCGGAGCGCCGCGTCAAACCCCACAGCTGGAAATCTGTGCTACATGCGTCATTTTATGACTATGATTGAGCAGGATTCCCGCTCCGCCGGAGCCGAGGAAAAACCCTGCAGTGAAGTCCACTTCCAGAATAAACATTTCCTGATAATTTACTCACCCCCATGTCATCCAAGACGTTCATGTCTATCTTTTTTCAGTCGCAAAAACATGACGTTTTTTGCAGAAAACATTCCAGGATTTTTCTCCATATAGTGGACTTCAATGGTGGCCAACGATTTCAAAGTCAAAAATGCAGTTTCAATGCAGCATCAAAAATCTCTACACAATCCCATCTGAGGAATAAGGGTCTAATCTAGCAAAACGATCGGTCATTTTCTTAAAAAATATATATATATATATTTATGCTAGGGCTGTCAGTTGATTAACATTTTTTATATGATGTGACGATTAACTAATCTAATGAATCGCAAATTCAATTTGGATGTGAAATTATCAACATAAAATTATTATAGGGCATTATTGTGTTAAATGAGAAAGTACAAATAGTAGCTTTAGAAATAAATATTTTATTTGATTAAAAAAATAGAAAAATTTATTTGATCAAAAATAAAGTAAGAAACTAAAACTGCCAGCAGGTGGTGGTAAATGCCTTTATACGTCATTCATTTGTTCGTTCGTTCATTCATTCATTCATGAATGAAGTAAACGGCTCAGTTTATGATTAGGCTATTCATTGAATTGGTTCAAACACAGATTAATTCAGAAACTAAACCCTGATGTGTTGCTCACAGAGGCCTAACAGTTCTGCGGCAGCTTTAAAGATCATATTTTCTCTGCAAAATTGAGCAAAACAGACAATATTGTGGTAAAAAAAAAAAAAACACAATATGAACTACTTATTTACTGAACTGTTGTATAAAAATCACATTTAAACATGATATCTGTGACAAAACAGCACTCGTGTGATACTGCTCTCGCTGCTCCTGTGATATAAATATGAGACAAAAACACACACGGGGCATTTTCAGGAGCATAAGTGCATTTATGGAGTTATTACCCTGCATCATATTTGTCAACAGTCAACTGTATGGACTGTAAGATGATGTACAGGTCTGGGGGCGGGGCCAGTGCGTTAACTGCATTCAAATATTTTATAAATTAATGAAGTTTTAAGCTGACAATCCTAATTTATTCACTTTTTGCCACAAATGCTGGTCTCCGTAGTAGTGATGCGGCTGTATGCATGTTTTATACGGATTACATAATCTGAGAATACTTGTTTTTTATTTGAATTGGTTTCATTTGAAAGTAGACATTTCTTTCTTTCTATATTTTTTCATGACTGTAAAGTAAGTTTTGCTCTCAAGTTCACAGAGACCGAGATGGCAGAAAGCACATACTGTTTACTTTCATTATTTTACAAAAGCACAATGTTTTTTCGCAGAGTCTTTACAGATTTGAAAGACGTATTACTCTTATCTGTATGATCTAAAATGAGGGAGTACTTTAACACTTGAATAGTGCACATTTTTCTAGGTTAACATGAGATAAGCCATATTTGAGGTCAATGAATGATAGGCGAGTGTTTGGATGTCCTGCCCGATGTAGTGTATTACTATAGACTAACTGTTAATGATCTGTCCGTCGCGTGACTTCGCTTGTGGATTTATTTTTTTCCTGCGACCAAGTGACTACTAAAATTTTGGTCGACCAAGCCTCTTCTGGTCCACTATAAGGGGGCAGCCCTACCTGATAAAGATGTGCATTGCAGCAATAATGCAAGCCGAGCATTTGTGGTTAAAAAGTGTATAAATATATATATTTTTTTTTTTTAAGAAAATGACCGATCGTTTTGCTAGATTAGACCCTTACTTGTCGGCTGGGATTGTGTAGAGATTTTTAAAGCTGCATTTTGGACCTTGAAATCTTTGGCCACCATTGAAGTCCACTATATGGAGAAAAATCCTATAATGTTATCCTAAAAAAAAACTCATTTCTTTGCGACTGAAGAAAGACATAAATATTTTGGATGACATGGGGGCGAGTATATTATCAGGATATGTTTATTCTGGAAGTGACGTTATCCTTTAAGCCGTCTCGGCATCCACGGGAAGTGTGAGTCTCACCGTGGCGTTTCCAGCGGTGTCCGCGGATGGACAGGCTGGTGACGGCGTTGCGGGAGATGCGGGAAGCTGTGGGAGTGATCTCCACCTGGATGGAGCGAGTTCCCTCTTTATTGGCCTTCAGAGATGCGCCATGGAGAGACGACTTGATGGCGTTTCCCACCTGAGCAAGAGTCAGATTTTAGAGCAACACCGCAATCTTCTTAAATACAACCGTGTGGATATATCTTCTGTTTGGTATATATATTCCCAAATTAGGCATGTAAAAATGCGCAGATGCATCTGGCAATGAAAATTTAAATTCTGTAATTCTGTACATAATTCTGTTATTCTGTATTACACAAAAAGTGTTACATGCTCATTTCTTATCCAAAAAACAATTCATTACCTATTTCCAGTTGCAAAAATGTTATGGATCAAAAAATGTTTTATTTAAAAACATATATACACACACATATATTATATATAATATATTGTATTATATGGAGGACCAAACCTGCAGAAATAAAAAATACATTAATAAATACACAAATAAATAAATAAATGAATCAATGATTTGATAAAACAAATATAAATTCATTTGTAATAAAATTTTATCCTGAATTAATAAATTCATTAATACATTTTTATTACCTTTTACTCTGTATTATTTATTTTTTGACTTTTATTTACAAATTATTTTATTTATTTTTATATTTATTTATTTAATTTATACATTTATTAAACGGTTGCAAAAATGTTATATATTTATTATATAATATTTATATACACACAAATATATATAATTGTGTGTATATAAATATATTTGTGTGTATATAAATATTATATAATAAATATATAACATTTTTGCACACATATATATATATTTATATATATATATATATATATATATATATATATATATATATATATATATATATATATAACACACACACACACACACACACACACACACACACAAACAAATATATATTATTTGTTTTATAAACTGAATTTTGCAACTTATGTAATTTGTAATTGCTTGCATATTGTTATAAATCAGTTTTCTTTTAATGAAACTAATAAAGTTCTAAATTAACTATTACACTAATGCAATTAAATCAACAGATTAAGTCAATTTATGGAGATTTGCAACTGTTTGGATATTGTTCTAAATCATATTTACATTTAGTCAAACCAGATTCTATTTTAATGCACCTAATCTCACCTTCATTACAATAAAGCCTCATTATCAAATCCAATCATTGTCAGAGCAAGTATTTACTCTCCTAACATAAGTAATTCCTGCTCTATGTCAGTTTGTGTGGTGCTGCGAGAGCTTGTGTTGGTCATTCTAACAGGATCAGTGAATGAATGTGAGAAATGCCCCGGCTGGATCAGTGTAATCTGTGCTGAAGCATGAAACACACCAGCAGCGCCTCTGGGAAGAGATCCAGCTGTGCTCGGTACAACACGTCCTCCAGAGCCCTCGAGCCCAGTTCTACCTCACCGTTACACCTGCAGGCACACACACACATAGAGAGACACACACACACACACACATATAGAGACACACACAGAAAGAGAGAGAGAGAGAGAGAGAGAGAGAGAGAGAGAGAGAGAGAGAGAGAGAGAGCGAGAGACACACACACACACACACACACAGAAAGAGAGAGAGAGAGAGAGACACACACAAAACAGTGAAGGTACCGTTTGCCCATAAATAACATTTCTGTCATTGTTTACTCAGCCTCAGTCTGGTGTTATCCATGAAACACAAAAGGATTATTTATTTAATTATTTTTAATCACCCAAATGGACATGATTATTGGCAGATGCCGATGATCTCACAATGGCCAAATACCGAAGAATATTCTTGAACATCATTTATTTTTTCTACAAAAGTAACCAAATCTGTCAAGATCCTTCAAAAAGATCATTTTGTGTTCCACAGAAAAATATTAAAGTACATAAAAAGTTAATTATATGCAAATTAAAGTTATACAACGTTTAAACAAAAATACAAAGTAAATAAAAAAATAAAAAATATCACAACTATTTCTACATTTAGGAACTGACACAAAAGGGAGCAACTTATTTTTAATCAGTCAAATTAAAAATGATTAGCAGATGCAGATAATCTCAAAATGAATTGGCCAAATACTGACAAATTAATTTTTGAAGAATATTTTTGTATTCTACAGAAAAATAAATAAATAAAAACTATCAAAGTACGCAGGGTTAGAACAAAATGATTGAGTAGAAAAAGAATAATACAAAAAAGTTACAAATTACATAACCATTTTAAATTTCGAAACATACAAAAGGGCAACAATTTAATTTCAGTCAATTAAATGGAAATTATTATTGACAGATGGTGATAATCTTAAAATGGCCTAATATTTGATGAATCTTTTTTCATACATTAACAAAACCTTCCAAAAATATATTTTTGTGTTCCACAGAATAAATATAATAATTATAATAATAATAATTATTATTATAATTAAAAAATAAGGTATACATGCTTAAAACAAAATGATTGAGTAGAAAAAAAGTAAAAATAATAATAATAATAAATAATCTATTCTTATAGTAAGCATCTACCTAGTTTCACTTTGACCAGAATGGTCATATTTAGAAAGTATGAAAGAAATGTGATGATAATGATGTGGGCGGGACGAGTGGAGACTTGAGGCCACGCCCCCATCAGTCACTCCCATAAACGCATGTGATAGCAGGTTTGTTCTGAATGACTCACAGTGCGAAATGAATGCCGGTGATGAGCTGCACGAGGAACTCTGACGTGACCATGAGCCTCGAGCTGATGCCTTTATACCGCCGCACCTGCTGCCGCGGATATCCACAGATACTGACTCTAAAACAACAGCAAACACAAACAACTCAATCTAAATCTGAGTCACGTTCAATGAAAAGCCCATGATTGCCATCCACCGGTTTAAATCCATCACTAGGATTAGTGTTTAGTGTTATCAGGCCCATGAGGGAGTGTGATGTGACCTTTGACCTGCTCGATCTGAGGCCTGCAGTCGAGGGAATGATCTTTGCTCGCTCAGCTGTAAATGTCAGCTGACTGGTTGAGTGATCAGTCATGTGACCGTCACTCAGTGTGGGAAAAGAGCGGTCAGATCTGAGTGCATTCAGGTTCAGGTCTATAAGAGGATCAGGGCGACTGGAAGCAGAGAGGATCATGGGTGGATTTGAGATGAAGAGACGCATTATTTCACAAATAACCCGACCTGAAGACCCGATGAGAGCAGATCTGAACTGCACACGGTCCAAAAGCCAGACTGAACAGAGTCTGCCTAAATTTACCCTTAATCCATTTAAATAAATAAGTGAATATTTATTTATTGAACTTATTTATTCATGAATTTATTTACCAACCAACAGCCTTGGTAATGGATAATAAATAAAGAAGTGAATAAAAATGTACTTAAATTAACTTAATAAACACAGAAAATTTTATTAAATTAAAAAATTAAAAAATTATTTATTTAAATGAATATTGAAATTAAATAATAAATTGAAATAATGAAAAATGCATATCAAATGAAATTATTTAAATAAAAAAAATTATTTAACCTTTAAAAAAAATGTAATATGTATTTAAATAAATAGATTACAACAAATAAATAATTTAAATGAACTGAATAAGTAAATGAAAATGTATTTAAAATGAAATATATATATATATATATATATATATATATATATATATATATATATATATATATGAAAATAAATATTTCAATTAAACACATTTTTATTTAATTGTTTCAAATAAAAATGTATTTAATAAATAAAAATTAAATAAATTAATGCATAAATACAACTGTATTTTAATAAATTTATTTAAATAATAAAAAATGTGAATATAACTTTAAATAAATAAAAAACAAATAGGCTTGCTATCAATGAATAAATGAAGGATTTTTATTTACTTTTTTATTAATTTGGGAACTGATACAAAAGGGATTAACTTAGTTTAATCAACTAAATGGAGATTGACCTATACTGATAATCTAAAAAAAAAAAAGCCAAATATCAGCCAAATTATTGCCCTGACTGACATAATGAGTAGGTTTGGATTGAAAGTTGGCAGCAACACCACAAGGAGGCAGGAGACGAGCTCAAGATTATATATTTCTTAAAGCAAACAAGCAATTAAAGCAGTGAATCATTTAACTTTGACCATACAAAACGCTGGTGCTCAAACATTTGACATTTCAGGCAAACGCCTCTGTGCTGGTCCATCACAACCCTCAGGGATCATTATAAAAAGCACAGTTCTGATTGCATGTGTTTTTTTAGGCTGAAACTGTATGTTAGTGTGTCGAACCTGGAGCTGAGCTGACACAGAGACTGCAGAGATGAGCTGCTCATGTAGCTCAGAGACGCATTATAACACAGCAGCAGAAACGTCAGCACCTCAAACCTAAAAGACACACCATCATCATCAAATTAGAGCTACAAAACACACCATTCAATCCCCAGTCAACACTCATGTGCTGATTAAAAATTGATGGCTATAATAAAAGCGTGGGGCGCGGGATGAATATTTGATGCGCACCTGTTCTGCGCGGTGAAGGTCTCGCGCTGCAGGTGGGGGCCGCTGTACACCACACGACTCAGCCCGTGATTGGCTAAGGCTCCTTCTGTCAAGGCCAGAGAGCCAATGGAAGACGGCTGGGGGCGGGACAGAAAGAGACAGACATTCAGGACAGATGCAGAGTAGGGTTGTGACCTCCAGAAAATTTTCCCACCGGTTAACCCTCAAAGAGCGAGACAATAAACATAGGTTTTGGCCTTTTGAACAACCATTTAGCATGTTTCTTTAGAAATTTGAACAAATGCAAAGTGAAAGTAAAGTCTGTTGTGCGTGCATGAAAACAAACACAAAATAACACATTTGCATGAGAGCACTCTCGGAAAAAAGACTTTTTTGTTCATTGTCCGATTGAAAATGTTTCTCAGAAAAAAAGTCACTTTTTTACTGTTTTATTATTATTATATAGCACCGTTTCCATTTTCTTTACTCCCTAAATGCTTTCTGGACACATCTATATTGTTAGTAAACTAAACAGACCTGTTTTTTCACTGAAAAGCGCTAATAAGAATATTGTAATAAATGGCTATAACTTGCTTGGGGAATGTTATATATGTAGACAAATTATGGAAATATATAGGCAAATATATGGAAATTCATTCATTCTAGGAGAAGAAAAAAGCTAAATTGGGACTAGACTTAGCTAGACTGAAACTTCAAGTTCTCTTGTTTATAATGATGTATGGCACTTGATGCTGACTGCTAGAATAGGTCTGAAAAAACAGAAAAGTGCAGGCGTGTCATGTGCCCCAAAAATGTTCTAGGTCTTTAAGGGTTAATCAACGTTTGACAACACCGATATCACCACATCCTCGCTTTCTTTCGCTTTTAAATAGCTTGTAAAAGCACATTTTACTTTAACTTTAAAATTAGCGGCAATTCGGCGTAAAGCAATTGTTAGTTTCCCCTCTTTTCCTCGCTTTTAAATAGCTTAAAAGCACCGTGCACATTTTACTTTCACTTTCAAATTTGCAGCAATTTGGCGTCAACTGCTTGAACGCTTTTCAAGCAACAACACAATACAACGTCAAACTCACTTAGCCTATATATAAATCATAGAACTTTTAACAAAACGAATACAAATACACCATGCTATAACCTAGGCTATTCCTAATATAAAATAACTAATAACTTGCACAAAGATTAAATAGGTGTACAAAACTGGAAATAAGTAAAACTGTGGAAACAAATGAATAAGAAATGCAGAATGTTTATTAACAAAACTAATACGAAAGCTTGGAGGCACGGCATATACCTTGATGTCAAATAAAACAAATAAATTACACCGTTTCAATAAAATAAAAATCATGCAACACTGGAACAAATTAAATGTGACCCTGGACCACAAAACCAGTCATAAGGGTCAATTTTCTGAACTTTCCATTGATGTATGGTTTTGTTAGGATAAAAACAATATTTGGCTGAGATACAATTATTTGAAAATCGGGAATCTGGAAGTTTGATCGACTCACCTCATGATAAATCGACGGCTTCGATAAGGAAGGGATGGTGAAGGACAACACTTTACTCTGCCCGTCTTTATCAACGATTTCCTGAGAGAGAAATGATAAACATGACAGATTCAGACACATGAGGGAACACTGCAACTGTACTGAAGTTACACAAGGCGATAACCTTAATTACAATGCCTTCAAGCCATGTACAAATAATCATATATAGCAATAAAGCTCACCCAAAAACACTAATCATTTTAAGCCAACAAGCTTGCATTAAAAAAATTTATAAATAAAAGAATTAACAAATATTTCCCATCAGTCTCTTTGGCAGAACAATGAAAGCAACCAGATAGAGCATCAATTACACATCTAATGCGTTTCCTTTGCACTGCAATTTCATCTTGTTCCATTAACACTGAAAACAATAGCTGAACGTCTTTGTCAAAAAGCGAAACTGGAGCAACAAATACGTTATTGCCCAAAGTGTTCATTTTATTTCAATTAAAAAAAAAAAATAAAAAAAAAAAAAACTGTAGTTCACCCCCTCCTCAAAATCTGATCATTTTAAATATTACAAATTAAAAACAAATTAAAATGT
Organism: Barbus barbus; assembly: GCF_936440315.1. Classification (NCBI taxonomy): domain Eukaryota; kingdom Metazoa; phylum Chordata; class Actinopteri; order Cypriniformes; family Cyprinidae; genus Barbus; species Barbus barbus. The sequence continues at coordinate 28,026,459 of NC_136747.1, read as the reverse complement.
TAAATTAAACAAATTTACTTAAATTTAAAAAAATTAAACAAATTAATAATAATAAAATTAAATATGTCTATATAATTTTATTTTACTTAAAAAATAAATATAAAACTTTAAACTTCTGTCACCCTGGTGTGCTACAAAATTGTAAATATGAATGGAAATATACTTCAGAGATATTTTACTCATAGGAATTTCTATGGGTGTCAATAATTTCATCATAAGATTTTCTCCCCACTTTTGACTGTTTTACTTCAATGATAGGTTAGAAATTTGTGAATTTGTGTATACACGCATACATATATACATACACGCATTACATTTGTGTAAACTGAAATTGTTTGTTTGTTTATTAAAGCCTTGCCAGCTTCTGGGGCCATTTTCAAGGCAACAAACATTTATGGTAAATTACAACAGACTTTCAAAATCTATTTTCAATTTCTTGCAGCAACAAAAAAACCTCTTAGAATTATATTTGGTAAAAACTCTATAATCTCATGGTATAATCTTCCATTGTTAACTGCATAAAAAAGGTTTCTTACAAAGTTAAACCAGCACAATGTAATAAAGGATTTTGACTCTGAGCTGTAAAGCCGTGCTTGTGTATAATATGACAAAAACAGACCATGATGAAGCCTTTGGTGACATGGAGAAAGTAGCTTGTAGCTTGTTAAAAACCACTGAGATGCTGTCAGAAACACAGTGAAGCTAGAATGAAGTTTTCAGCGCTTCTTCACTCCTCCGCACTGACGGAGAACGTGTCAAGAGTTTGACAAGATGTCGAAACACTTTTCAGCACAGTCACGATGAAAGTGCAGAGCGGATCCGGTTCACGTGACTCAGTACTTCTCTAGAGCAGATCGAGTGAGATTTCAGTGTTGCTCTGTAAATACAGGACGCCCACTGGCTGCTCGCTGATTGACAGCTGACCTACTCTGAAATTCAGGACGCCTTCATGGGGCGTAAAACGCATGAAAGACCACCGACGTCGCTCAGCGCCGGGCTTCCCTTCTCACAGCCGACTGAAAACACCACTTCCTGCTAAAGGCAAAATCCACAACTAAAGTTCACAGGAAAAGCCTCTCTGAGCCACATTTACACCATTTCTTGACATGATTTTTAAGGTTCAGTGAAAAGCCTTGTATATCTTTCAAAGATTTTTCCAAGTCCCATTTATGTTGACTTATTTGCTGATTAATAAAATAAATGAAACACAGAAACTCAAAGGTCTCCATGACAACCCACCAAAATAAAAGTTCTGTTTTATGTGAAGAAATTGTGACAGAAATATACTACTACTGTACAAAAGAACGCATGTCTCAATGTAATACTACTAATAACACTAATAATATATTGAATAACATATTAATAATTATTATTAGATTACCCTTTGAATCAAAATGATTAAAAACACAATTTAACAGTAAACATCTGATGTGCAACACTTGATTGCAAAAAAGGGCTTGTTTAATTTTCATTTGATTAAAAGATAAATTAATTAGACATGCTTTAATTATTGAAATTTAATTAAATCATTAAAATTAAATCCAAAAAAATCTTGCAAAGTTCCTCAATTATGAAACACATTCAATCCAACTATAAACCGTTCTTCAGCTGAATTCAGTTCAGTGTTGATTAAATTAAGTGGATTTAGTTTTGTTTTAGCTTGATTCAATAGCTGTGTCAATGATGCAAAGTTGATTAAAAAGACAATACCGTCATTATTCAAGCTTAATTCAGTTCAATGCCGATTCAATTCATTTCAATTATAGTGTCAATTTTGCCAAGTTCATCAATCATGAAAAATCAATTTATCTAGAGTATAAAGCAGCTCTACAGAAGATACCAGTCTCACGATTCAACTAAATTCAGCTGGAGATTTGTTCTCACCCGAGAGCGTGAGCGCCGTCATATGGATAATATTTCATCATCTGTTGTGTCTATCGTGTGTTAGTTGATCAGGGCACTCACCAGGTTGTAGATGCCGAGCAGAAGTGCCTCGATGCAGCCGCTGCAGTGCGGATCTCGTCCCGCCGTCACCGACAGGTAACTCCACACCAGCTCCGGCAGAAAATGCAGAGTGAAGCGCTGTAAACGCGGCTCGCCGCTGCGGTAAAACTCGAACAACTGATGACACACCGGCTCCAGCAGCTGACACACACAAACACATCCCGTTACAAACCAGCACACCACTACACCAAACACACTTCTGATTTAAATACAAGCACATTAAAGCAGGATTTTAGAAGAAATCATTTATACCCAAAAACTTTGTGCATATACAGTATATATATATAAAATTATATAATTTTATAATTATTATTCATACAATTAAATATAACTATTTTATATTTAAAAAATTACAAATTACAAAAACATTCCTCTAAAATAAAGTAAAATATAATCTCAATTTAAATATTTAAATTTAATTCATTAAAAAAAAAAAAAACCTACCTAAAACGGTTTTACAAATTACTAAATCTTTTCCCCTAAAATGTAAAAAGAAAAAGACTTATATAATTTCTAATTTCTAATAAATATAAATACATCATATTATATTATTTGATATAAAATGTCTACAAATGCAAAAATAAATAAAAAAAGGTCTAAAGAAATTACAAAAAAAACAATTCAATTACATATATTTAAATACTTAAATTTAAACATATCTCAGTGATACTTCAAGTAAATATTTTAGGTCAAAGGTGCTCGACTGACAAAAACAGTTTGGTTTTATTCTAGCTTCAAGCATTGTTTTTTATCAACACTTAAATGTAGGTAGGTTTCATAAAAAAGCAACATTTTGAGCAAAAAGCTGAGAAAATCTAATTTTTATCAAATACTCCATCTGGATCAGTAATATTATCAAAGATGGCTTCCATCAGCACTTGCACAGGCATTGACCACTTTCTGGATAGACATTTCACTCTGTAAGATTAGGCAGTTTTCATTTATATGCGGTTAGTGTTGATGATTGCATTATTTTTCATATGTGACCCTGGACCACAAAACCTGTAAAAAAAAAAGTGCAATTTTTTGCTGAATAAATGCGCTTTCCATTGATGTATGGTTTGTTATGATAGGACAATTTACTTAATATCCTAATGATTTTTGGCATAAAAGAAAAATTGATAATTTCGACCCATACAATGTATTTTTGGTTATTGCTACAAATATACCCCAGCGCCTTAAGACTGCTTTTGTGCTCCAGTGTCACATATATACATATATACACACACACACACACATACACATATATACACACACACACACACACACACATACATATATTTCACAATTTCTTGTGAACATTGCATGTGCATATTAAAATAAAAGCAAAAGGGGCAGAAACACTCGAGTACTTAGTTGATGCTAAATACTATCATTAGAGTGCTATTTGATGAGAGAAGTTAATGACAAAGTACATTACTAACGGAAGAGCTTCTGTGAAGTCTGAAGTATGTGACTGATTACAGTAAAAGGTCTGTTGTGTGATTGTGGTACACAGACACACCCATCCTACAGAAAACCCCTCATCATTCATCACTGTGATGTTATGCTGCCATGACAACAGACCGCTTGACTACGATGATGAAACAAGCTCGTAATGTAATAACTCACACGGACATCACCAAACACAGAAATAGACATCAGTAATGCTGATCTCTAAAGATATCCTGGCTATTTTAATCCTGACGTCTCTTGAGTTTGATCATGAGATCAGAAAACATTTGCACTGAAAACTTTGAAACTATTTGAAAGAGAAAAAGCTCAAGCTCATATTTTTGTTCGTACACTTGCACAAATTCACTAAAAGTGTTTGTTTCCCAAATCGGCCTTTTAAGATACTTTTTGTTATACGTTTAATTGTATTTAAAACAAGTACAGTAATATAATTGTTAATTAAATAATTTAATCAAGTAAAATACAAAAAAAAATCAAATTAACTTATATTTTTCTGAAATCATTCAGCTCGTGTTATTTTAGTACCATTAAGATACTATTATAGTTTTTAATAGTTTGAATTAGGTTTTATTTTCATTTTTTTTCGTTGCAAAATTACTCAAATTCAAAATTAAAATGAAAACGGAGTCAGATTAAAGCCAACTCAAAATATTAATAAATACTATAATAGTAGATAAATTACTTTAAAAAATAATTTTGCATATTACACATTTACTACAATTAAAAAGAAAGTTTTTTAATTTTATTATTATTTTTTTAAATGTTCCTATCTCTCTTTTGTTAATTTTTTTTTTTTTATTTATTTATTTTTTATTTTATTTATTTATTTATTTTTTTTAATTTAATTTTACATCGAGTTGAACTAAATGAAAAGGAGAAATGTTACCTTGGCAACTAGCTGAAATAAAAGTTTTTTAAATATTTTATTTCAGTTTATTTTTTTTCAGTTTTTAGTTTCAGTTAAGTATAATAGTCACATAGATCACAATATGTTTTATTTCTGTGATTGCTGTATGTCTGACTGACTCAGAGTGGGAACTAGTGACTTTAAGTTGAAAACAGCACACGATGTCTTTATGAAAACACAAAATAATGAGGGCGAAATAGAGAGATGATCTTACGTCGCTGTAATTCTCCCGTATGACTTTATAGAGCGCAGGAACCAGAGAGCCCTTGTCCTTCAGAGAGGCAGCGTAGCTGGAGACGGCCGTCTCTGGAAGAGTCTGAAACAGCAGAAAACACCCTCAGCACACGATCTCAGAGAAATGATGAAGATGATGACGAGAGAGAGAGAGAGAGACCATGCACCTTAAACTCAGACAGCCACTCCTCCACTACGCCTTGATCCATGGCCAACATCTTCCCTCATCTGCTGCCAGGAGATCTCAGCCTGAAACACAAACCCATCACAAACTCAATCAACTAATCCACATTACCATAAAACCTCTTTTCTTGCTCTTACTCTCCTACAGTATGTAGAAGTGTTTTCAAACTAACTTTCACCACACCCAGTTCAATGCTGCTGTTTTTAACTTAAATTATTATAACAATTTTCTATAACTGAAGCTTTGGCAACAAACAGAAATACATTATTTGTGGGTGAAGTAGTAAAATTACTAAACCTAAAACAGATTTTTTTTTAAATGCAACAAAATCAATCAAAAAATATTTTCCACATTACAAAATTACATTAAATTAAAATATTAAAAAAGCTAACTCAAAATATTAATGCATATTTTAATAGTACATAAATTATAAAAACAAACAGATATATTGCACATGACAAAATGACAAAAAATATAAATAATAAACGAACTCTAAATATTAATAAAAAATACATGACTAAATCAATCATATGCATAATTAAAAAACAAACAGTTTTTGCGCATAAAATTACTAATTAAAAATTCAAATGAAAACTAAAAATATAAAAAAAGTTAACAAAAATATTAATATTATAATGTACAAAATAAATATTGCACAAATATTTGCACAATACAAAACTACAATTTAAAAATTGAAATGAAAACTGAAAATACATTAATAAAAGCGAACTCAAAATGTCAATAAATACTATGATAGTACATAAATTACATAAAAACGAATATTTTGCACACTACAAAATTACTATTAAAAATAAAAATGAAAACTGAAAACATAAAAATAACAGCAAACTCAAAACATTAACAAATACTATAATAGTAGGTAAATAATCCTGAATAACACTGACTAGTTGCACTATGAACATTAGTTAGGCTATCAAAACTGTGTAAACATCCACCAATGAGCTCATTAACTTATGGCCGCCCACATTTATATAATTATCATAATTCAGAAACTCCAGTCACTCTGATGAACAACAGCATGAACAACACAACACTGGCCAATCATAAGAGAGCTCATTAACATATTTTAAAGGTACAGTAGCAGAAACAGCCTTTAGAGAGTCAGAGAGAGTGAAAACAGTGGATTTAACCTTTGACCTCTCGCTCTAAACAAGGATATGAGGAATTCTGGCGTGTGATGAGGAAAATCAGATTAACAAATGTAGCGTAAGACCAAAATTAAGCACAGAGATGCTGTTTTTACTCCACGGAGCCCCGCAAATTACACCAGCAGATAACTGCGCTGGTTTACCTGCCTCTAAAAAAAAAAAAAAAAAAAGATACAGACTTTAACTAGTTAACTAAACAACTTTCTGAGTGGTGAATTTCATATCACATTTCCTCCTAAAAATATATATCTCACTGCTCTTGACATTTTAGTCAGAAATAAATGAAAAAAAATTAAATAATGGTACTTACAAATTTTGATTTTTTAACATTTTATTTTTTACGTTAAAAACATTTCAATTAAAGAGATAAATTAATTAAATAATTAAAAAAACTAATTTTAATTTTTTTTAAATAAATACAATAAAAATAAAAAACAATTAAAACCATTTTAATAAAGTTATAACTATAACTTTTTATGCAAACAATAAGGGTCAGTTAAAGGCTAGTAAGTAATTAATTTCATTTACAAACCTTTAGTAGCAAAACTTGCTAAATTTCTAAACAGATATCGCTGAAAGTTGCATGACTTGAATCAGATGTTCAGTGCTCTCTCTGACAGATTCAATAAATTCATTCAGTGAAGGATTCATTAGACCGATTCAAAGCAGAAACTCAAGTACAGAAGTATTTCTGAATGACTCAAACTCAAATGAGTCATTTGTTTGGGAATCTGGCTCAAATTCATGTTACTTATGGTGTGTTGCTAGAGATTCAATGTTACTGGGAAAGACCACAATAAACATGACACCCCAAAACATACATTATTGTTCACATAGAAAACAGGTTTTTTAAAATCGCAATAATATTTCACATTTTTGTTGTTTTTATTGTATTTTTGTTCAAATAAATGCAGCCTTGGTGAGGAAAAGAGACTTACTTATAACTATCAAAAACATGCCTTACAAAATTCCACTTTCTGGCAAAAGATTAAACTCAAAAGATTCATGATATTTATATTCTCTCACAGACATTTTGCGTAGGTCTGATTTCCACCCACTCTGATAGTCTCTCTCTCTCACACACTAACTTACAGTCGTCAGTTTTTCCTCTCGTTCTGTCTCTCTGCCCAAAACCTCTGTCCATTCCCCCGTCATATCAAGCGTGAGTCACTCCGGTCTGTTTATAACCTCTGCAGCTTCTTAGAGTCAACGTCTCTGACAGCCATTAGTCTGCAGCTCTCAAAACACTCTTTAACTAGCGCAGAGAGTAATCGACAGCAGAGAGAGAGAGAGAGAGAG